>NC_138665.1:9162746-9721348 GCF_964273445.1 Streptopelia decaocto
CTTTAAAGGCAGTAGCTGATCACATAAAGAATGGATTTTCTAGTGGAAATTAAAAGGAAATAAAATCCTGTGAGATCTTGTGCTGTCTTGAAGAAGGATTCTTTCTCCAAATTCTTAGATGATATAAAATGATGAGTCACTATGGAGCTTAATATTAGTACGTAGTAGCTAAGAATGTGATCTAGAAAGTTCAAATTAGGGTATCGGGAATGCAGAAGTACTCAGTGATGTTTGTTACTGTCATACAATGAAGACACTGCTTTAATAATGCACACTTTGTGAATTATTTTTGATCACACTGAAATGATTGTATTTTTTTTTCATGTGGTGACAACAAAAGCAGCAACAAATTTTGTCTTTCTTGAGTGATGCTGAGCACTTAGTTCCTCTCCGTACTATAGCTTTAAAATAGGCACCTACAACTGCAGTAACTAAAATTAACAAGGTAAAGAGATTAAGATCTTGAAGAAAAAATCTGAGTGTTGAAACCTAAAATCTCTCAAAACATTAGACATAAATTTGCAAACTTTGAATGCCCATCTCTAGCTTTCAAAACACCTTTTAGCTAAATAATCACCATTGGGTCCCAGAGAAGGGGATTCCAGAGCACCATTAGGTTGTGCTGAAAACCTGGACCTCCTCTCTTCCCCAGAGGGTCACACCAGCCTGGTATCTGCCGCTCTTCTAGAAATCTCCTAGTTAGAGAAAAAAGTATCAAAAAGTCCAAATAAAATAGAAGTGGTTTCACCATGGGCACTGGGGATAAAGGATGTGGTAGCTACCTGGTTAGGTTTGAGATTTACTTTGTGGAAAGACCAAGGGCGTGATGCCCGGAGCAGAGCACTGTTCTGAGAGACGGCCCAGATGGACAGCGAGGGCAGAGTAGCACAGGAACTGCTCCTGTGAGTTTCCAAAGCAGCCAGATGATAGCCTGGGCTGAACTTGGAGAACTCAGTAGATGTTTGTGAAGACAGAGGGAGTATTGCAGTGATTTTTTTTTCAGTAAAATCTGCATTTTTTATTTTGCTAATACTTGTTTTTTTTTGCCTCTTTTCCTTGTTTCAGGGACCTTTTTAACCAAAATACATGTTTAACATTTTATTTTATGACTTTTATCTTGCTTCAGTGTTGTCTCCATTTATTTATTTACCAGTTTGTTTCTTTATTTATTTATTTCATTGATGCTGTTGCTCTTTGAAAGCAGATGTGGGAAGTATTTTTTTCTTATACAGAAAAAAATAATATGTCTAGTCACTTGTATATGGATTTTGGGGGAATAATGCAGGTTCTATATTCTCTGATATTTGTATTTTCTGAGTGCAGACCCATTAGCCAACAAAGCAGAGTTGGTTTGTAGTGTTGTAAAAACAAATAATGCAGCAACTGTAATTGACTATAGTATCGTTAACAAAGATACAAAGCAGTTGTCTGTCCAAAATCTTTTTTAATTTAGAGACATTTTCTATTCTGTATTTTTTTTACATTCTGTATGAGATAATAGAAACACGATAAACCTTATCAAATAAGGTGTTGGCTGAGACAATTTGTTAAACCATTTTTTTCCTCTTCAGATAGAAGACATTCCTTTTTCTCACATCACAAAAATACATTACATTGTGTTAAAGGTTTAATTTAAGACTAGTAGAGCAAGAAAATTATCTACTAGGGGTTGTATTCTTCTCCCAAGCCAGAGCAGTTCTGAATGGCATTTTGAGCTGTCACTTTTCCTTGACCTGGCAGTGGGGTCATGACTGTCCTCATAGTTACCGGCGAATTGTCACGTTTTGTGTAACTGAGGTTATATTATTGTATTGCTGAAATTAGGTGTAAATTTATAAGAATTGTTTCTGTTGATATTTTGCTTTCTACTTCTTTGTTGATCTATGTTGTGTAGAGTTTGAAAAGACTTTTTAAAAGATCTAAACAAGTCAAGTGCCTCAGAACTTTGATAATGTAGTGTTGAGTGTGTGTGGGGAGCCTTACACTTTTTAACACAACCTGAGCTACGTTCAAACCTTTGAGTGGGAAATCCAGCATCTCCCACATTGGTTTGGAGGGAACGTGTGGTGTACCAAGGATGCTTGGCCTCTGATTTCTGTATCACTGCTAGGCCTCTGGTGCTCGTGACATCGCTGTATTAGGTTCCATGGCTGTGCAGTGATGTATTGCACCCGAGTTCTGGAATCAGCAAACCTTCATTGTCCCTTTCACTTTAATAATATAATTAAAGTGGTAGATTAGCTCTGCGGAGGGAACCTGAAGATGGATGTCATCATGGATAGCTCAGTGCGTGGCTTCTCATGCACACCATGGCCATGAGTTCACAGCTCGGAATTATTTTAGACTGGATGTCTTTTTAAGGGTGATCTCTGATTCACCAAGAAATGAAGAAAAACTACAGGCTGATTTCATTTTTTATCAGCTCTTCAGTTTTTGAATTGAATTTGCAAAAATACAGTGAGTTTTCACAACACGAGATTGTTACCTGGAATTGCCTGATCCATCACGCTGCAGAATGTACATGTATTCTTTGCAAAAGGAGCTATAACACCTCAGGCCTCGTTTTGCTTCATCATGTGTTGTACTTGCATCCGTTTATCCTGTTTCTCATTCTCTGGATCTGAGCTGTGCTGTCGAGCTGTTGAAGAGCTACCAAAGCCAAGCAGTTGGTGTGAGCAAGGGAGCTTGAGTTTTGTAGATCACTTAACTAAGGGACTCAGTGTTTTGTTTTTCTCTTAATCAGACTCAGTTCAATCACACAAATCTCATGGCTGCATTTCCTCATCTTCTCCAAAACTAACTAATGTTCATTACAGTAGTTTTGAGGTAAATCACGTGTTTAAAATATTACACCAAAGTCATAAATTTGAGTATCAGACGAAACATTTCTGGATTCAGGGTAAGAGCAGGGTGTGTGCACAATACTCTCAGAAAACCAATATATAGATAGACCACAACATCATATCACCAAGAACACATCATCAAGACCTACTCTGCCACTTTGAGAAGTTGCAAACCTCAGTGGAACAGAGCCTAGGTTAACTTAAAAATATATTTCACTTAATGCATGATTTTGCCATTCTCTAAATGTTCACCTCAACTGTTTTATAGTATTTCTTCCAATATAAGCAAAATGCATGTCATTTACCATCATTTCAGTTTTGAATTTGTGAAAAAAACATTAGGAAAAGATGATACAAGCTCATTTGAGGGGAGAGCTGACCTGTGTCTTAAGAAACTGTTTTCCAAATTACCCAATATTTTGGCCACCACCTTGAAGCATAGTAATTTTAAAGCATTTGAGTCAGCAGGGGGAGAGTTTAGAATAGCCCTATATTAAATAGTAAGCAATTTTCAACCCTAACTGTAGTGAACTACTATTCAGCTCTAATATATGGAAAATAAGTAAAATAATTCACTGGTGTAATACCTGCATTGCATTTTAAAGTTTAACATCTCAGCAGTTTTCACAAAAAGAAAAGTATTAATATGACAAATCATATACCCCATGATAATTAGAAGATGTGCTTAACCTCCAGCATTATATCAACCTGCTTCTTCAGAAGCCTTCTACTCCAGACTCTTCTATTGGGTGAAAAAAAATAAGGTCTGTTCAGATGTCAGTGACAATTGTTGCATTTACTTGGAGCAGTCTTTTAAAAAAAAAAACACAACAACAACAACAAAATCAAGGCCTTCATCACTCCGTGTCTGGGTCATTTTCTTTCCTTGGAGCGTAAGCTCTTAGCAGCTGTGGTCATGTTTATTACTGTCTGTCGTGGTCATGGTTTTAATTGCAATGTGTATTAGGTGTCATAAAAATAATTGATTAACAGCATAATACATTTATAAAAAGATTTATCAGAGCCAGGTTTTGCTGTACTTTCTGTGCATGGCAGTCCAGTTGACTGCCAGGTATGCTTTTGATCAATCATTACTGAGCCTCATATTTTTTTCCCCTTCTCCTCCTCAAGGCTTAAAACTGAATATTGCGAATTGCAAAACATCACTGGAAAAGTTCACCTGAACTAAGACAGATTTTGTTAGAGAAAAAGGACTCATCACTAGATTCTTAGAATTACACCATTAGATTTAATAGAGAATTATGTTTCTATTGCAAGATTTTATACGATGATAAGAAAAAATATTTTATGAGGAAAATTCTTAAGATGCCATTCCATATATGTTGTAGATGATCATAAATTACGTTGAACTTCATTACTGAAGCAGACTATCCAGCCCTGTGGCTCTGCCTAGGAATTTAGTTTCTTCTAAACTCCCAGAGATGAAAATTGAAAGTATGTAAAACAATCTATGAATTTATTACTCAAAAAGCTTCATCAGCAGTTTTCGCCCCTCAATCTAACGACAGATCCAGCAAAAAAGTAAATAAATTAGGTATATTTATTCTGTGCACCTTGATGTGCACAATAGAACGCTGTACAAAGCAAGACATGTTCAAAATAATTGAATGGTGTCTGGATTTCCCTGATGCTTGCCTGCTACAGATGTCATTCCAGTGCATGTGGAAAACAGCTTTCTTGGCAGGTGTGCTTTTTTCTCTCACGTAGCAAGAAAATGCACATTAGCAAATTAGTCAATCTTTGCATGAAACATCAGACACAATTTGGGGGTTTCTGAGGATTTTAAGCTTTTTGGTTTAACATCTGGATCTTGTTATTTCAATAGCTTTTTTCTCAGTGGTGGAAACATTGTCTAATGTGCACCTTCTGTCATGCTGATTGGTTTAAATGTGTATTTGAGAGAAGAATGGCAAACCTTTTTAGTACTGTATTTCTACAGCATGAATCTCTTATGGTATTGCATAGATAGAAAACAGAAGTGGTTTTCATTCTGGGGAGCAGAGGGTTCTCAAAATCTTTAGAAAATACGCTTTTCTACTCATTCTAGATCAAGTGCAAGTATTTACGCTTGGTATTGTAAGAAGAACTCAATTTAAAAGAAATACACAAATGACAAGAAAGTATTTTCCAAATACATTTTTATCATATTCCTTTGTCTATTTAGCTAGCTTTAGATTTAGTTCTTTGAATCCAAAGCTCTATTTTCACAAATAGAATTAATTCCCTTTGAATCTTTTGTATCCTTTGTTTTGGAATTTTGTATCACCTGCAACTGTACAGTTGGTTGAAGTTATTATTTTATATATGATGAGCCATTACTTGTGCTGTAAATATCACTATGAAAAAATTGGCTTCATTTTTGATTGCCAGTATTGTAGCAAATCTGAATTATGTTTGGAATTATTAGAAGAAGAGCTAGATGGATGATTGTATGGATACTTCAGAAAGGCTGTCAGGTCTAAATGCCAAGTAACATTGTGTTTACAAGTCACTAAATTTTTTGAAAGAAACTTTTGAGAAGAGGGTAATTTCAAATACAGACCAGGAAGTAACCCAAAGAATGATATTGTGCTGAAATTATAGTATGCTCCCATTGTTTTTATGGATTGATTTAACACTTTTGGAAGCTTCCAATGTACTTAACAGAATTATGAGCTCCATCTCTGGCATCCATTTAACTTCTGTCACCATTGCAATGTTGGCACTGTAGGACTGGCATACAAAGCCATAACTTCACAGTGGAGCTACAAACATTTATTGCAGGAGAATGGAAAAAATGAAAATGCTTTCATTGTTTAAAGCAGAAAGGATGTTTAGGGTGACAGTGATGGGTTCATTAGTATTTATATGTTTAATATGAATTGGGAAGACTACAAACAGTAAATCAGGCTGACAGTATTATCTCCCACATCTCATAAACAAGCAATACAGTCTCTGAAAAAATGAAGGAATATTATTACATGTCGTTGAGTCAGAGAAATAGGAATATGTTTTTAGTCATGCAGAAGCTCCATAGCTTTTTAAACAAATGGAATAGCTAGGACCTAACATTTACAGAGCTGAAAATGATGCTGTGATCCTTGTCACTTAAAATACTATAGGTATGTTGGTTCATCTTACAGAGAAGCTAATCCTGTCTTGAATCACAGTCTTTTTTGAAGATACATTTTTTGAAATCTGTAAAATTATTTTTCATAACTGGTCAAAATCTCATGATATGTAAGAGGACAGCAGGTTTAAGTTTAGATTTCAACACACTATTCAAGCACATGTTTAATGCTACACTTATTAAATTAATAGGACTTCTTATATCTAACAATTTAAATATTATTACAAGGTACTGAATTGAGCTGTTTCAGAGAATATCTAAACCCCAGTGTTAATAAATATTATAGCTAGTAAAGATGTTTGTAGATTTACTATTTAGATAAAAGGGCTTTTCAATTTGGAATATAATTTAGTCTGCAGTAGCTACACAAATGGGTATTTCCTAGTCATCTAATCTTTAAACATCTTCTAGTAAAAGACATTTGATAGTTAAATATTAATAGTAGCATATAAAAAATGGAGAGGATAAGGCAGTATAATATGTGAAAGTGGCATGGAAGAACAGCATGTAATTAAGTCTAAGACTGTTATGATCAAACTAATGCTGTCTGAAATATTCTTGCTATATAACTTTAATTTAATTTAAAAAATATTTTTCATTTAGGTAAAATAAAAGTTGGATCACAATAAGAAATTGTGTTTGTGAAAAAGTGTTTGTATTGCTGATATTTTATAAGTTGTGTCAAAAATGATAGGTGATATTTTGATGAAAATATACCCATGAAAAGATGACTTTAGCAGTAAAAATAAATTTAGAAAGTATTACATTTGTAGTATTACCTTACATGTAATTTTGTAAGCTAAAACAAAATAAATAGATAAGAAAAAATTTCCAAGTAAGTTACGATGCAGACAGAAATTATTTTTTATTAAAGGAAAAACAATTATTTGAAGTCACTTTCCCAAAGCGAGCGCTCGGTTTTAAAAATATCATTAAATGAAATATTTGTTTATGTAAGATGCCAAGACTGATGGCCATGAGCATCTAGGTAATAGATTATGCAGCCAGAAGGGAGTATTGTTGTCATCTAGTCTGACTCCATGAATTAATTTCTGTTTGTATTGGTACAGATCGTACAGAAAAAAAAGAAAGCACCTCATCCTTAAGATGATTAGTGTTGAAAAATCTTCTATTTGCCCCTATGCTGGCAGTGTTACAAAATTGAACCTTATTTCTGACTGTTTCTAATTTATCTTCCAACCATTTAATCTCATATTTCTGTCTGCTAGACTGAACTGATTGCCAGTTTTTTCATCTACAAAGCAATAGTTGATCTCAAAGGCTTGACCTTCAGCTTTTTGATAAATAAAGCATGGGGAGATACTACATTCTCCCATGCATATTGTCCCAGCACTTAACAGTTCTCAAGGAATACATCTGAAACCTCTTGTGTTTAATTTGGCTTTTAATGATTAGTCAAAACGTGGATACTACTTCTGAATATCTTTGCTTACTTGAGGGTTTTTTCTGTTTATTAGTGAGTATTAGACCTTTCAGGTTCTGCCGAAATCTCACATCCTGGCTGGTGACCCACTGGAATTTCAATAGCTTTTTCAAGAACCATTGCTTTGCAGGACAAGATCTATTGCCGTACAGTCATTGTTCTTTTGACATTAAAGTAAATGTCACACAATTGTATGCACCTGGCCAAACTATGCAAATTGCTTTGGCTTCAGGGACTGTCCACTTCATAGTTCAATGCTTTTTGATCCTCATGGATTTGTGACATTTACCAGAGAGCAGATTAGGTGTGCGTTGGTGGTGGTGTGTTTTGGGTATTTTTTGTGTGTTTGTTTGTTTGTTTCCCCCCAATAAGTGCAATAGAAGTGGAACAATGTAAGGCCAAGAATGGATCCTTTTGGGCTCTTGTTAGAAGGACATGTTGATGAGAATTTACTTTTACAGCTAAAGACTCTTCAATTAATTACTTTTATTCAATTTACCTTGTGCCTTCTTTATGTTATATTATTCTTTCTAGTTGCTTGAAGTATGCAGGATTAATTGCATTTCCCTGAATGTCGTAATCCACTGGGTTGCCTACCAGCTATTCCATAATTTTGTTTGGGATTAGATCTTATTAGATGTGGTTCTGTCTTTCATGATGTCTCTCTAAGATCTATTTTATACCAATAGATCTATTGTAATCTAACAGCACGTGAGTGAATGTGAACTGTTATCCAAAGATAGGATTTGATGGACCTGTAGCTATGCATTTCAACAACCTCAGTTTAGCATCTTTTGCTGTTGAAGTTAATTGGAACTGGCAGACAATCATCACAGGTGAGACAGAGTCGTAGAGAAACACTAACTCAGGAAAGAACTAGTTTATATTTTGTGTATGCCACAATGCATCGTGCAATTCCTGGTGGACTGAATGATAAATACGTTTCAGTTTGCTTTTTAACTGGTGCCCTTTCATTCATTCAATTTGATTAGGCCTTTTTTGAATCTTATTTTGCATTTGCTATAATCATATACCATCTATTAACTTTTTAGAATTATACCTTTCTATCTTAATTTCTACCAGATCTTTTCAGGTGTACAACTTAACTTTTATTTTGACTAAACATATACTAGACTATTTGTGTTTCACTTTCTGTACATCACTAAAGTGTTTCCTTTGGTTAGAATCACTCAGCACTTTGGGTTTTAATAATTTGAATGTATCTTTCACTTTTCTGCCATATTCATTGCACCCGAGTCTTGTGGGAGTTGCTAGTTTTCTAATGGATTCCTAATTCTTGAATTTAGACATATTCTTTCCTCATCCTTTATTTGTTTCCTCTGTATTGAACTTTGTTCTGTGCTGAATTCCCATGATGTGCTGCTGACTTTGTTGCTGTTGTTGTTGAACCAAATGATACCCTGAGAGAGTCAAAGGATCACCACAGTTCATTATCAAAGGCCAAAGAACCCATTTCGTACAGGAGGAGAAGGCAAATAAATTATAGCTCTTGCAAGGCACTGTGGCTGCTTGTCAAGAGAGGTTAATGCTAAATTGAATTGAAATGAAGTGTTGATTTGGGAATGGTTAAACTTCTCATTTTGATTTAAAAAGTCAAAGTAGTATTACAGAAGTTATGAATGGCCCTTTCATTACCTATGCAGAGCAATGTATTTTGCAATGTGCTTTTAAACAACAATATTGAAAATGCCTTGGTATAACATCTTGATCATCCTGTTTCACTTGGAAACAACTTTCAGTTTTAAAAATAATTGAGAGACTCTTTTTGCTGATTGGGTTCTCATGCAATTATGTTAGTTATACAATATGGTATATGGAATAATACATTTGTCTGCATTAGTGAAACATAGATGGCGGTTCTAGCTCTGAAGTAGCGTAATTTTAATTATATCTGACACAAGGCCCTTTTGATGCTTTTCCATTGATTTATTTTTTGAAGTTGGTATCAACCCAGATCATATACTGCAAATGCATTAAAAGTCATACTGCTTATTGTTGCATTGGAGCTCACAGAGGACACCAAAGCTGGGATATCTTGATAAAACCAGTATTAATACAACCTTGAAGATGACAAAAAAACCTTCCAAAATTAAAATAATAAATTCTACAGAGGACTAGGCATTTGAATATTGGACTATAATTGAGCCAAGGCTTGGGGAGCATCACAGAGGAACTCTTTTGTTAATAACAGCAGAACCCCATAGTTGTACTGCTGCTCTACTGTTCTTGTGAATCACTGATTTTTCTTATACATACAAAGTAAGGATATCCTGTCAACAGAGGGATAGAAAGAAAATTGAAATACAGAGAGATAGCCTGTTTTATTGAAAAAAAAAAAAAAGTTTTCTGTTACTTTTTTATTTTCTTAAAAGCAGTTTATAGACACACAAGTTATACTGTGTAGCAGCTTTCATTCCACTAATACGATCATGTAACTGAGAATAATAATAAAAAATACATAAGAATGGATAAAGGAAGTTAGAAAGATCTTTTAAAATGTTGAAAAATAGTGATTACTCGTCACTGTTCTGTAACTATTTACTGTGTCTAATTATTGTACATAAAACAAGTGCAATTTTACGCTAAGTATTGAAAGTTCATTTTTTTAAGTGTTACGACATTGTCTTTAAAAAATTCTGCAGACAATTTGGCACATTTCTGAATTTTCCACTGTAGGTCGTCGGAACAGAGTCCAGATCCACCTGCTATACCCAGGCAGGGTCTGTTGGAACAAAGAGCTGCAGGTCCATCCACATCCTGCTCACCTCATGCTCTGGGCTAATCCAGTCAGAAGCTGCACAGCAGTTATAATGTGACTGTGCTTCAGCGTCTGGGCCCTGAGGAGACATGTCAAATAGCCACAGTCATTCCTGTGGCCAGTTGCTGGCTGATTTCAGATGTTGAAATTCAGGATAGGTCCGTCATTGGTATCACTAATTTTTCTTCTTATAGTGTCTTTACTAGCTATTTGGTGTGATTTTTCTTTGTAGAGTTCCTTAGTTATACTGAAGTGCATCCAGCATGATGTAGGCCCATGTATATACTGTGTTAGTAGTCAGGAAACAAACAGAAACACTATCCAAGTAAAATCTTTATGATTCCCACCACTTGTCTCCTAGTCAATTCTCATATTAGATTTTTGTTTTATCAGAAAAGCCACTAGGATACTTTCTGTGCAGTTTACTTGATTTCTTGAACTGACCTGAGTGGCACAGTAATATTTTAATATTTAATAGCTGGAAGAGTTGCACAACTGGGGAAAAAAAATATGTGTTTAATGATTGAAACTGTTCTGAAGCTTCTTGTAAAGTATATTTATGGTTGGTTGCTATAATAGAATTTTAAATCTGCTTGGAATTAAGACCACTGTTCTGGATACTAGACAATTTCCAATGGGAAAGAAAAAACTTTACGTAACTTTCTCACTAACTGCAGCTGGTTGGCAGTTAAATTTAAAAGATCTTACTTTTCATTGAAATGGAAATCTATTACTTTCTTCAGCTAGCATTTAACAAACATGCGAAGTATAAAGATGATCATCAGACTGAGGATGAAATGCTCTAGTATTCCACAATCACAAATGTTCCCTCAAACCATTGGTATTTCTGTTAAGTCAGTAACAGAAATGAACTTATTAAATCATCACTGTTAGGCTTTAGAGATGATGTGCCATAGTAATGGGAGCGATGGGAGGCTTTGACCTCTCTTGACGCCTCTTGTTCCACAGGCAAGATGCAGCCTCAGGGAGACAAACCTCTGTCAGCCAAGAGGGACAGAATCATAACCACATTTTGGGTCATGAAAAAGTACCAGCTTTTTCCCTCTTATACAGAAATATCTCACTGGAATTAAGGCTGAGCTTATAATTATGCTGCTAATACATGAGACAGCACATCATTCCTCTCCTCTCCGAAAGCTCCTTGATGATGTGAACTGGTTGCAAAATGGGAGAATTTTGCACTTCATTCTTTACATAAGGACAACTGAAAAATAGGGGAAAAAAGTGTAATTTTCACCTGAAAATTTTCTGACCACCACTGCTATTCAGCTCCTTATAAATACCTTGCATTTATTAATTGATGTTGCATTATACACAAAATACTGGAAATATTTATTTTTTTCTTTTTAATACTGCATGAGCAATAATATCTATATACAAGTATGTTACTTTGGGGTGAACTAATGGTTTTGTGAGTATACTGATCAGAATGTATTCCTTTCACTATTTTCTAAAGGCTGAGAATGATCTCTTTTATTAAGACTATCTTCCATGAGTTCTTCTATGACTTTACCAAATGGAATAATATACCATTAAATGAGAATAAGTTAGTGATAAGTGATATGTGTTGTGTCTCATCATTAACAACGAGGCCTCTGCATTGGGACTGGGTATTCAGGCAAGCTCTTCTGTATCTGGCCACAAGCCAGAGCACCTTCCTGGTCATCACCAGTCAAAGAAAGACTCATCTACTGACATCTGAGCTACCAACCCCGCACCAATGCACCTTTGACCAGGACACACTCTAGAGAATGTGCTGGACAGGCCGGGGCTTCCTAGTGCCTGAGCGTTTAACATTGACAGTGGCAAATCCAGTCTCAAGAGGCATCTTGCCTCCAGTCTGGCTTCAGGTGATGACAGAGGGCAGTTCCAGACAGATAAAATGGTGTGAAACGATTGAGAGTCAGTTGTGTTTTCTAGTGATTGCATTGATTCCGATAAAGGTTTTAAAATACTGAAATTCTTTTCGTAAGCTGGAGTTATGCTTATGTTACTATATATTAAAACACTGATTTTGGTCATTTACTATGTAAACTTCCTCATATAATATGCAAAAACAGTCAACAAAGAGGAATAATGATTTTAGACTTGCACAACTGTTTGAACAAATCTAAGCAGTTCCAGTAACACTAGCATTTAACATCAGTCTTTTCCAACTGCATTTCACTTGTAAATATTTTCCTATTGGAAAGCACCATATGATTCTCTAGGAAAAATACCAGTCTCCTGAGGTTTTGCTCATTTAAATTCAGAATCAGATGGCATCAGGCAGAAGATAAGTCATTCCCTTGTCCTATTCCTATTCTGACATTTCAGAAAAAGAACTTCCTTCTAGAGTATAGCCCTGTGTGAACTTAAATAAGAAGCACAGCCTAAGGTAATATCCACTTTTCACATTGCATAAAGCAGAAATTTGCTTGTGTAAGAAGATATTGCTGTTGAAGGCTCATATTTAAAATGCTAGTTTTTTAAAGTTTCCATAACCTTAGAAGACAGCTGTAAATAAGCTCTGCAATCCACATCTGTAGAAAACACTAGCTCAGGATTTAACCAAGTTTGGATGTGACTTTTAAGTTGCAGATTGGATGAAATTAAAACATCTGAAAATCAAAACTTCATAATTAATAATAAGAAATCATTCTCAAATTTTTTAATGCTCATCAGTTAACTGACTACAAACTGACAAAGGATGTCCCCAGAGAGGGGCCCAGATTTACTAGAAAGCCCTGTGGAGGTCTTTGTTGCCTTTTGAGGGCAGGTACTATATGGAGAAAGGCAGCACAAAGGTCTCCGGTAGGTCCACCACTCCCAAACGTATTATCCATGTCATTCTGTTCCAAATGTCCACACAGATCTTTAATGATGGACTTTTAATTGGTGTAGCTTTCTCCATGTTTCCTGATTTCTTTGCAGTACCAAAAGTATGGTCAATGGTAAATAACTGTTGTAGATAATGGTAGAATGGAAGGTTGAAAAAAAAGAACGCTAAAAAATGTGTTGAGGAGAGTTAGAAGAATGAAAAATTGGCAAAATATTTTTTTTCCATAATGAAACAAAGGGGAAAGATACATTATACACTACTAGAAAGAAAAATAATCAGTGGTTTGTTTGCTATCCTGTGCATTCAGTGCTATAAGTTTTCTGCTGTGTCATCTGTTGTCATCATAGATGTTCTCCATATGGATATATGGGTGTGATGTTGGTGGGATTTGGTCTCTGAGTGACCTCAGAGAGAGGCATTATTTTATCAGAGTTGTAGCAAGCGACCTCCTGTCAGAATGCAAGTACTTCTCTGCATATAAATAACAGCTTCCTGATTTGAAAGCAAAACCAAGCCTCTCTCAAAATAAGCAATTACAATATGATTTTAAAGTATTATAAGCATGAAATCAACAATTCAGCAATTTAGCCATTTAAAATAGCATAAAGCAAAGATTGGAAATGTCAAGTAACAGCTTACTAGAGATGCTAAATGTGTTTGTATTGATATTACAGTAGCAAGCAATGGCATCAACTGGGTTACAAACCCTACCTCGGGACTGTGGAAATGAAAAGTGGAAGGCAGATGTTGAAGGGTCTTTGCATTAAGTGGAAAAAACACATCAATGAACAACCTCTTTTCAGTTGCAGAGTCTTTTGGGTGACTTATATTGCTAATCCCTTGTACACATGAGTTCTCAATGTGTAAAATGAGTATGATAATAATTCTATTATAAATCCTACTCCAGCAGTATTCCCAGCGAATAATGGTTCGTGTCAATCATTTCCATGGTAATCACAGGGGATATTAGGGATATCTTCTCTGTTCATCTAGGAAAAAAAATCATGAAAGTGAATACCTCCAAATGAAGCTGTGTGATTCTGGTACTGTCACCACATTTAAAAGCTAGAGAACTGCGTATCTTGAGAGCTTTGAAGGATAGAGGAGATTTTGCTTAATTCTGTATAGGTATTGGAATAACTCTCATACCAATTTTTAGCATATTTTGTTTCATTTGATTATGGTAATTTGTAATTTCTTTATAATTAGAGTTTAACATTTTAACTTCTCAAATTTAACAACAATCAGATTTGACATTCCATTTCAAGAATATGTTTATTATGTATGCTATAGTTTTCTTATTGTGGCAATTTTGGGGAATGAAATTGGCAAAAAAGATCAGACTTCCTAAAGTCTATGTTTTGGTTCTGTATTTGAAACACAGTGATGCTTTTATGAGAACAAGTACATACATGTCAGGAATTTCAGATCTGAGTTTCCATACTGTAATCCTAAACTTTAGTGGTAACTAACTAGTAATGATCTCCAAATGAATTTCCTGTGCAGAAAAATATTATTTCCTTATGCACCTAAGGCATTTTTTGCTCAAATTACTGTGAATGTTTATTTCTTGTCTGAGGTATACATTTTTTTTTTTACTGAGAGCTGCTGAGTACTGTTACAAATCAGGCATATGATGTTTCTTTAAGTAAACAGATGTAAATCATGCACTACTAAAATCATATTAAATGCAAGAGAAACATGTATCGAGTGTTATTTCTGAAGATGCTGCATTCTGTTTATATGTATTATGCAGAGAACTTTGACACTAGACTTTGATCTACGTTAAGTAGAGTGTGTATGTAGGATGCTGAATGGTTGCAAATGTTGCTCTGAGACATTCTCATACAAAATATATCCCATGTCTACCTTGGGTGTAAGACAAAATGCATGTACAGGCTGAGCTGCTTTCTTTGGCTCTGTTGTTGCCTGTTCTTCATCCAGAGGTTCTCATTTGCCTTTTGTGTTCTGTTGTTTACTCACTGAAAGCAGCAGCGATAGATAAATCTTATTTATGAAAAAGTATACTGTTCAGTCCACAAGTGGTGGCTCTCTATAGTTTGCTCTAGCTCAGATTTTTGTTAGAATATGTCGCCCAATCTTTGTGTTATGCAGTCTGAAAGACACATTGAAGGTCTGCGACGTCATCCAGCCAGAACATGTGCTTCTGCAGGCCACTTTAGAAATGTGTTTCTCTTCAGCTGTTGCAAATGCTTTCTGGTTACCTTCAGTTTCATTATTAAGTCCTTTGCTTGTCCCTAAGACTGCCACAAGAGCTTAAGTATCAACATAGTTAAAAAGCCGGGGCCCTGTTTCATGGGGATGTGTAGTCTATCAACTCTTTTATCAGTTTTACTTAATCAGATGCCCATTCCTGAAGCAGAATAAATTCTGGATAAAAGACACCTCTCAGTCTCATTATGAAATAGCTGAGAGATGAAGAAGATGTGAGAGGCTGCACTGGTTCAGTTCTTTCCTCAAGCATCTCTTCTGGGCCTGCTCCACTGCTTTCTGCCAGTCCTGCTGTGGGGATCTACTTCTGTGGAACTATTGCGTAGTCATAGGACCAGATAAAAATGGTGAGAGTGGTCATGCTGTGGTTTGAGGAGAGGAGGTAGAGGAGGTGCTCAAATCCCTGCTCTGAGAATTCTAGTATTCTGTGTTCATAGAGAACAGTTTAGTGTTGCTTGTTGCTTTTATAGCAGTCTGATGAATAGACAGACATGGTTGCTCAATTTTTCATTCAAGAAAATTTTCTGTGGTTTGGCAGCCTCAAATCTCAGGGCTTTCTCAGAGTTGGAGTTGCAGCTTGTCATATTGGTGAGAGGAAAATGTCTCTTGGGAAGTAAAGAAAACTGCTAATAATCAGCCAGATACGCCTCCGTATTCAGAACTACTATTCAGTGTTCATAGTTTTTCATTTGACTGTACCACCTTCCATCTTTGAAATCTGCCAGTTCTTCCTAATTTTAAGTTTTTCCCTCAACTTCTAAAAAACTTTGTTGTATAACTAAAATAGAACCCCAGCTTTCGATTCAAGAAGCTTAATTGCAAGGCAAACCTCACTTTTTCGGTATTTTGTTACATGACAGAGGCAACTTTGATAGCTTAATATCATGCTACCTATCTGTCCTGGTTTTGTTGAAAAACAAGATTCTCTTTTAGTGGATTTGCCTGTCAGCTAAAGCCTTCATATTAGCTGCATTTTCCTGGAGAACCAGACACATGTTTTGGTGAACATAGCAATGGAATGCGAAGTTATTGATAAGCATGGATGGACATCTCACGAGAGGGGCAACTGACCAACTGTGTATAACATTCCATTCACGTGAATACTTCATATAAAAGTGGGAGATCAGGAGGATCTCGTCCCTTTTCCCTTTTGCTTATGGCTGACATTAGGAGAGGACCTTGCTAGACGTCCCCATGAACTGAGGCCTAAGTGAGAGACTGAATCCAGCTCCGGTTGGCTGCAGAGTCCAGTCCAGGACTTTGGCTGCTGGCTCTGCACTTGCTGAGACTTTCAAGATTGGTTTTGTATATTTTGTATTATTTTCTCTATTCTTATTAGTAGCATTAGTAAGACATTTTTAATTTTTCCAACACTCTTCTCTCTGTCCTTTTTTTCCTCCTGATCACCTGTCCTGAGTGGGAAGTGGGGAGAGGGAGGAGTAAAAGGGGGAAGGGGTGGGGGAGAGGGCATTAACAATACATCTACCAGGGTTTTATTGTCCTCCCGCAATCAAAACCCTCGACACTATCACAGTGTCTTTCCTCACAGGAGGCTAGAAACAAAAATTATTGTGCTAAATATAGTAAGCTAGTATGTAATTGGGTCTGGAATTTAACAAAATCCAAAGCGAAACAGTGAAATGGTAACAACTTTTCTGAGCTGTTGTTTATCTCTTGAAGTCATGGATAGCAGCAGAATTAAACAGGGTGTAAACAGAAATAATTTGAGCCCAGTCATCCAGTGGACATCTTACTATTTTAGTAAAGCCACCAGCATTCAGGATTCCAGACAATATCAGTTTTCTTCTTCCATCTGTTCTTTAAATGGTAATGAGGACATGTTAGTTTTCAGGATTAGGGAACCTACCCGTCTTTCGTGGATGGTATTTATAGGAGTCATGTGCAAATGTCTGAAAAGATGACTGGGAGCTAAGCTTCCTGTGACCATTTCTAAATCATTTCCTACATATCTGAGAATCTTTGTCTTTCCATCAGCTCCTGAAGGGAAACTTGTTATCTCCAGTTGACCAAACATGACCTTAGCTGTATAAACACTGAACTCTGATGCATTAGGAAACGTATGTTTTGGTCAGCTGTGATCTTTTACCTTCCTGAGTCTGATAATAAAATGCATTCATTAACTTCATTCTTCTGTTAAATGGTTCCTTAAAACATGCAATTTATGTTTTAAATAAGAGATGTAATTAGTCCTTATACTTAGTTACCGTCAAACACAAAGAATGCATCAAATCCTCTCTCATTAGTATTCATACAAAGTGAATTGTTCCTTTCAGATCCCGTTCATTATTATTTAACCGTTAATCCAAAAAGTTTATAGGCTCATGTTACAATGATTATTTTTTTGGTTGGTGTCCAAAGGGTCATTTTGAAAGAGACTCATTTCAGAAGGGTTGCAAAGTATGTAGATTTACAGGAGCATTTAATGTGTTTTGCTTCCAGTCTTTCTCTCACTGGGCAACAAGCCAGGAACTGTCTGAGGTTTGCTTTGTAAGTACCGAATCACTAATGCAAAGGCAGTGAAAGTACACAGCTATCATACCCATCTGTCCAATATTACAACACATAGAACTGACCATATTGAACATATTGAATTAATTCCACTGCAGCATTGCCCATCAAATTACTTGACTCTTTACATCACTCTTTTTTTTTGCTCCCTAATGCAAAACATCCATTTTATTTGACAAGCCCTTCTTTGGCTTTGGCCTAAACAGAGAATGGGGATGATTTTGGCTCACTTCACTCTAAATAATCGTTCTTTAATTACACTAGAGGTGGTATCATCTGCAGTAATTACTGAAAAGATGTCAGCTCTCAGATAATGGAGTAAAACATTAATGGAACTGAGCTGGCCTAGACATTTGCTCATAGAAAGCAGCCACTTGTTATGTGGTGGCTTGGCATCGTTCTTAGCACTGTGTCAGTCCTAGTTAAGGTTTCAGCTGAGTACCTGACTTAGGATCTTTCAGAAGTTCCATATATCATCATGTTCTTGTGTATTGTTTTGTTTAAAATTGAATCTTGCTTTTTCTTCAGAAAGCCAAATAATTTGTGGCTTATGATAGATTTTTCACACCTGAGGCATATTTATGAGACTTCCTCACCCAAATCTTTTTATAGAGGCCCATGGCATCTTGAGATGGACAGACCGTACTGATACATACAGGACATTTTCAAGTTGATTAGCTGCAGCAGTAAGATCTTTGGTACAATTTGAGCTGAGAAGAGAACCCTTTTCTTGTCAGAAATTACCAGATTGCACATTTGTAAATGAGAAATGTTAGCTTATAATGAGAACAAGCTTTTTTTGCCGATATTAGTGAAATAAAGATAGAAGAAGATGGGTGACACTCCCAGTTATCTACGTGCATGACAAAGGAGCACCTATCTGCAGATTTAGAGGCTGAAGGATTCTGCTAGTTTATCCATTTCATTCATTTCAGGGTAGTCACATAACATGTCTAAAATCTACGTAGAATTAAAGCATTCACAGTCTCATGATATGTTTTCTCTCTTAATCATTTGCTAGTGAATCGGTCATTTTATCTTATACATGTTTAGTCCTCTAATTACTTTTTATAGTAGAAACCACCACACAGAAACCGTATGCATTCCAGAGAGATGGTACATAGCTGTATTTCTGAGTCGTGTCAAAATAATACCAATAGTGTCTGAAATTCAGTCCTGGAATTATTTATGCCACTGAACAAGTTAACTCAGTCAAAGTCATAAAATCAAGCTGTAGTTTTCCACGAACTGATCAAAGTTTTGACACATTATAATGAAACCTATAATGGAGAAATAAAGAGGTATCCAAAAGTTACTTGAAGCAGCTATGTTTGGAATATACAGTTGTGACTTTCTAAATGGGTATCTTTAGTTATGCATCTTTTGGCATTACTGAATTTGTGAAATCCCTTGAATCAAAAGGCCCAATAAAATCATAATTATAAAAATATGATATACAAATACATAATCCTGCATGGCTTAAATGTATTTCATACCACGCAGTCTTCATTCTCCTTTTTTGCAGTTATTTTAGCTACTCCTAAGTCCAGCTTTCACATCCAAAGAAAATAGAATCCAAATCTATCAATCTATAACTGACAGTAATACTTAGTGAAGCAACAGCAGTCATTTGTTATTCAGTTAGACAGAAAATCTAATATTATTCCAATTAAAAATAAGCCAGATGAGTTCTTCAGAAATTACTTCTTACGCTTTTCCTCACATATGTTACTCTTCAAATGAAAAAAACTAACATATGTGGAGAGCACTTTGATCCATATGGTATGCTCCCCTTGATATTTTTTCTATTAAAAATCTCTATACTGGTAAGTCAGCCTTTTGATTTATATAGTTGCTGTTTCCTCAGTATAGAATATTGAAGGTTGTTTTTCTTCCCTTTCTTGCCTCTTCTTCTTCCTAGATTTAATAATATTTTCAGTGTCAGGAGGAAGTTTCAAACTATAAATTTCAAGTAAGGAGCAATTGTGATGAATGCCGCTTTGCCCTTTCTTCCTCAGAGCTTGTAGTGAAACTTGGGGTTGTAGTGATCCCAGGTGAGGCTTGATGTGAGTTTTCTTCCCTATTAAGGACAGCAACATGCTATAAAGCACACAATTCAGATTTAAATGGTTCAGTGTGCCTTCAGTGGGTGCCAAACCTCTCATTTTCTGACATTCGCTTTTCAGTTCACCTTTCTTCTAGAAATCAACCTTCCTTTTGGGCCCTTACGAAATCCAAAATCTTGAAGGTTTCTTGCTATTGAAAAACTGCTTTAATTCCAGTTAAAACTTGATTTTTAAATGTTAAAATCAAAAGTAAACAAATGAACAAAAAAACCCAAACAAAAACGTTTTCCCAAGATTAAAATTTTGTATTTATTGATTGATTGGATTAGCAGATAATACATAATGTAACTGTTGTCTGACAGGAAATTTTATTTATTAAACAATGTTGGAATGAGGTATTTGATTTTGCAAGAATGAAAGAATGAATGTTATCAGTTATTTCTTCCTGTATGACAGTGTAGTGTAATCAATGTGATTTCACCTGCATTTTTATTACAGCAGCATTTTACTTTTCAGTTGATTGTAGCTCCATCTCCGTGCTTTGGTTTTCATCAACCTACTTGTACTTTTTCCTGTACATGTGTAAGATATAGCCCAGCATATAGCTGTATATTCTCCCTGCTAAGCGTGACGCTGCCTGTGCTCTCCATGGCCCAACTCTGAGGAGTTTGGAACTGGAAGCAAAATAAAAGTCTGGTTTGACTGTGAGTTTCCCCAGCCCCTTGGCTAGAAGAGCAGCTCATCCATGTGCAGTTTTGTGTGACATTGATAAGGTGCAGAATTAATCAGTCACAAAAATCTGTTTTACTGGACGTATCAGAAATGTCTGAGGAAAAGGTTTAGAGAACTCTGGTGTGTCATTTAATGTTCTCGGTGCATTTTCTACTACAGAAGTGAATCCTGTCTGGATAAGAAGTCCGTTGTTTTTAGAAAATTCAGAAGCTTTTCCTACATTTTCCAAGATACTGCACCATACGTTTGTGAAGAATTTAACTTATAAATCAATGCCAGGGTGCAGCCTATGGGTTTTCTAAGTAAAGTTCAGGAAGCAACCCTAAGAAAATAAAGAAGTAAACTCATTAATGAAAGAAGTTAAATGAATGGTATATACATATTTATATATATACTTCCTGAACCCCGCCGAAGATGGCTACTGGCATCCTACTTTTGATTATGTTTCTTTTTGTATCTGGTCTCTAGACATAGCACAAGTCTGCTTCTCTTGTTAGGAATATTCCCACAATGAATGCGGTGATGCTGTTATATATTGCATGGAAATTTATATATATGCATTTTTATTATATCACATTGATTAACATCATTATTATAGTATACTTAAGTCTGTGTAGGATGCAGCAGCTCAGACAATAGCATTAAGCCATGTGAAGGGCACAAGAAGCACATTTTCTTAATAAGTGTTTCAGACACTTCAGTGTAATAGTATTTAATTTAGTATAAAACACACAAAAATTCTTTACAAAACCAGGAGACTAAATGCTAAAGCTGTAAAGGAATTTGTGCACTGTAGTGTTCAGGAGAAAAAAAAAAATAAATCAGTTTTGGGTGCCCTGATGTTCCACCCTTAAGTTCAATATGGTGCCTATTCCCTTTCTGGTTTGGGGGTCGCAGATGCTGCTTTTGGACTAGGTTTACTAGGCCTAGGTTTATGTATCTTTCCTGCTAAAAAGGAGACGCTGTTGTAGAAAACATCCTGTGGCTCTGAGAATCCTATTTTCAATGTTCATTTTGAGTGAGGGGTATGAATGAATATTTAACTTCAGTAAAAATATATGTAAGCTTGGCTGAATGGAAAAAGGATTCAGGTTATCAGAGGAGTGTTTAAGTGTTTGGTTTTTTTAATGTCTCTGTTTAAATTAGATTTTATTAAGACATTGCATAGGCAGCTTTATTTTTATAAGAAACTTCTTTATATAAAGATCCTACTTAGTTACTGGTAATTTTTTGGTGAAGGTTTTAATTGTTTCTAAGTTTTCTGTATATTAGACTTTTAATTTAAGAGTGCTCATTTAAATCTTTAATGAACACTGTCATAAAAAAGTTAATATAAACTGCTATGAAATTCTGTTGTGATGAGGGGAAAAGTTATGTGCTATGAAAAACTGTATATGAATAGTAATTATAGTAAACATCATTTATAAGATTGGAATGAAGGGTGTGTAATCCCAGCAGAAAACCTGACAGTTAAACTTCAGAATGAAGACTCACTTACATTTAAAAGGAACATTGTTTTAAAAATGCTTTTTTAAAAATTTGCAGTATTTTCCTACAAATGTAGATTTTTACCTGAGCATGGGAAGAATAACATTCAACTGGTATTTAGGAAGCTTAACCTTCATGGAACTTCTTTCCAGTTTATGATTAATTCAAAAGGTCAATTTAGTATGAAAAAATAATAGCGAGAGTTGGATTTTGATATACTACGCTGTGATACCATGTTGAAAGCTTATAAGCTGTTAAAATACACAAGCTATATGTATTATGTTTTAAGATTAATTTTAAAAAATGCTCAAAACCTTTTTGCAATGCAGGTATCCGCATCCACTGCTCTTCGCTGTGGTATATAACCTTTAACATGATACCAGTGTTAACTTGCTGCAATATAAAATGTATGATAGATGCCAAAAAGAAACACTTTTTTTCTCTAATAATTTGCAAGTTTTGTACATTATCATTCGAATGAACAGGCAGGCTTTTGAGATGAAACACTGCAACGTGACATTGCATTAATTCATGAACAAGTATGAAAAATAGTATTAAAAAGACCTTGGGTGAAATACTATTGAAAGGATTGGGATTTTGACATTGACTTCTGTGCGATCAGGATTTCACCTTAATTATTTTCTTTTTCTTTTCAGTGTCTAGACTTAGAAAACAACCTTACTGAGTATATGCTTCTGCCTGAAAAACCGTAGCTGATGTGTGAGAAAGATCACAGAGGAAAAATGTGATGGAAGAAGAGGGAGGCAAAAAAAAGTAGACACAAGAAATATAAAGTCTAGGAGAGGACAGAACAAGAAACACCTGTGGGCTTTGTGCGCATAGGAATAAGTGCTTTTATCATAGTCCTACAGTGATATGATTTGAGGGTGATAACGTGTCTCCCAGCTGCAAGCCCGGACAGGTGAGTGCCTGTATGTGCCGACTGGGCCCTTTTGATTTGCAGCCGCCTCACTCAGCGATGTGTAGGTGATGGCAGGTTCACCAAGAGCCCCGTGTGCTGCAGGCACGCTGCCATGCTTGTCTTCCAGGGGCAATTTGACTCCTTGAAGACACTTTCTCCTTGTTATTAAGAAAGCAGTTTGTTAGCAGTTCACTGCAAGATATATATAATCCTGCTGTATAGTACACAGCCATTTCATGCTTCATGCTGTTAGTTTTTAGGCTTCATTGGCTTTTTATCTAATTGTGTGCAAGTCTCTGTGGAAGTGCAGTTTGCATATAAGGGTATTTGGAATTTCCTGTTTGACTCTTGTGGCTGTACTGGAAAAAAGCAAACAATTGGACACAGATTGAGCTACGTTAGTGTAATTTTTCTTTGGAGTTAGACTAAGGCATAGCTTGCTTCTCTCTACTTGAAAGGATGGTGGATACAGTTTTGCTGTGTAGTGGGGTAGTAATTAAGCCTCACCAATGAGGTGAGTAATATAAAGAATAGCCCATCAAATTTCCTCTAAAGGCAGCCTCTGATTTCAGAACATAAGGATATAACATAGCTTTTCCTTCTCTTCATTATGCTGTGGAGTGTTTTTTTGTTTGATTGGTTTTGTTTTGTTTGTTTGGTTTGGTTTTCTTCTTCTTCTGCTTTGTTTCAGCACAGGCTATAAAACGGGTGGGTTGTGTTCTGACTTTTTGTTTCTGAAAAGCGATTATCAAATCCTTGCTCAAAACAGAGACAACTGAAAATTAATTCAGTCCCATTACAGTTTGGTTTAATTTGCAGAATTGCTGCTTTTTTTTACATGGCTCAGTCGGAGCAGCAGTTTGCTGGAAAGGGCTGCTGCTCTGGAAGAGAAGGTGTGAGTAGGTCAGGCGCCTGTGGAGGAGTGCGCGTAGGAGCGAGGAGCTGTGAAGAAGCTCACTTTGTGCCTGGCTCCGTTTTCGCCTCTGTCTGCCCAGTTACATTACAGTCTCAATTCATAAGTATTAAATTCACCCGTGGAAGTCATAAATCTTATTCTGTGTCCTTATCTGTTATCTAGGACAGTCATCTAGTCCATTTGCAGGTGACAAGAATTTAGTGCTCTTCTTTGTGTTTGCTGTAGTTCATAAATAATACATCAGACCTTTTGCTTTATGTAGTTTAACAGATCTCCCTAAAGACTATATTTGCTACACAGATCTGAAGTCTTTGCTGGAGCTTAAGACTCTAATGGGAGAATTTTGTGGAGAAGAAAACCTTGTGTTTCAGAGCCTGCAGAATTACCAGTGACCACACTGGCTCTTTATTTCAACTTTTCCTGTGTGTAGAAGATGCTACCCAGTGCCTTCAAAGGTGGTATCACGTGTTCTTGTTAAATAGTTTATCAGTCAAGAGATACCTGTGCAGGATTCCAGTCCTTCACGGTCCTCTTGAGAAGTTCAGCCCGACAGTCAGTGTCATCGCTGGAGGTTAACTTGCCAGGATACTCATAAACTTCAACTATAATGTGCTTCCTACTGAGTACACTTACACAGCATTAATTCTTGTTCCAAAGAAAGGGGACAAAATGTGCAACTCCCTTTCAGGGAAAAGCCATTAACAAAAGCAATGTTTCTTGCTCTGATTTAATGGGAAATTTTGCATTTTTCTAAACTATTTTAAGGCTAATACTTTGTGGACTCCTGGTAGCTATGTCTTTCTCACTGCAGGACTTTTGCCTGAGGCTGCTTCTTCCACAGCATCACTTATGCCCTTGTTCTTGGTGCTTTCTTATCCTCATACTCTACTGAAACCTACTGTACTTTGTACCTCAGCGTAGGAGTCTCAGGAGGACAAACTGTCCCAGGACATCCAGGTAGACAGAGCTTAGCGCTCTAGAAGCCTTTAAAGTGTGCAACATGGAATAAACTGAATGAGAACAATTCTTTGCTGCCTTGTTGCTATTCCTGACATCAGGAAATATGCTCATGGATCACTCAGAGTTACTCTGCAATGACGTGACAGCCTGGCCCAGCTGAACACAAGCAAGGAGATTTAATTCCAGTTGCCCTTCTTTCAGCCAGTCACTTAGGATGGTAGAATAAGTGACTGTGACATAGCTTCAGTGATATTATGTAGCTCACAGGCCCTCCTCCAAGGAAAGCTTGAGTTTTCGTTATTTTGTCTTCTCCGTTTTAAACAAAACTTCTCAGACTAATGACAATTTTTTCATTATTAGGTTTGATGTCATAATTTTTGCATAACTGCAGGCACGATTAACAGAAAAAGTTACAGATCATTAAGAGCATAAAAATCCAGATTTTAAGCACCCTATGTTAAAGAGTCCGTGATCTACTGTTCCCATTATTTCATTTATAACAATATTAGACTCACATGGTATAATCAGTACTAGATGTAGCTTTCATCTTTTGTTAATGTTTTCCATTTAACAGTATATTTACTCATTTATCTACAAAACCTCAACATATACTGATGGACATTGTGTAATGTAATTTAGTTCTGAACAAACAGCAACAACAGGAACTTTGGTTGAGATAGAGAGGGAGGAAGGAAAGAAGAAAGAAATCCAGGAGAAATCAAGGTATTTTTATAACTAAGTCCTACTTTATACTATTAACTCTTTTCAAATCCAAACAAGTTTGCATTGTATTTCCCTTGACTCTTTCTGTTCAGATATTCCTTCTTGGCTAAACCACTTACCATCTCAAGTTATTGCTGTTCTATTTTTCATGTTTTGAAATTGTGCTCACTGATTAAAGAGTATTCAAATAGCCAGACTGTTCTCCCTATTCAGGCATTGAAATCTCACTATTTTTCCTGATACTTTGCCCTTCATTGCACCTCTCTTAAGCTCTTCCCTTTCTTAAAGTCTTCACGACCACTGTTATTTTCTAACATTCACCATACTACTTTCCTAATTTGATCTCCTTAAGATAAGCTAATTTTAAAGTGAATATGTTGAAAACAAATAGTAGCAGAAAAATGACAATGCTGTT
Organism: Streptopelia decaocto; assembly: GCF_964273445.1. Classification (NCBI taxonomy): domain Eukaryota; kingdom Metazoa; phylum Chordata; class Aves; order Columbiformes; family Columbidae; genus Streptopelia; species Streptopelia decaocto. The sequence continues at coordinate 9,188,768 of NC_138665.1, forward strand.
GACTTTTCATAGTCATAGTTCAAGATAGATACTCAAGTATCTTGGAAGCTGGAGGGACTAGCACTAAATGAGCACAGTAGTTCAGTCTCAAAATAAAGTTTGCGAATTTCCTCTCCATATATATAAACTGTTACTGTAAGAAAGATGAGGTGACCTCACCTCTTTAAAGATCACCACAGGTTATTTTGTCATCAAAAGATGTTGGGGTTATAACTACAAGTGCAAACAGGAGTTTAGTCCTGAGTATATGGCCACTGTCCTGATTACACTAACATTAATAACACCAGAGAATACCAAGTCTAGTGATGCTGACATTTCTTCATGAGAAGCCATTGACAAAGATGTGTGATTTATCTTGCAAAGCTTTCAGAAGGTAATGAGATCAGTCACCACTGAGCTGAATCAAGTTTAAATTGGTGACCTAAAGGTGAAAAAACTTACTCTACTACTTGTCCTGCCTAATTGTCTTAAACAATTTCTGCTCCTTTGAGCAACTGAATAATTTCTTCTCAAAATTCATGTAATGGGTTTCTTTTAAATGTTGCTCTATGACTGTATCTTAGTGAACAGCATAGAACATATTACAGAACTGTTGGAAAGTCGAGCTATAAAGGACTCTAGAAACTGTGTTTGTATTAACATGTAAAATAAGCTGCTTCTGTTGTCTGACCCTGAGATGAAATGGTACTGCATGGCTTACATCTGGTTGGCTAAAGTCTCTTCCTCTCAAAACCGGATTGCCTGGCTGGTATTACCAACTGTGAATGATTCTCAGTCCTTACAGTCCTCTAAATGATGCCCAGAAATGTTACGTGAGCATCCTATTTGGCCTTGGCCAAACTGTGTTGGGATGTGCCGACAATTAACAGCCTGGATGGTTGCCTGACTTAAACCTGAACTGGAGATCCCAGGGACTCCAGAGCCCATCTGTTCTCATGCTTAACTGTTCCTACCACCAAAAACATAGGGTCTAATTAGAGTATTTTTTTTTATGTCCATAGAGTAAGGGACAGTTGGGGTCACCAGGACAGATGCGCATTACAACCATTAAGTGACATCTCTGATTTTGGTTCCTTGGGAGGATCATAGAACCACAGAACGGTCTGGGTTGGAAGGAACCCAGTAAGCCTCCCGTCTTATTATCAAGAGGGGTGCATTTTCTTTAATATTCCTTTTCTGAGCAATGTACTTGTAGAAGTATTGTATCCCCCAGGAAGTTACCAGGCAGGAGTAGAGTCCCCAAGAGAAGGAAGCTGTGCCAGATGATAACTAGAACTGTGTAATGAATGCAATTTAGGGGCAAATTTACAAATTATTTCTTTATTGCAGTAAGTTTAATTGCAGAATCTGTGTTATAATTATGCTTAATCAAATTATGTTCTGAAAAATAGCGTAATTCAGTAATTATTTTACATTATGTAAAATATGGTGTCATTCTAAGTTTACAATGTTTAATGTTCTTTTTGGTAAGCTTAGCAAAAGTATGGCTGAGTTGTTGGTTTTTTTTTTTAAGTGAGACTTTGGAAGAGAATATAAAGCTTTTATATATCCTGTTAAACTGGCACACACCACATTATCGATTATATATGCACAGTTAGCTTTTCTTATCCAGTTACGTATTATGGCTGGATTAAATTTCCCTGAAATACTTTGTGGTATATCCTGGGGTTTAAAACATTATTACATCTCTGAATATCCCTTGTAATAGTTTCTGGTACAGAATTTTATTCTATGAAATGGATTTGCCATAACGGATGCACTTACGTATTTTGTGTTCTTTTCAAATCCATGCATGGCTCAGAATAGACACCTCTACTTTTTTATTGTGTTAAGCTTTTTCTTTTATCATGAGTACATCGTCAGTGGTAGACATGAAAATACTGTGCATCAGGTAGAGGAAATGAGGAAAGTGCTATATTTTCTGTGTTGTTCTTTGAATGGCAATTATTGCAGTTTCTTTATAAGATAAGGAAAATATATTCAAGACTTAGCAGTAATAAATATGTCTGCATCCAAAATAGAACTTCAAGGTTTTAAAGCAAAAGATGTGTTTTGTTTTCTTTTGTTTTGTTTTTTATTGTAACAAATATTTTTCTTTCAGGGGTAGAAGGCAGCGATATATGCAATTATATCTATTTTCATACTAAAACTCACCATTTATCCCAGTTTCACTATAACCATGGTACAGAAGTAAAATCAATGTGTGTCCAATGTAGCAGCGCAAAAAAAGGAATTTGAAGATGGCTCTGTATAATGTTTTTCCATTTTTCTGTGGATTATCTGTTTTACTGAGCTGAAGGTACTGTTTTCTGGTATAAATTAATTGGTAATATCACTGTGATATTAGCAGTCAACAAATCTGCTACCTCAGCTAGCCACTAAGGTTAAATAATCATCTTCAGCTGCGATATGCTTGGTTTTGTGCTTTCTTGATGTCTTCCTTAAGAACAGAGCTGCACATCATGCAAGGAAATATTAATACTCGGTTTCTTGGTTTGTGTTAGGATTTGAAATCTACATTGCTAGGGTTTTTTTGTTTGATTGTTGTGTTTTTTTGCCATAATGCTGGCTCTGGCGCTTTATTATTAGAAATTTTTATTTTTTTTTTTTTTACATCTTTTGTTTATGAAGAGTACCATATGTATTGCTTAGGGCTAGTTTTTGATGTGGGATCTATGTAGATAGATTTGTTTTTGTGGATAGATGAAAAATGAAGCTATGCATATTGTTAGTGATACCGTGTTTACCATTTCTGGTAGGCAAAGCTGGATTACACCTTTAATGAGGGGGTAAAATGATTAACTATGATTTCTGCGATAAATAGAAATTACCTATTTCTATGACCTCTTCATGTACCTAGTCAAATATTACTCAAGGCAAAGGCATCGGCTGATAGCATATACTAAAGTTATCTCAATGAATTTCAGTATACACAATATGCACGGTACAGCTGTTGCAATCCATGGATCTATTCTGCTACCAGGACCCGAGAGTAAAAGTAATTACTTTAGTTTTATATCTTGCAAAGGCATGAGGGCAACACTGTCTTCAAATGTGTGTCAGATGGTTATTTAAAGATGTTGCTGAGATGGTGCGATAAAATATATTTTATCTGATCACCTGAAAGGTGAACTGGAACCTGAAAATCCAGCTTTCACGGGTGGAAGTGCTCTTTAAATTGATACTAAATCATCAGAAATATAAATAGGAGAGAAGGAAGCAGACTTTATGAGCTGAAGAAAGCTGGTAAAAAGGGTTTTAGTCTTATCAGTGTTTAAGGGGTGGGGGAAGATGTGGTGGATGGCAGAGCTTTAAAGCAGAAGTGTGAGCACAGATAGCTTTTGAGTGATCAGAGAAGAAGCCTTTTTTTAATATCATATGCATAACAATGAAAAGTGAAGCAAGGTTGTTGGAAAATAACACCCCTGGGATGCATGTAAATACACAAAAACTTAGAACTCAAAACAGAGCCTTAGGGAATTAAAAAATGCACAAGGAAGATAATAAAAATGGAATTATTTATGGCTGCTAATTGAGACTATTGACAGGGGAACTGGAAAAATCCTGACACACTTCATGGAGATTGCATTTTGTGGAAATTCTTCCAAGAAGTTCAGCGCTAAAAAAAACCTGTTGCCTGAGAGAACATAGAAAACATAGCACAGATCACTGTGTTGACATACAACCCACCATCAGTGTGAAAGTCCTTTGAAATCACTTAACCATCATTTTTAGTAATAACAAGAGATAACAGAAATCTATGAGACAAAATCTGATGTGAGTTTTCTTTTTGCATAATATATTTGCATGCTATGTAGAAAAAGTTGGTCAGGCTTTTCAGGCCATAATTAGACAAATGGTGCTCCCAACAAAGTTTCGGTCATCCCCTGGTGCCACCCAAGAGACCCTTTTCCCTGCTCTGCCAGCTTCTCTCTTCATGTACCTTACAAGATTTACTCTGCCCTGTCTGAAAACCATAAGGATCCCTTAATATTTAGAATGTTCTAAAAATGGGTTTGTCTACTCATTTTTGGTGCAGCAGTCAGGCTGTTTCCTTTTCTTTCTTTATATGATGGCTTATATCTTTGGGTTTTTATCCAGTTTGAAATAACTCCCGAAAAAGAGTTAAGTCAGCTTGTGCAACAGTCTTGATGTTAAGAAGTGCTGATCTCTTGTCCCCCCATTCCATAAATATGCAACGACTAAGTTATAAGAAAGATCAATTTGGCTGTGTTTTATCCTCTAGCCGTGTTGTTCGTGGCTGATCAGTTTTTCCCCGTTCTGACGTGGCCTTGATATACTCAATAAGCTTAATGCTCTGAGCTCTGGGTTGGTTTTTCTTCTGAATTACGCCATGATTCCAACAGGAAGTCACTGATAATAAGGGATTTCCAGCTGGAAGGCTCAGTAGTTAATTTAATTTAGATTAATATAAGTACTAAGCTGTGATGGTGCTGCTCCCAGATCCTGCCATGTCAAATAATTACAATATACTATAAAAAGGTTTTTAGCAGCATTTTTGACTAAAGGATAAGCACAACAGTGGTCATGCCAAGAAGGGCAAGTGCAGAAAACAGGGTCTCACAAATGGAAGGTCTCATCTTAATTTTGAAAAGATACCCACAACACGTCTTTAAAACAGAAGTGAATAATAGAACTGTAAGAGAAAGCACTATTTGCCCTCCCTGAAGAAGGATTTATTTTGAACCCTGATCCACCCCACTCAAGTAATGTCAGCTGTTACTTGCATGACCCAGAGAGTACAAGCATTCGTTATAACTCTCTGGATATTTAAACACACATAGCAAATGACTTTCTGTAGGACTTTCTTTGCCAGTCCTATATGTGAGAGTAACTTTGTTCCTTATAACTAGATCATAATAATAAAATGAAATCAGAAAATATCTGAAAGCTGAAGTCTAAGACTGCTCTCAAAGTGAGCTTTATTGAAGAGTCTTGGGGCATGGAATAAGCTGGCAGTGTGTGGTGGTATTTAAAAAAAAAAAAGTACATGGTGTTGTGTTTGACCCTTGGGTTGTTCAGGGGGAGGAGACTCCTCTGTTTCAACAAGAGTGACCAGAGCCTTTGTCTGAAGCAAGGGGGGGAGAGCAGCACAAGAGAAGGGTGCAGGAGATGTACCAGCCAGTGGCCCTGAATAGTCGTAAGGATAATGAAAAAGCACTGAATTCAGCAAGGGACCACAAGCCAAGAGTAGCTTTCTCACTCAGAACAGCGTGCAAGATTTTAAGAACAATTAAAAAGGGGAGAGATAATCTTATTCATACAATCTATTCTTTTGAAAGCTCCGTTGGAGTATTTCTGCAGCTCTTTCAAACTTTCAATCACAGAAAAACTGATACCAAGATTTAATTTTTGTTTTTAAAAAGTACAAAGAGAGTAATTTTTTTATATGAGTGCTTTCTCCTATCTCTCAGATGTTCCCAAATTAAACAATGTAGGTGTTGAGTGACCAACCCATACACTATGAATTTTACCAAAAATATCCATGAACAGAAGAATGCCAAGAAATTGCTCCCAAAAATAAAGTAGTGCGGTCTACAGAAGAATTTGCTGTTCTGTCTGCTTGCCTGTTTCAGATCTGTACTGAACAGTAGAATAGGATAAAGAAGTGAAGAAAAGCTAAGGTATGCAATAATGTATCAGGACTCCAAGTATTAAGTGTGGGAAGAAGTATAAGGCTTCACAGTGCAATCTCTAAATGAAATGAACAGACATAGGAGGAAAGTGTAAGATAAACATATTTTAGAAATTCTGAGGTTTTCACATAAAATTTGAAAAGGGACAGTAGAACACGGAGAAATAGCAGTGTTGCCTTGATATTGTTTCTTGATGATTTGCTACTCTTTATACTTTTAGTGTTTTGTAGTATGCAATCTTGAGCATGTAAGATGCGGAAAAGTTGTGGCAATCAGCCTTGTTCTACATGAACATTTCATAACCTCATATCAGTCTCTCTCATATGCTGCTGAGCAGATCAATAGATGTTGCCTGCTGAGGATGTTATCTTTGGTACCAACTTTTTAATTAACTCTTGCCTGAGCTCAAAGAGCAATGCTTCACAGTAAAAACTCTTCATGTACAAAGCAGCTCTGACATTTATCAATTATGCTTTGTGGTATCCAGCAGAGTGATCAAACAATTGGGAGCTGTAGTACTGTTAGTTTCTAGTGATGGCAAAATAACAGACACCCATATCAAATACATCTGCTTCACTCTGGACCCTTTTTGACCATGTTTACCAATCATTTTCTAGAGAATACTCTGTTGACGCTAAAGAGAAATGGTTAACACTGAGATGACATTGTCTATGTTAGACGTGATAGAAAAGGTAGCAAGTTTAGTATAGTTTTAATTTAAGTTGCTGTCTTGATCAAAAGTCAATGAAAAAAACACCCAAACCAATTTCACTTCCTCACTGCTATGACTGTATACTGAGAGTTTGTTTTCCTCTCCTTTGGACATCAAGGAGGAATTTTATAGAAGATGAAGCAATCACAGAATCACAGAATGGTTGGGGTTGGAAGGGACCTTTGGAGATCACCTAGTCCAACCCATCTGCTAAAGCATGTGGACATCTGTGTACTAACCCACAGGTCTATGCGTTTGGCTTTCTCCTTTTTTTTTTCTGCCTAAAATCTAATTTATCAGAAGTGAATCAGGTGCAGCACATGAATCTATATCACATTTTTTCCTTAGGCAGAGCACTCATCAGGACTGGCAATCTTCTGAAAGTGTTTTCACTGCCAGCTGTGAATGATACAGCTATTCTGTGCTGCAAGAGGGAAACCCAACACCATCGGTAGGTCTTCTACTGCTCACACCAGAGTCCTTGAGTGAACAACTGAACATATTTTATCCTGCCTGATTATTCTTATTTTGTGTTTATTAGCAATTCTTAGGATGTATTCCAAAGATGGTCCAGACTTGGTATATTGTTTACAAACAAAATAAAGTGTTAACAATTTTAAATCCACAACTTTCTAAAATTTCAAATTAAGATGTTTTACTTCACATTGCTTATGTATCTGCATGATTTTCTTCTTTGATTGTGGTAGTGATTACTGACTATATGGCTGTTTCACCCAGACACTGCTGACACATCGTGACAGTAGTCAAAATGACAGTAGTCAAAATAATGTGTTTTTTAAAAAAAACAACAGCGACAGCTGCTTCTGAATATGGAGTAAAAGTGTTCTTATTTGTGTAGGGGGCTTGTACAGGATATTTAGAAAGAATTTATCTCCCTTACTTTTGGGATCTCATCTATTGAAAAACTGTTGAGGTTTCAAGAGGCACTATGTTTTAGGAAGACCTCCTAAAGCCAGCTTAATTCCCAGATCCCCTTGAGATCCTGTGCACTTTTCTGCAACAAAGCTTCTGCCTTTGTTATTAATGTTTATTTTTGTTGAAGGAGACACTAACATCAAGAAACAAATGGTGATCTAACCCAGCAGTCTGGTTCTATTAAGGACAGCTGTTATTGTGTCTGCAGCGGTGTACAAAGCAGAGGATATAATTTTCTGCTGTGGTCCGCTGATTGCTTTGTTCATCTCTGCTGGTGACAGATTAGCTTTGCAGCACATCCATAGGTCACAAGCTACCCTTTTTGTATTTGTAGTGGTCAGTACTGTGAAGAAGGATTTTAAATTGAAAATAACACTTTTCCTTTGTTGTCTTGTATTTTGGAGCCCCAGAAATCTGTGGCAGAGGTGCTGTAGGTCATCCTAGGGATGCGTTAGCAATGCTACGTGCAAGAGCTTCTACAGTAGCACCAGTCTCTCATTATACCTGCTGTCAGCTGGGCCTATCTGTCCATGACATTTATAAAATTCTTTTCATAAAAAATTTAAGGTTAAAAAGTGTTAAGAAAAAGTACACTGCCATGGTTTACTAATGAAAGAAGGAAAGGTTATTTTATTATGAGAGGTACAAAGGAAAGCACTTTTCTTCATCTTAGCTGGATGTTTTCTTCATAAAATGCAAAAGCCCTTATCTTTTATATTTCATTTTGATCAGGTTTTCCTGAAATAGTTCTAATTAAATACTCTTTTAAATTTATTACTGAAGCATCAAAGGTGTATTTTAAAGAAAGATAAGAAATTTAAATTCTTTACAGGCTCTGTAAGATGCTTTTTGCAAATACACCTTAAAAACAAACCTGGTGTGGCCTCACCTGGAGCACTGTGTGCAGTTCTGAGCCCCACAGTATAAAAAAGTTATAAAGCTACTAGAGAGTGTCCAGAAGAGGCTGCGTAGTTGGTGAAGGGTTTGGAGAGGAGGCTGTATGAGGAGTGGCTGAAGTCACTTGGTTTGTTCAGATTGGAGGAGACTGAGAGCTCATTACAGCTCCAGCTCCTCACAAGGGAAGGAGGAAGGGCAGGTGCTGAGCTCTTCTCTTTAGTGACCAATGACAGAACCCAGGGGAATGGCAGGAAGATGTGCCAGGGGAGGTTTAGGCTGGACATCAGGAAAATGTTCTTCCCCCAGAGGGTGCTGGACACTGAACAGGCTCCCCAGGGAGGTGTCACAGCCCCAAGCCTGACAGTGTTCAAGAAGAGACTGGACAACACCCTCAGTCACACAGTGTGAACTGTGGGGTTGTCACATGCAGGGACAGGAGTTGGACTCGATGATCCTTGTGGGTCCCTTCCAACTCAGGACATTCTATGATTCCATATTTTCAAGAAAGAAGATTGCGTATGTTGGCAAAATTTGAGAAAATAAAATAATGATGCTGAGCCTAGTTGTAACAAATGGACAGGTTCATCCAATCTTTCATTAAAAGCACAATGTTACAGAAGTGGTGAAGCACAGTGAGGTGTTTTGCTTTGATTTGTGGAATGTGGGCTGCTCCAGGAGCCAGACCGACCCAAAGCAACACCAGTGAGGCAGGATTGGTGGATCCCTGGCCCAATACAGAAATTTCTCTTTCACTTCCTTCATGTCACTTCAAAGTGGAGTTATTTATTTTTATACTAGTAATCAGGAGGGAAATACCTATCATCCCTTTCATTGTTGGGACTAAAATTTAAAATGGAAGAGAGGCTTTAGGTTTTTTAAAAAATAATAGAGACTGCCAATTCTAAGCATTTTCCATGAAATATATTGTCAGTGAAGTATTTTTTTTTCTAGACAAACAGACTGATTCCAAGAAGGAAGAGCCCTGTAAGTTAATGCAGTAGAGCGCACAGAGCATCAAGTCAGAATCTGGTGCAATCTGGTGGATTCTGCTTCTTTTTCCCAATGTGTTTGGCTTAGATAAATAGACTAAAAGTACAACAACACACATGCTGCAACAAAATGGTTTCAAATTAGTTAAAAACACCAGCTAAATCTAAATTGTTGTGCTTTAGATTCAACCAGGCTGTTTCAATTGAAATTATGTACATTGTTTCCACACAAGATCCATTCTAAACATGGCCATAATTAATATTCTGACCAGTTGTCAGGTCTTTGGAATTAACTTTCTATTCCTTGAATAACTGGAAGGTTAAGCCTCTGTTATTGAGGATTTAAAAAATATTTTTGTTAATATCCATCTCATGAGTTATGACATAGAAATCTTCTGGGTGAACTTCATTTTTTCTTTTGGAGTTTCTGTCTCTTGTCTTTCTTCCACCTGTCTCAATGCCAGGGCGAGAACCTTGAAAAGAATTACAGTTGATACGTATGTGTTCATACATGAAGTGCTTAAAATGGAGGAAAAAAATGCTGTGTCCAAGCTAATTTATTCCTAGTCTCAAATGTATTCTAGCCCTCCTTACCTTTAAAGTAAACTGAGAACTTTTGCCAAATATGTTTTGATAGTGATAAATAAAGAATTTGTTGGGAGATGGATACTGCTTGTCTCCAGATATGTTCAGAGTGAATGAGCATTCAAGTACATCTTGTATCCTTGCCAAAGTACCATTCCAATACAGCGTGCCAAAAAAGTCCTAAAGAACAGGTCTTTATCTTCTTGAGAGCCAAAAAATGAGTCTGTATTGTGGGAAAGACTTACCAGCAGTACAGTTCAGCTTTCTTGGCCCATACTTCGTTCAAGATAGAACTGATTTAATGGATGCTATTGCCAAAAATTGTTAACAGCTTTCTTGGGCTGTTGATAGCTGCTCATGCACCTCATCAATCTGTCCTGCTATATGAAAGGAGAAGAACCGTCTTGTAGGAATATGAAGATCCTTTGCTGGGACCAATGTGGAAAAGGATTTTGAAAGTACTGTATGCTTTATTTCTATAAAACAACAAAGAGAAGAAAATATGGGTTATCAATATACCTGAGACATCTCACAGTGAAAGTTAAATTAGCGGCACAGCAAAAATGGCTTTTGTACAATCTGCAAGCTTTGATATTAAAGGGAGAGGCAGCTCATGGAGCTTGCACTGACTGACTATGCTTTCAAAGTCACTCCTATTTCCTGGTGGGTTTTCCAGTTCTGGAAGAACACAGTGAAATGATATTCATTTTAAAGTGAGGAACATCACCATCATCTTTGAGTTTGAGAAAAAAGGCAGTTATCTGTTTTTCTTTGAAATTTTCGGAGCTTGTTAAAAACTTTTATCTTCAGTGTGAGCATAGTTTGCCATAGTTGCATTTTCCCAGTCCTGATTTTTTGTTATCCACGAACAAATTGCTCAGTGGAAAACATCTTCCAGCTACACTGTTGTTGTCTGCTGAGCACACTCTAAGTTCCTGTATGATCTTCATTTTGAATTTAAATTAAAACTTTACACCCTCCCTTGTCCATGAATTTCCTACCATTATTTAAGTGATAAATACGCTGAAATAGAACTTATTAAAAAAAGCTATTTCTGTTAATATTGTTGATAATATACCATAGCTTCTCTATAGCTGAATTCCTTCTAAACAGCAATTAGTTTGGATCCTGAAGGTCATTTGTGTCCTTATGCTATGTGTCTAATGATTCACAGCTGTATAAGTAAAAGAGTTAGACATGTGGAAACAGTATTATGGGTCCCTTCCATTTCTTGAGCAGCTCTTTAACCGTCCCTAATAAGTATCTGTAATGGTAATCTCTTCCAAAAGTTAGTTTATTCAAAAGCTCTAGAACAACTAAACAACATTATATGATGTTTGGTTCACCTTCTACAAGCTTCATACTGTTAGGAAGAAATCATTGTGGGATAACACTGAGGATGAGTGATGCAAATCTGCTTTTCTGTACTGGATTTTCAAATAGCCTTCTTAGTGCTGTTTTGGATTCTGGATGCCTGGTTAGGAAGACAATTGAAATTCAACAGCAATTGCAAACTGTCTGCAAACAGTTTTAATATTCACTTCAAAGCAGACAGCAGTGAGTTCCAGAGATTTTCGTAATGCAGTATCTGTACAGATGAAATGACAGAGTCTGCTTGGATAAGGATGCATGTGAACACTTTCATTTCAAGCCTTCCAGCATTTTCTGGAAGGGAATCCAGATCTGTCTCTGCACTGCTATGGATTGTAAGGATGTTACAACCAAGACCTATTTTCTGTTTTATCTTACATTCATCCTTTGTGTTAGTCAAGATATTTTAAATCCTTCTTTTTAAGAGTTATACAGTTTGTATTAATATTTCAGACTGACTTTTTTTTTTTTACTTGTGTTTCCAACCCATTATTTTAACAGTCTTCAGAATATTTAGAGTCATTATTTCTGCAGTTTCATCGGGAACTTCAGTGATACTTAACAATTTCTTGCACAGAGTTTTGACAGTATTCTGTTCAGAGAGAACTACAACATACAAAAGATTCTTTGGGCCATGGCAGGCACATTTTTAATTATGTGTTCACACTTCATGCCTGAATAAGAAAGTATCAGCAGCCTTTTTTCTATAGCTTTTATTTTCTGACCTACAGACCAAATACTGTGGCTGTTATACATGTGGGATTCTAATGTTCCTTCTTGCATATTTAAATCATTCTGTGTCAACCAAATTTCAAGAGAAAAAAGTAGTCAGTCAGATTTGTGCTTAAAAATGTTCCCCGCCTGTCTCAGAAAACAAACATTACACGTTCTGCAGAATTCAACAATGTCCTTACTAATAGTCCTCAAATACTGGAATTATCTTTGAAATTGTTTACTGAAATGGCACTTCTTTTTCTTGGACCATGTGAGAATGCTTTGTATGCTAAATTAACCCACCAATCTCAAGAAATTTTTTCGCCTTTTTTTTCCTGGAAATCCCACCTTAGGCAGTCTAAGTGGAATAAAGCCCAAAAAGGCTTTTTAAAAACTCCTTTAAATGCCCTGATTCTGTTGAGATATGGACTTCTTTCCAAGCTCTACCAAAATACAGTATATGAAAGCCTGCATGTCAACTACACTTAAGTTATTTCGGTATCAACTTAAGTCATTAGCAAAATACTCATTAACTTTGGGATGAGGACCAGTCCCTAACAGTGGAAGGAGACTGTACTATGTGACTTATATACACTTGAAACTAAACACTTTAATTTATATTCTGAATAATGAGGATTGCAACTGATTAGTTGCCAAACTGAATGCAGGTAAAAATACATACACAGCGTAATCACTTAATAATTCACTGCCGGGAAAAAAAAAAAAAAAAGAGATCTCTGCAAAGAATTAATTCTTCAGTTTTCGACTTATACTTTTTTGCAATTCTTTCAGGCACTGCTGAAATGCAGCCGTGCAGCACGATAGTTTAGGCAGGAAGTGAAGAAGAAAACTTTTTCCAATTGAAGCTGCAGGACCAATTTTGATAGTAATTATCTAAGGTTGGGTCAGCTCACTGGATGTTATTATCTCCTGCCAAACTAAAAATGAAATTCATGAAAAATGAAACCTGTAATGATCCTAAGTGGTTAGACCCTCGTAATGGAAGTCATCCAGAAACACTGATCTTCCTGCGGTAGAAGATATCATTTGGTGGCATTTCTGCCGAGTTGCTCTGAAGGGAAGAATTCCAGTTAAAAGATAGATTAATACCTTGTGAATATCATTTCCCAGCACTTTTGACTCTCATCCTGTTAGGCATCCTGAATGTATCCCATCAGCACATGGGCTGTGAGAGTCAGACAGGGCAAGGGAAAGGACAAGTGTGCCCGACTGCTGGTTATGGCTGGTTACTGCTGGTTACTGCGCGATGCAATTCAGACTTAGGTCCCTCAGTTCTTTGTAAGCTCATGTTTATTTGTGGCATAGTCCTACAACTGAGTATATTGCTTGTTGGCTTGTTTTAAGTAGCCTTTCAAATTACTGACAAGGATTAGACTTGAAAATGCATTCCATTATTGGGCCTATTCAAAAGTCATGTTTGCACTTTTCATTCTTGTGTAGTCTCTTGAGAAATCCCATCATTTTTCTTGGTGTGTGATGTTCTGGCTGAGATTTATCAGAAGGTTGCTCCACGTATAGACATATTCTTGTTTTTTGCCAGTCTGACTTCTTGCCTTTTTGAACCAGTTGTGCATATTATAAAGTGCAGTTTGGGCTCCGAAGAACTTTGGTTGCTCATGTAGGTTATATTTTTTGAACTTGATACTCCTGCACACATGTAAAGCTTTGCATTTTTTCTCTTTGGCCTCAGACATATTTTAGATACTTAGGCTCTAGTAAGTCTCTTTTAAACTTCCCTTGTTGAGATAAACAGTCTGAGCTTTTAAATCTTCTGTTCAGACTGGTTTCCCAGTGCTTTAATCATTGCTATGGCTATTAATCGTTGCCGATCCCAGTTGTCCTGAGGTGAAAGTCATTGTGATTTCCTTCCCCTTTGAGCTCAGGAACTTGTGACCACTGAGAAGAGATTGTATTTCAACATTCCTGCAGTCTCAGTCACTTGGAATAGCCCTGAGCCAGGAGTAGACTGTTGGAAATAGAGAAGCCTTTGGACCACTTTTGTCTGTCATGGAAACTGGCCCATCTTCCAATAGATGTGGATCTAGTCTTTTGAGCAGCTCCTGATTTTTGTGACAAGCTTAATTCAACTAAACCATATAGTAACCTCAAATTATTCTGAATGAGGTTCTCATCAGTTTTATTCAGAAAAGCTTCAGGATTTAGCTCTGTGTAATGTAGCTATCAAGTAAAATAGTGTGTGTTCCAGCATAAAGCAGAAACGTCTCACACATAGTAATACCTGAGGATTGGAGGAAGTCTTTGTTCATCGAATTCTCAGAGGTCTTGGCACACCTTGACTTATGTCTCGAATCGAGCTGTCTTTCATCTATCTGATTTAGAAACTGCAGTAGATCAGAATTGTGGAAAGTACATCCGGCTTTCATCACTGCCTTGTCAATATGAGGAGAAGTGACATGACAATAACACGTCCCTGTGTGTTTGTTAGGGATTCTTCACCCATGAAATTTATAATCCGTTCAAACACAGAAACTGTACGATTTTAAAGTAGCTTTGTAGGGCTCATGAAAATTAAATACAGAAAAATGGAGCAAGGGGAAAATAAAGTAGCTTTCATACCACGTAGTGATTTGCGTTAGTGGCAAGAGAGTGTTTTGGCTGAAGATGTAACCCCTATTCTGTTCTTATTCAATGAAATAATACATGACTTCTATATGTTTTCAACCATTTTGAGCAATTGTGTGCAAAGCGGTGGTGTGAACATGTTTATTTACATTAGTATCTCCCTATATTTACTTACAGAGGGTTCCTAATGGTATTAACTTTAATAGCTGTACTTCTGGTTAAATTGATGATTTACATTAAAAAACGGTTTTGAACACAGATTACTATGCTGGATACTACAGTTCACCAACAGAAACAATACAATTCATTCCATGTCACTGTTGTTTCCTGCTATCAGCAGCAGGAAAGATCATATAATGTCTTAGTAGATATCTATATATAGTTGTAGTAATATAATTTTCTGTTTATATATAAATTAACATGTTGCCCAGAAGAGTAATATGTTTAAAAATATTTATTATTTATACTTTCATAGTATTTATAAAAGCAGAGAATTTGACGTATTCATGTCAAAATACAACTGCATTTATTTAATTTATATAAATATGTTTCATTTGGAACAGAGGTGTTTCAGTGAGGTTGACCTGAGTTTTCAGATGAATTCTCGCTATCACAGTTACCATCCTGATGTTGGTCCTTGGATCTCATTTCTCGATGCAGCCCTGAGAAGCTGCTCCAGCAGATCCGGCCATGACCCAGAGCTGCAATAATGAATACAGTAACTCTTTGAAGCAGCCACTTGAAGGGGCAGGGTTAAGGTTGCTTCAGTTTTTATCCTGCCAATACATTTTCTAGCTTTTCAGACATATGAATCTGAAGTACTCTAATCCTTCACTTGTTTTTCAGATACATGAGTGATGGTGAACTTCACTTTCTAGAAGCACAGTGCACTGTCAATAACCGCAGCTGCGTGCATGGTAGCTTTTGTCATCAAATTATAAGAAAACTGCTTCCCGCACTAGTTCTCATATCACTTCCACTATTACAGTAAACCTATGTTCAACAACCACCTTTAAGGTGCTGGTTTTGACTTTGCTGGTAATTGCCATGGAACATGGTCAACAAATATCCAATATGGCAGAAGATT
The DNA here is from genome assembly GCF_964273445.1 of Streptopelia decaocto. Lineage (NCBI taxonomy): Eukaryota > Metazoa > Chordata > Aves > Columbiformes > Columbidae > Streptopelia > Streptopelia decaocto. The sequence continues at coordinate 9,204,320 of NC_138665.1, forward strand.
CCAGTAGAGCTTTCCAAAAGCAATAATGGATTGTTTAGGTAATTTATCCTCTGCCACTGAACACCTTTTTCTATAGTATTTTGTAGTATTCAGATCAGTTCTTCAGCTCAGTTCTGAAACACTCTCAAGACAAGACAGATTTATTTATTTAAAATGTATCTGTGCAAGGTTCTTAAATTATGTGATGGGCTGGAGCTGCAACAACATAATCTTATCAGCATTCAGTATCACTGGATTTAGAAAAAAAAAATAAGCAAATGCATGATAACAAGATGAGATAAAAATTCAATCAGAAGAATAAAATATTTCTGTCATTGTTTTATTCATTTTTTCTTCTCACACAATTCCCCTTCCTAAACCACCATGTCTTTAAGCAGGCACTTTTTGGCAGATGTTCCAAAGTATATAAAACCTGGCACACATGAGTGGAGGATTTTAAATTACTAGTGAGGACTGGATATACTTTCACTTTAATCTGAATTGGAAATAGCTCAAGTAAAGAATAACAATGTTGTGTGCAGAGATACTGATGTAAATAGAAAGAGATTTCAGAGCGTAGCCTTTTGTTTTTACTTTTTATTCATAACTGGTACAGCCCTGTAAAAAACTTCATAAGGGATGTTGCTGATTGGAATTGAAAAGGAAAAAAAAATCAGAAGTTAAAGAAAATTGCAGAAGTTCTGTAGGAGTTCACCATTTACCCATTTCTTCCCCCTTTTCTTCTTTTTCAAGAAAAGAATTGGAGTTAAAATTTTGGTAGAAGACTTCTTTTCTTTCCCTAGTTGGCATTTTTTTCTCTCATTTTATAACTCCTGTTTTTATGGAAGTAAAAGAGGGAGTCATCCAGCCAGCTTTGCTCTAAGCGTGTCACTCAGCTCCTTCAGTAGGTCATTTTCTATATATCCCTTTTTCCTCTATTCTTACACGTTCCTACATGCTTTCTCCCCAGATTTGTTGGGAGGAGAGCAAACAACAGATGTCAGAATAAATGAGCCTGGTGTGCCTGACAAATAGATATTGAACAGTTTGCTCACTGGCTTGTGTAACTGCAGCTTTGTAAATCTGAAGCCTTGCAGCTTTGAGCCAGGGGTGGGAGGTCACAGGTAGTTTCATAAACATGTGGAAAAACTTTCAGTGAAGAGCATTTAATTCTCTGTTATCTGTTATGATTTTATTAAATATTAACTAGAACCCACTGCAAAGCACAAGCTGATATTTAAAGTTTTAAAGGGGAAACAAATCCCTTTTTAGCTTTACTCAAATAACTTAGCAAAAACAATGCAATTGCAAATAGATTTTTAAGAGATAGCCACTGATTTCTGTGGGACCTATGGGCTCAACATCTAGGCTGTCAGTGTCTTCCATGTCAGAAACCCTGGCAATAACTTCATCTCTAGACATTAGAATATGAAGTAACATATATCTGAAGATATTCTGGCCATTTTGAGGTTTCCCAGTAACTGCTAATTTATCTATCCATATTTTTATAAAGCTTTTAAAACGTCTAAATAATACACCTTTTATTTTAGACAAGGACATGTAAGAGCGTAATTGATGGTTTGTCCTTGTTATTATTGATCAGGGTAAAAGGGCGCAGCTGATCAGAGTCACTGCAGCTGCAGCAGGGATACAGTTGGTCAGGAGTGTCTCATAGTCGAGCCGTCAATCATTATCTGCCTTATGAGGGAAAAGAAATGACTAGTTAGAGATGAAACTAGCTTTTGAGCTTCACTTTTTCTGTGGCTGCAGCTTTGTCCAACAAGATGTTTCAGAACAGCTAGGAAATGCCTGGGTACAGAAGGCAGTAAAGAGGAGAGGTAGCTATGTTCAGTAAGCATGTCTGCTGCATGCTTATGGATATATCTATATGTGAAAAACAAGGAGACTTCTTGAAGATTTGTAGTATAGTATTCTGAGGGAACTAGATATGTCATGTGTTTGTAATACTTCATCTGTGGTACTTTCCTCTGAAGCTAATGAATTTCTATACTTGTATTCATAAGCAAATCTCACTAATAAATTAACCTGTTAAAATAGTCAGATTTTCAAATAATCTGTTTTTAAACATCCAACTGGACAGACAAACCTAGAAGGTTCACTGTTGAAGTAAATGCGTTAAACCTCCAGTCTCTGTAGTGTAGTATTACAGTAATAGAGGCAGTGTATCTATTCAATGCAGTGTTGTGTCCCAGAAAGTAATTCATGTCATTCAAAATGATTTGAAGATTCCACACATTTTTTATGATTTCAAATTAGTCAGCATATCTCACTACGCTGTGAGAACATAAGGGTTCTCCAGATCATCAAACTCGCTATATGTTTCCATTGTCTAGTCAAGATTTTTTTTTTCTCACTATCTTCATGAATATCTAAGGTTGTAATTTTCTACTATTATGCTTTTAGGAGGCTTTTAATTTAATGATTATAAGTAACTGGGACTCTAACAACATCAATAAGTCTACACAGCTTTGGTATCTGTTTCTTTATATATTGATGTACTTTTAAGAATAACCTTACATTTACACCGTACCAGACCAGAGGATTAGGCCACTACCTGTAGTCTGCTGTGTTATTTTTTATTATTTTCTAGTAGTTCATGCTTTAGCTATTGCAGAGTATAGCTTTGGGGAATGTGGAATTTCTATATATCTTTTGGAGAAATGAGCACAAATTTCAGATGCAACGTGTTGCTACCTGTTCTACATGATTTCTGAGAGGCAAAAAGCCTGACTGTGCTTTACAACTTTGATTTGTGAATCAATTATTTTTATGTAGCTTGAAGTAGTTTCATCAGCTTCAACTTCATGTAATATGTTATGGCACTATGTAAAACCACAAGCCTTGGTTGTTAGCACAGAATCACAGAATTGACTGTGTTGGAAAAGACCTCAGAGATCATCAAGTCCAACTCTTGGTCCAACTCCAGTCCATTGACTAGATCAAGGCACTAAGTGCCATGTCCTGTCTCAGTTTAAAAACCTCCAGGGACGGTGAGTCCAGCACCTCCCTGGGCAGCCATTCCAATGCTTGACCACTCTCTCTGTAGAGAATTTCTTTCTAATATGCAGCCTAAATTTCCCCTGGCAGAGTTTAAGCCCATGGCCCCTTGTCCTATTGCTGACTGCTTGGGAGAAGAGACCAATCCCCACCTGGCTATTACTTCCCTTCAGGTAGTTACAGAGAGTGCTGAGCTCACCTCTAAGCCTCCTCTTCTCCAGACTAAACAAGCCCAGCTCCCTCAGCCTCTCCCCACAGGTCTTGTGTTCAAGTCCCTTCACCAGCCTTGTTGCTTTTCTCTGGACCCGCTCCAGCACTTCAATGTCTTTCCTGAACTGAGGGGCCCAGAACTGAACACAATACTCCAGGTGTGGCCTCACCAATGCAGAGTACAGGGGAAGGATCACTTCCCTTGTCCTGCTGACCACGCTGTTTTTGATACAGGACAGGATACCATTGGCCTTCTTGGCCACCTGGGCACACTGTTGGCTCATGTTGAGCTTCCTGTCCATTAGTACCCTCAGGTCCCTTTCTGCCTGACTCTCCAGCCACTCTGTGCCCAGCCTGGAGCTCTGCAGAGGGTTGTTGTGGCCAAAGTGCAGGACCCGGCACTTGGCCCTGTTGAACTTCATCCCACTGGAATCAGCCCATTTTTCCAGTCTGTCCAGATCCCTCTGCAGAGCCCTCCTGCCTTCTAGCAGGTCAATGCTCCCTCCCAACTTGGTGTCATCATCAAATTTGCTGATGATGGTGTCAGTCCCCTCATCTAAATCATCAATAAAGGTGTTAAACAGGACTGGACCCAACACTGACCCCTGGGGAACACCACTAGTGACTGGCCACCAGCTGGATGCAGCCCTATTCACCAGCACTCTCTGGGCCCGGCCCTGCAGCCAGTTCTTAACCCAGCGTAGAGTACACTTGTCCAAGCCACGGGCTACCAGCTTTTGCAGGAGTATATTATGGGAGACAGTGTCAAAGGCTTTGCTGAAGTCCAGATAGACCACATCTACAGCTTTCCCGTAATCCACCAGGTGGGTCACCTGATCATAAAAGGAGATCAGGTTGGTCAGACAGGACCTGCCCCTCCTAAATCCATGCTGGCTGGGTTTAGAGCACCTAGTAAATGTTGACCAAGTTTCATATTTATGTGTTATTCAAAGTATTCAATTTTTTACATTTTTAGCATATTGTAAAAGGGTGAGAAAACGCATGATGGGAATTTTCTGGATCGTTAGTCCATCTTTGGCATGATTTAGAAGACTTAAAGTCCAATTTAGTCAGTCTCTGAGGTAAAAAAGTATAACTTGAAATATACAAAGAAGTGCATTAGTTTTAATTTGTCTGTAATGGTAATGGAGTTGGTATGTTCCCAGTTCTCTGTCCATTCATCAACAGAGACAGAACTTCCACAAACCACCGTCTCCTCTCATTTTTCTTCCACAAAGGTGCTACAGCTTCATTTTGGACAAAGTATAATTGATTGCATTTGGGCAAGACTTCTTGTAAGATTAGTTACATTTTTAATCAAAATGTCATGGAGCTACAAATGTAACATGTGCAAAGAAGTTCTTTGTGTTGGAGGGATTCATTGCTCAGGAACAGCTGCCGGTGCGCAGCCTTGTGCTGTACTTTCTTACCCTACAGATATTGAAATATTGAGATATAAACATAAGGCCTCTTTATGAAAATGATAGCTGGATCAGTTTAAGATTTGGAAGCGCAAAAATTTAGTTTAGAGCCTAACCTATAAGTGCTTGGGCCTAGGCTGAAAGGCGAATATCCTGTATATTAAGACTTAAGATATCTGTGTAGGACATGGGGAGGGTTAGGTCATGTCTAAGCAAACTAAGTTCAATACTTTTGATTCAAGTCACTGGACACTTTATCTCTGAAAAGAGAGATTAGAATTCAGGAGATTTTGTACTCTCTTCCTTCTTGTAGGAATCAGAGTTTGAATAAAGAATGTACACAAAGCTTTTCAAAATTCAAAGGAACATGATGAAAATGTGGATGGTATTACATCTTAGCTATGTAGCCTCCCTTGCATAAGACCAGTTCCACTAACTCCTCTGTGAAGAGGATAACGTCTGTTCAAGAGCTGGTGCTAGTTTAAGGTTGGAAGGCGCACCCAGTTTTAGAATTTGTTATTATGTTCCCTGTGCCAAATGTCTCTGCTTCCAAACATGTTCAGATGAGCACAGTCTATTTGCTGATTCACAGCTATTAAATGGATAAAAGATTGATGACCACAGTCAAAGTTTTAAACAAATATTGTATTTTTTCATCTTTAAAGATCTCAAATTTAGAGACATACATGCTCGCATGTGAATTTATCTTTGTCAGAGTGGGAATTCCAGGATCTCCACTGTGCTGGGAAGTGCACTGTTCTTCTGCTGATTAGTTAATTATTCACTTGGGCTTTCTCCAGCTGAGTACCCTGATATGAATGAATATAAACAAAACAGTTTCTGCCAGGTGTCAGCCCCTTAGAATAATGAATAGCAAAATAAATTAAGGTGTTGTTACTGGTTTTGGTGGGGATTTGTTTGTTTGTTTGTTTGTTTGTTTTTAAAAAAAGAAGACTGAGAGAAATATCTCTAGCAATTACATTGTTAAAATGGTATTTAAATAGGCTGGATGTGTGGAGGGCTTTGTAATTTAGAATGATTATGTAAAAATAATGAAACTTGCTTTTTTTTTCAGTCTTCTGTGAAATAGAATAATCAGCACTCTCCTGAACAAACCGTATTATTTTCCCATGTATTTTCATTACTGCATTTGAAGTTATGATTCATATATTATGGTGATTCATAGCTTAGCCTTACGAAGTCAAGGTTTATTTTTAGAGTGTTACCTTAAATTAGTATGACTAATAAATGATTTTGAGGTACAGTGATTTCAGTGGTTCTGCATCTACTTGTTAGAATTTAATGTGTTTATGTATGACTTATTCTGACACTTCGCAGTAGACTTCCCAGGGAGTAGGTGACTGCTGGGTGTTAACCATGATATATTAGAATCTTTAAACTCATGAATTATTGGGCCTAAAATGAAATGTGCTTTACTGCTCAGTTGAGAAACATCTCTGCATCTGACATCTGTTATGCAGCACCTGGGGTCACGTTCATACCTTCGCCATGCACCGTGTCGTCTCAGAGGCCTTGGGCAATGGTTTGGCATGTGGCTGAGCTCCTCACTTGCTGTTGGGACATCAGATGGCACCAAAACTGTTTGTCACATAATTTCCAGAAGGGAGAAAGCTCTTTGGAGCTATCTGCGATGTGAATGCGAACAGCATTAACTCTCAAAGACTGGAAGATTGAATTAAACTGGCATTCTTGAAGATGTGTGATGTGACAGTATATTCATTTCCTCTTTTTCTTACAGAGTTTTTCAGGACTTGAAGTGTGATATTTGTGGCCAAAGGAAAATTTAAATGGTCCTGGATATTCTCCTCCTTATGTACCTTCAGGACAAGCATGACAGAGCAAGGATGTGCATATACTCTCTAAGATTCTTGCAAATAGATGTTTTCCAGATCAGACTGCCAGGCCATAAAACCCATTCTTATGAAGAACTCCAATTACTGGTAAGAAAGCTTTTTCTCTGCCCCCCAACCTTGCCCTGTATTATACTGCACAAATGTTTTGTACTTTCTGGATCAAATTCTGTTCGTACTCCCCAAACAAATGGAAAAAGAGATCACGAAGGGAGAGATGGAGGGAATCTCTGAAAACTACCTTAATGCTTGAAATCTTGTTCGAAGACTGTTTGACTTCTGAGTATTTATATTGAAGAGTAGTTGAAAAGGATTTGTCAGTGCTATCAGGATGAATTATATTTTTCGTATTTTAACATTTTTTATGAAGCCTGCTACAGATTGTCAAATATTGAAGAGTGAGTGAAACTGGTATTTAACTTATAAGTCCCTTAAAAATTTCAGACTAAAAAAATCTAAATATATTCTTAAAATAATTTCAGGCGTTGTTCCTTGTAGAGCTTTTATATTTCTCTTTGTGAACAGATAATTGCTACTATCACCCCTCTCCTCTTGGTGAAGTGGATATTATGAGCTTCAGTACAATCAATATCTAGAAATGGAGAAAAATTGCAAGGTTAGGGGATTTTTCTTCTTCAACTAATTCTTCTCCTTAAACTGTTAAAGTGTATGTATGGCTGACATTTTGCTCTAGACTTAGTATCTGTATCTTAAAAAAAGTATCAGACACAAAAAGCTCCTGATACACGAGGTCACGGGCTCTCATTTCCTTTAAAAGGCAGGAATGTGTTTGTTTTATGAGGACAGTTTTTATCAGGGGACTTACAGCCTTTCTCACTCCTCCTTCAAGGTTCCACTTTCCCTACAGAGCATTTGTAAGGGCCTGCGGGTGATAGGTAGTACCCAGGGAAGTAGTTTCACTGTAGTTGTGACAGCCGTGTGCTGCCTTACAGTAAGTGTGTCCCACTTGTTTCCCAAAAGCATCCTTGTTTATTTGCTGTATTTGGTTTGGTGCCAAAGGACCCCGAATCCACAGTGGGATAATATGAGAGGTTGGTTTGGCATGGTCGTGGCTGCCAGGGAGGCAGTTGGCATTGCAAGAGCCGCAGGTTCTGTGCAGAGAAACAAGGTGGGATTCTGAGCTGCCAGGGGAAATGGTGAGTTGCAGAGGGAGGAACTCAACGGCCTGGAGCCATCCAGGTGCGGGGTTTGTGCTGACAGGAGGTGGCTGCTTTGTCCTTCACTGTGCTCCAGTTTCCCTTTGCTTACCTGCTCTCACTGGGGACATTTATAAGCGTATAATCTTCAGGATGGACAGGTTAGAAACACTCCAAGATGCAGCTGAGTGAGCCACATCTGAAAGATACGTAAATCTATCAATTTGTCACTGGTTCCAGAAAGCAAGCGTCTGTTAGTAATACTGGCCTTTATTAATCTGAGCCTAGCAGTGTTCTAATGAAGCAGTGTGATTTTTAGATGCGTGTGGGTTCACTTGTCAAGTTATTGGAGCATCAGCAGAGCAAGCACAAGGTAGTGTATATGTTGATGGAACAACTGTGGTGCAAATACACACTTTGTCATCAGCAAGGAAGTTGTTCCCCATGCCTGATATAGATGTGACCATTTCCCATAATATAGGTAGAATAGTTTCATAAAGAAGAAAAACCCTTTCATGATTATTCTGTGTATTCTGTATCATATGCACATCATGCCAACTGAAACTGGGATTTTGGGGGGATTGTAAAATCATAAATGAAGTCAGGCTACGTTTCTATAATGAACAGTAAACCTGAGCACTGCTGGTGCATGTAGTCCCATTGCTTACCCAGGAGTAAGGTAAACTGTGTTTTCCTTTAACAGTAGAATTGCTTCAGGAATGCTTTTTCAAGCTTTTATTTATTGTATTCACCTCAGGATCATGAATAAAACAAACAGTAAAAGATGCAATGCTGTTCTCACAATAAGGTCAAATAATATAGAGTGAAATCCAACACTCTGCAGGAGGCCAACACAAGTCATACACCCCAATTAAGCCATCATAGTAGATTTAAGTGGAATTTATTTGGTGTATAAGATTTGAACTATGAGTTTCACCTTTAGAGAGGCAGTCTACAAAGAACAAATGCTGGGCTTGAACTTGTCCCCAAATAAATCAATGTTATCCTGCTGATACCACAGGAAAAAAATGACTTCTGGAGTCAAGTCACTTGACTCTTGTTTGTAAATACTTATTTCTAAATCTTTGGAAAAGTATTTCAGCACAGAAAATAAGAACACATTCCTATCTTGGCCTTATAGCTTTTGTGAATTATTTATTCTAGGTTCTGGGTGGCTTGTTTCTTGCCCTTGCCATCTGTAGATTTAATGATTTATATTTCCACTGCAGAATGTTGCCCAGGTTTGAATATTGAGTACAATAAAAGAAGGCATAGGGAGATGGGTAGGTGCAGGAAATTAAGATCTTGATGTCAACCTTGTTCAAAGGGTGAGTGAATGTAGTATTATTTGGTTATCTTTCTCTTTTGGTCCATGCTTGGACATCTCCAGTACACAGTAGAGACTACAATATCATTAAATTTTTATCTTATGTTATATAAAGAATTTGTAAGCCCTGTGTAAACAAATATTCCCAATACAGTATGTTAAAAGTCTCTATGATGTTTCTTGAAGACCTGCATAGGGCACATTTATGGTTTTGTATATGCCGACTTTATATACTGACTTAACTTGACACTGAGATTCTGATTTTGTGATCACTTGGCCTTTGTTGTTTATTTTGGTTTTGCGTGGATTTTTTTTCCTTTGGTAATCCAGTTATTAGTTGAGCCTAATGCCTTAGATGAACTTTTTTTCTCTCCTTCACATGAATAACATGAATTACTGCTCCACTCCCCTCTGAATTGTTTAAGTTGTTCACCTTGATAGGAAATGGAGAAAACATGAACTCAGCTGCTTGGTTAAACTTGTTTAGTTAACATTTAGTGGAATGTGTCTATAAGGAAGTATCAAGTAAATGAATCTAACTTGAAAGTTCTGAGTTTTCTATATTTGTTGTATGTAGAATTTCAGCAGTGATATAAAATCTTGATCGGTATTTGCTAATTGATGATTATGGGAGCCTTGTCTTTTAGTGGCGCTGGCAATGAGAATACTTACTCTTCATCCCATGTTGAAAGAAAAGCTAGAGTTTTTTTTTCTGATGCAACTTGCTTGCTTGAAATAAGTACATGTGATTCAGTATAACATTTAAACATCTCATTATGTCCTTTTGTATTTATATATGTATATTTTTTTTTAGTGCATCAATAAATTTGGCCCTTAAATAGATGGGTTTGCTCAAATGTAGTTTTAAAACATCAGCCTTTTGTGGGCAGAGCTCATCATGAAAGGAACTGTCAAAGACGAACATGCAGTTTGTTACTGCAGGGAACCAATAAATAAGAATTCAAGCTTGTCAACATTTAGCTGTAGGAAATTTGAAGACATTCAAGCTTTAATGTCACAAACATTCATAGAGTGCCGAGAGAGCTGTCGAAATGGCTTTAATGACACTACTTAATGGGAGCAGATAAATGCAGAATGGGACCCAAGGCCTATACCTGAGGAATGCCATAAACAACTCTGTCAATACAGGAGAAAAATATAGATTACCAAAATCATATTGTGAGTGGAATGAATGTGCTATCAGAATTAAAATATTGCATTGTAGCCCCATGGACTGGGAAGGTGCCAGTACTTTCATTAGCTGTAGGGAATTCTACCAATTCAGATTAGTTCTATGTTTCAAATAAACAGATTAGTAAGAACTTCAGAAAACAAGAATTTAAGATCACTATTGATCTCAGATGAAGGTCTCAGATGAAATCTTCAGAAATGGCCTTTTCATAAGATGTATTCCTAAGTTTCATACTTTCTGTAAGGTAGCACAAGGTGACTGATTGCAGGACAAGTCACACAGATCATCTTCTGTCTTAGAAAAGTTGTGGTCTTCTCTTTTCTGTTGGAATACAAGCCTTCCATCCTCTGAGGGCAGGTTTGCTTTACCTATGCGAGGACACATCTCACTGAACAGGGACCACAGGGGTGTCTCATAGTAGTACATGGCTTTGTGAGACCAAAGTGCTTACCTTCCAGGATTAAGACCTGGGCTTTGGTCAGAAGCTCGATACTACTAAAATACTGCAGTTCCTATATTGTGTCTTCTTACATTGCATTAATATCTTGTTTGCATTGTTTGGTTTCGCTTGCCTCTTTTTCTCTTCTTTCTTTTTTTTTTTTTTTTTTTTTCCTGACCCCCCCATCCCCAATAAGGTGTTTGGAGGGATTAGGAAAACTAGACATATCTTAAGTTGCATTACAAGTAATTTGTAATTGTTCAAATAAACTGTGTGATTATTATGTACAAATACTTATGTAGGTTAAGTTTTAGAATATTTAACTCCTCGAGGAGATGCTTCTAATTATCCATTTTTAATAATCCTCAGTGGAACAGGTACCATTTAAAAAATGCACGTTAATCATAAGTAACCTAGAATTATGAGCAGAAGTAACTGTACTTGCACTAATAAGCCAGTGACATGTAAGGACTTTTGTGCTAAAAGGAACACAGCATTATGAAACATTATGTCACAAAGGTGAAACACAACAGAACTCCTAAAATGCTTTTCTTTAATTAAAAATATTGTATTTGACACTGTTTTTTCTGCCAGTCTGGTTTCCAAATTGTTGCATGCGGTCCAGGTTACAGTAAGAGCAAACTGCGTACTTCTGGCTGTGAAACGGAATTGAAAGTTGGGCGAACGTGAACAGCCTTTGGTCTGTCTTCCCATTCTGGGAAAGTATTTGATCAAAACTGAAGTGCAGGCCACTCGACTGCTTAAGGTATAATTAATGTCAAGGTTGTGATTAAGTCATTGATACAAGTGAGCTTTTAGCAATGTCCTTAAAAACTGTACTGATTAGAAATGGGCTGCTGAAGGAACTCCGAAGACTAAGCACTGGAGCATTACCATAGCTGCAGCGTGTTTCAAGGGACTTTCACCAATGTGCATTGAGAGTAACTCTGTGGAGAATTAGCTTTGAAAAACATATTTAATTTTATTCAATTAATAAATGGATGCCTCCAAATTTGTTACAGTACCTATAAAAGGAAACAAATATCTGTAAAATATATCACAGCAAAGTGTCAGAGGTATTTTCGATGAGAATCTGTGTATTTCTTTAAATATAAAACTAAGAATTTGAAGTTAAATTTGAAAATAAATTGATGTATGTTATATAAATGAAACAAAGTTAATTTTAAAAAGTATTTTCCGTTAATTGAAATGTGGATTTATCACTAAAATTGTGAAAGAGAAACCAACAGATAGATAACACTGAAGGTGCATATACAACACTGGGTGAGTAATATTACATACCTGCAATCATTAATTTTATATGAAATGTCTGCCAATAGGATCTGAATGCCTTTTTGCTTTATCACCCTAACAAAGGCATATAGTGAAAGGTCCAGAGAACAGGAAAGAAGTTGTTGTAGATCATTTGCCCACAGGATTTTCAGTCCAGTTAGCTACGTGAGGTTTATGTCTCAGAATCCTGAAGCAGCTGTGCACGTTTTGAGTGTGTGTTTTAACCAAAGGTATGTATTTGCCAGCATTATTTTCCTATTATTTATTTCATATTTTATGAATGGGTGTACCTGATAGATAATAAGCATGTAGCTCATCCAGATTTTCCTAGGTATCTCTTACCACTGCAGGAGTCCTTTTACCTCTCTGTATTGCGCACATTTTGTGTCCCATTAATGTTATGGGAAGTTATGTGTGAGTTTGGAAGGAAAACAGAGGTAGGGAAAGAGCACCTGAAACAAATATTTACCACCAAATAGGCAAATCCTTCTTCTAAGACAGGATTTCATATTTTAAAGGGCAGAATCATCACTGTATCAAAAATAATAAATATACAGAGCCTTTAGTTTGTAGTGCCTGATACCAAAGTGTGCTTAGCATTATTAGTAAATCATAGTAATTTATAATAAGCACATGGCTCATTCATCTGCCTTCTTTATAGTGCAGCTTTTGCAAAGCTACCCAAGTTAATTCTGATATAGGCAGCCCGGGTGGAAATAGAAGCATTTCATTAAGAATACATTAAAAGGAAACTAAAGTGATGAAAATATGCCAGTAATGAATCTCCACAATTAATGGCCCAAATTAATAAAGGTTTCTCAATTCAGGAATGAAATAAGAGCTTCTGGAATACTTGCTCACAGATATCTAGCTTTCAGTCCCAGAAAAGAGAGGATTAATTTATGTCCTTTTCGATGGATTAATGTTATTTGGCATAATTTCTAAAGTTCTTTCTTCTCTCTCATTCTTACGTATAGTATCAGACCTGTATGCTGACAGCTATGAGAAGAAGTAGTGAGTAAAAGGAATAATGCATATATTATCCCTGCTTCTAGCTAAATATCCTGTGCATCTGCAGATTCCATTTTGGAAATAGGAGAAAGCACTTGGATAGCAATATTTTTTCAGTTTTTTTTTTTTTTTACATGGATGTTTAATATGCATCGCCTGCCTTCAGTACACCTGTATGCAGTAGACTGAAATGGAGCTTTTAAGAAAATGCATTTATTTTGCATTATATCTGAATAAGCTTTACCATGCGAATCCATTCTAGGTTCTTTTAAAGTAGGAAGACAAATACAGGACAGTTATAAAAGGAATTCCACATCCAGCTTATGTTGCCAGAAAATAATGATAACCTTACTGATAATATAATGTTCTATTTTTAAAAAATAGTAATGCTTATGAATAATAGCCTTAAATATGCTTTCTTTAAATCTTGGACAGCAATTTTAAAAACCTCTATGTATTTTACATTATCCCATATAATACATGTAGATTATGCACAGTTGGCAAAGATACAATGTCTGGTCATCCAAGTTTGTCTGTCTCTTCCTGTCTAATGTACCTTCAGGTGATGATGTTGTATATTTATGTTTAGTAGAAATGATCCACGGAGGGGATGCCCAGCACTGTAGGCAGATGCTGAGACTCATAGTGCACCAGTGCTTACCGAGGTGTTCAGTGTTGTTATAGCATGAATCATCCATAATTAGAAGCAGTCACAAGTTGAGATTTCTGCAGCAGAGAAATACTAACATCAAATTCAAACTTTAAAAATCTTGTGAGCAAAGAAAAAGGAATTCCAGAGGAAGAGCTGAGCTGAAACTTCAGTCTCCAGGGGCTAATGGAAGTTTGGGAGTATGTGAGGTTGTGGGTGACCACTGTTAAAAATTCAGAGCAGCCTTAGTGCCACTATTGGAATAGTATAAGGACTTTGATTAGGATGCTGCGACAGCAGCTCACTTTCTTTCTTTTTTGTTGATTAAAGGGCACTGTCTCTGCTTTCTATGTTTCAGATGAGACGGAACAACATTTGGGTGGATTCCATGTTACCCAGTGTTTTTTATAAAAGCAATATTTTAAGCTTGGTGTTCTTGCCAGATTCCAAACAAAATTGTTCTTTCAGTTTCAGTCAGTGAGTCGCTATTCTCATTATCAACTTTTGCCTAGTGTTGCTGAATATACTACTCTGGTGACTGGATATTAGGAACCTGTCTCTGAATTAATTTTTAGAGAAAAAAATGGGTACTGTGTGAATAAAGCTGCACATTATGGTTGAGCCTGCTGAAAGAGGAAATCCATCACCTCCCACCCTTTTCTTCATGCTGGCTCGGTGGCTTTTTGGACCACTTTTGGCCAATTCTGTTTGCTATACCCAGTAGAAATGTATTATTTTTTAATTTACTGTGTTATTTCTACTGGTGCAGGAGGCTTTAAGGTATGTAGAACCGAATCAAAACACCAGACCCTGTTATCCAAATGCTTATCAAGGTACATCTGGGTAAAAACTGCTGAGATATTTGGTCTACTAAAATTAGTAACTTCTGTCTGTACTGTTTTAGTTTTCTGTAGGGCTTTTATTTTTTTCTAATCATGTCTTTCCTACTCCATTTCCATTCTCTTTGTGCCAGAGTCACATCTCCCAAATCTTGCTGTCCTCCTTTTTAAGAAACTTGGGTCAATTTTATGTCTGTGTCTTCCTTATTGTTTCTCTTACTGTATATGTATGTATATATACTTTCTTTCCTCTGGGCCCACTCCTAGCTCCTGGGCACATAACTAGCTGCTCAGAACTTCTGTCACTTCCAGCGTGTGAGCTCCAGGCATAGCCCAGCTCCTGGAAGGGATTAATCTGGCGAGTTTCCCTGACAGACGACGTGACTGTCATAGCAGAACGGGGACACAAGTTCCCTACCCTCAGCTTCTGAAGCCTTTTTGCCTTTCTCAAAGGAGAACAGTAGTAGTACGGCAGAGAAAACATTAATACTCTACTTTTCTCAGGCTACTAGATGCTGTTCCTCAGGAGGGATAATTACAGCAAGCCCAGCTAGAGCATCGTGCCCTGTGCTCTGCCCGTGGAGCTGTGTACACAAGGAGCAGGGCAGGCTCTCCTGCCAGGGGAGTCCAGCAGGCAAAGCTTAAATGTTGCTGCCTTGGAGCAAGTTACTACCGTATTCTAGATACTGAGTCATTTTATATTTATCTCTACTTAGATTATATAATTTATCCCCAGAAGTGTATGTGTGCGCGTGTGTATCTATAAAGCATATGCATTCAAATATGATGGATATATACTTAAAAGACTACACTGCAAAGGCTTAAATGAGATGCATTAAATATTTGAAGTACAAATATTTAATAACATTTTTTATAATTAAGAAATCCGAAATAGCTGTTTTCTCTCCTTTGCCATTTGTTAGAAGGAACTGATCCTGTGCCATTTTTTTTTCTCCATTTAGTACTGTCTCTACTGTGAAAATGTATTTTGAGACATTTTCATTATTTCAGATGCACAAGGAAAGACTAATCAGCTAACGTTAGAAGACTAACAACATTCAAATGCAACAACAGATGGCATTAGGAACATTGCTTGAATAGGGAGTTTAAGATGAGGCTCAGAACTCCACGTGTATTTCTGCCTAGGTTGCAGCACATACCTCTTGATGTACAGCTGCTTTGGTCTGCACGTCCCAGTTATATTTAGGCACTTGGAAAACCAAAAATGATGAACTGAAAACCAAAATGAATATTGATTTAAATATCAAAACATGATCTTGCTTACCAGTTAGTAAGAGTATGAAATGTTTACATAGAGCTATATTAATTGTGTTACTATTGGGAGAACTGACAGTTGCCAGTTTGTGGTTAATGTCAATTTCCACGTATCATGACTTTGCAAAAACCTATCAATTTGCATTACAATTATCTGTATTAAGCATCCAGGTCAAGAAAATGTTTCCTTTTTATTTTCAGAATATCATCTAAAATGCTCTGCATGTGTATAAGAACAAGAGAAGGAAATAAAATACTCTTTGCTGTGGTTAAAACAGAAAGAACCCTCTGGGTACTTACCTTTGAGAAGGCTTGGCACTGCTAGGTTTTTCAATAGGGCGCTGATATTTGGCAGACAGCCATTTGTCCCTCTTTGTTGTTTCCTTAAACTCTTGACATTTTTAGACCTTTGAAAATGTTCATTTATTAGATGTTTTGTGCAGACTTCTTAGTATGTGGCCACTAAATCCTAAATTATGTCCTTCAGCCTCAACCTGCTCCAAACTCTCAAAACATACTTAGATTTATGGATATGTACCGTATCTGGGCATGTTGTAACATTTTCAAAGACTGATCAATCAAGGTATCCAAACTCTGGAACTGCATGAGCTCTGTAGACACCTTGTAATTCATACTTCTTTGCATGGGAATTAGAATGGATATATAGAAATATCTCAGCCTCGGACAGTGACTGTCATGTTTGACTAATGCAGCTTGAATTAAAATGAATTTTAAAGGAAAAGAAGTGTCTCACAGAGTGTGTCATAGATTGCGATGAGTTATTGTCAAATGGGCCTGTAGTGGAGGATAACATTTGGAAACTGAGAAAAAAAGAGGTTGAACTTTGAACCTTAGGACTGAAAATACCTTTTTCCCTAGTTTCCATGAAAAAATAACTATGGAATTTTGCTTGATGGAAAATGTTAGGAAAGCTCAGAATTCGTATTCCAATTTGGACTAAAGTAAAAATGTGGATTTTGAATTCTATGTTTTTGCATCCTCCAATAGAACCCTTAATTACAGATTTCCATAGTGTTTCTTAGCCAAATGAAGTAAGACTGGCACCACATCTAAACACATAGTGGTTGTCTTTGAGAAAGTGTCGTTAGAGAGTTGACTGCAAGTTTAATGTCTGGTCCTAAGACAAAGATTAACCGTATGTTTGGTAAAGGGAGGGGCAGAACATCTGAAATTATGTGTTGTGAAAGTCCCTCAATGAGACAACTTGAACACTTTGATATTATATTACAGCGTCAATCAATTCAGGTCAACTTTAACATGGGAGTTAGAGATAACATACAGTATCGCACAAGGGAGTGTTAAAGTTTGTGTAGCTGATATGGGCACGTAACTGGTCTTTATTACTGCAGTATGAGTTGCGTCAGTATTCAGTGTCTTTGAAAGTCAACCTGCTGAGTTTTTTAAAACAGGTATACATGCTGAAATTTTAGGATCACCTATAAGGACCGCTTGGTGTGAGGATATTTGTGGATTTCCATGAAGCTACAAGAATTTTGAGTGTCTGAGGAGATGGTCTAAATTGCTGCAAATACAGTATACAATCAAAATTACTAATACTAAAATAACAGTAAGATTCTTTGAGCATTAAACCGCCCATTGCGATTTTTGTCAGTAATTAAGTTATATAATTCTGTTCTTAAAGCATTGACTAAGATCAACTCAACTGTTAAATGAGTCTCTTGCTGGAAGTACACATTTTCTTTTACAGTGGCGCTGAAACACTGGATGTCATTTATCTGGTTCTCTTCTTACATTGACATTAGAAATCCAGTCTCTGAATGTTTTCCAATCATATATTATATATTCTTGTGAATGAGAAGCTTTGTGACACTGGCATGGTTAAGACCTGAAAGCTAACATTTGAGACTTAGCATTTGAATTGGTTACAAAGGTATGTCCATTTTCTAATGAAGAAAAATTAAAAATTATTAAAAATGCTTGAAGTTCAGTGCAAATTCTATCTAGGCACTGAACATACTAGAAATAACAGCTTTATTTCAGGAAGAACTCAAATTTTATTTTTTCCTCATATGAATATAAATTTACTCATATACATCCATGGATACACCAGCCTCCTAGCTTGCATTAACCTGGCCCTGTCCGAAGGGATGTTGTCTATATGATTCCTGGGGAAAGTAGTTCCAGAAATCACCTTTACAAGTATGCTTTTGCACAGTATTTACTTTATGTATTCAATTTCTAAGCATTTGCTATTTATGTTTGTTAACTTCTTTAAAACATTAATATGCCAAATTCTCAGTGCATAAAATTCATATGCATAATACATATACATCAAATTTACATTGGAACTTTATATTGTATTGCTATGTATGCATATGTTTTACTAATTTTCCTTGCATAATAGATGGCTTATTCACCAAAACAAAGTTTATCAGTCAAATGCTACAATTTGACAAATAATACCAGTTTGTAATTTTATCTCTACTAAGTAACTCCAGCGTTTCTAAGTAATAAATGTGTGTAGATCTACATACCAATAACAAGCTTCGTTTATGTCAGACCAGCTCCTGAAATTGCCTGCTACTTCTATAAGCCTAGCAAAACCTGAGCAAGTTCAACAAAGGGCAGCTGCAATACAGAACAGCTTGAAAGATATTTTGAAAGATGTTTGAAAGATATTCCCTTCTTGCTGCTCTAAGTGTGTGGCTGTAATGAAATAGCTTGACCTTTAATTCAGAGTGTTCCTATTTGTGTTGGTACGAAATGATTCAGTACTTTAAAAAAAAAAAAAAAAGGAAAAATAAGCTGAAATTAAGGCATGAAATTTAAAAATCAAACTTTTCTGAGGCCATTTTATGTGTCCGAAGTATAGCTGAAATAGTAAATGTACTTATCTTCAGTTTTTGAAGCAAATATGAATATGTAAGTGTTTCCCATAATCCATTAATTTTAAATTTCCTACAGATCTACTCAGAACCCAACATGGAGCCAAAGATGGTTTAACATTTCAGTGTATGATCAGTGATCACTGAGTCTGTTAACTGACCTTTAAGAGCCATAGTTGGAGCTCACTAAAATTTTGAGAGCAACATTTGAAAAAATAATATCTGAAAAAATGGTTTTGACCTCATTTCTCCAATTTTCAAATGAAGAAATGTTGGAGCTCACTGTTAATTGCCTTAATCACTGGATTGTCGCTCTTACCTCAGTCTGTTTCGATAGAAGGGTGGCAGGCTAAGGTGTGAGAAGATTTGCTTTGTGGAGCTGAACCATCTTCCTCTTAAACAGGTGCAGTTCTTTTCAGTGGAGTTTTTACTTCTTTTCCAGCAAAGGCCCTGAACAGTGATAGATTATGCTGGCAGTATTGAGTCCTATTAAGGTCTTTGTAGTTTACTTGTCTGATATCAGTGATTTTCCCATATCTCATTTCTGGAGAGAGCATATGCATGAAACATACTGATTTGTCTAAGGTCTTTTTCTTTTAACACTTACTTTTCTTTTTTTTTTTAAGTTTTTCAGTGAGTAAAATAAAGTAGAAAGAAGATAATAGATCCAAGGAGAACTTGGAAAGAGCTGTGCAGAGAACTTCTGTTTTCCTCCTTCATTAACATTTTAAATTCAGGTCCCACTATCTCAGCAAGGTGTATCTTGGTAGTAACTTGTAGATCCAGCTAGGAATGTTAGCACCATAGAAAACAGGCCTATACAAGGCGTTCTTTCCAAAGAAAGGATCATGAAGATCTCTCCCTTCTCTCTTCTTCTGCCATAGGAATTCTGCTTTGTTGTCATGACTCACTGTGGATTTATTCAGATGACAACAGCTCTGGTATACATTGGCATAGTTGAACTGGTAACGAGTATTTTTCAGAAGAGCTTATATCTTAGCTGAGTTTTGCCATCTCATTCTCTGAGGCATGTTATCTCTTATAAGTACATAATATGTCTGCCTGAATGCAGGTACTCTACAAGAGCTTTATTTTAATTGTCGGCTCATTCTCAGTTGGCTAAACACAGCACTGCATAATAAAATCACTGCTGCACAAGTGCAGTTGTACTGACCAAAGATGTCATTCTTGAAAGCGCTGTTCACTTCAATAGGGAGTTTCTGCTCAAGAGCAAAAATCCTGGGGCAGCAAAAAAACATGAGTAAAAATCTTTACTTTTAATTACCTTGAAAACAGTCTTCTCAAAGCTTCAGTTTTCCCAGCAGCCTGCCCACTAAGCAGTTGACAAGTACAGCGCAGACAAAAAGCGTTCTCTGACTGAAACAATTACTAGCCAGAGCAGAGCAAAGCCCTAATGCAAACACAGATAGCGTGTCCCAGTAGCATTTCCTTGACTCTACACCAAAGCCACTTTCAGCTACAACAGTAATATATAGATTTTTGACAAGGCAGTGACTTTTGATGGAGGTAGCAGTATCATATAGCTTTCCAGCTCCTTCATCAGCATAGCATCGGAGCTGTCATCTATCAAGAAAAAGAGAAAAATGCCAAGGGAAATAAAATCAAGCAGGCAAACTTTTTATGTTTGGACCGATGAGGTGTGTGCCCTTGTTTGGAAAATTGAAGGCACTACAAGCTCGGAAGCCTTTTTGCCAATGCAAAGTTTTAAATGATAACACAAAGGCTTTTGTGAGATTGCTCACGATTTACTCTAATAAAACCAGTTCCACTGTGAGTTTAACAAGTGCTTGTACTGTGCGTTACGCGGCGATACTGTGGAGTCGTCTTCTTAGATTTTGGTGGCAGGAATCTCACAGTTGTGGCTCTGTGATTTTGCTTTGCTTTTGTTGGTTTGAACGGAGATTTGACAGAGAAGGTGAGGGAAGGGATACTCAAAAAGTTAATCCTGGGGGAACCTCTGGCTACAGGCTGTAAATTCATACCTAATTTTCCAAACTTGTCCATCTCATCAACTGAATTTTAGATTTAATTGTATCTCAATGTTTGAGCATCAGATGCTTTCTCTGGACACTTTAAAACTATACTACAAATATGAATTTTATGCAGACATTTTCTCAGATTGGAATGGAAGAAAGTTAGTTGAAATAAACAGAACTAGGTTGAACTTGCCCCATCCCTTTTCCCAGCCATCTGGATTAATTCCTCTCATCTGATAATGAGGCCCCATCATCATTTATTCCTCTAGTAGATTTTTGGACCTGTTCTCACCCCTGCAATCTCTAATATTGCCTGAAGAGTTTACAAAGATAGCCTGGAAGGAAGCTGCAAAGGCATTCTCATTACTTTAATGAGTTTCTGACCACTGGTCCAGGCTATCAGCCCTATATTTAATTAAAGTAGCACAAGCTGTGTATCCACCAAATGTCTAGGCAAAGGTCAACAATCTGTTCAAGGCTCCAGCACTCTTGTAATTGTTGTTAGGACATAAGGGAGGCTCTAAAAGAGAGAGAAACCCAGCTCAGTCAGAGCTTTCAAAGGATACCATGGTCCTGTTTCTTTTCCTTTGTCAACCTTGAACTGGCTCAGACAGCTAACTGCCTCTTCCCATCACTTTTTTTGGTACCTATTTGGCTATTCAACTCTCTAAACCAGTTAATGGCCCATTTGTATACATATTGGTGTCAGGACTGGAACAGGGATGTGACTTCATGGATAAAGGTGAGGGAAAAACAAAATAACATCCCTGACTTGGATTATTTTAAACTTCTGTAGAGCAGCACCTTTCAACCTCCACTCTAGCATGTGCATGTGTACTTTAGAGCTTTTGAAAAATCTTGATGGGGGTGTTTTGCTGTTTCCTATTTCTCCATTTTTTTTTCCCTGTTAGGTCCTGAGGCAAATTGAGCAGAGGGAAACAGATACCCTAACCCAGTCTGCGTTAGATGCTAAAGTAGGGTTTCTTCTTTAGTCCTCAGATTATTTTCTCCCTTATGAACAAGCAAAAACAATTTCGGCAGTAGATATATGGGGAGCCATTGTTTACCTAGATCACAGAAACTCTGGGGAAACGGAATTCCTTTTAAAGTATTATTTTCATTATTTAAAATTAATTGGATAAGTGTTCAGTGATCAACACCGTTTTACAAAAAGCTGTAGTTCTGTTCTGATATCTGAGGTTGTAGAAAAGAGATAATTAACAGCTGCCAGCATAAAGGCAGGCATGGCTTTTATTGCAAGCATTACTTTCTGAGGACTTGAGTGACTTTGACCTCAAAATGTTAATCTTACTGAACTCCAGAGCAAATATCAAATGTCAGGAAAATCCAAATACATGTGTGGACTTTGAGTACTTAAATTAGTCTACCTTTAAACAGAAAGGGGTTTACAACTTATTAACAGAGCTGTCCCTCAACTCTAATATGAACAGAAATGGTTATTCAAGACTCTGTGGTGGGCTGATAGAGAAATAAGAGCAGAGAAGGGTGATAACCTTCCATATTAACGTGTGAACTGCTGCTCAGAGTTTAGCTGTGTAGGGCAGAATAGTCATCACTCTTTGGGCTGGTACATCTCTCCAGAGCCAGCAGAAGACACTTAGACACCTGAAGTCTGACCCACCTCTCCGCCTGTTTCTCCCTTTCTCTCATCTTGAGAGGTGTAAAGCTGCTTTTCCCAAACTGCATCCACAACTGCTGGTTGGTTTTACCCAGAGCTGTGGCTTTGCCTCTATACCTGACTGGCCAGCAACAGATTGTTGTATACCATAAGCAGCTATCCTGTAAACTAGTCAGCCTTGGCAACAGCTTGAGGAAAACAGAGCCAACAGCTTTAATAGGAGGCAGCTAGCCCTGTTTTGAGACAAATGTGGGTTTTTTGAAAAAATCAAGTTGTGTGAACACCCGTACAAATCACTTTGTAATCTTTTCTGGCAGCTGGATTTCACTGGCTTTGTATACTTTTCTAATGCCTGGGGGGATTCAGCTGACTGGTTTTTGTTTTTATTTTTTTCTTAAAGGAAATACCTGCTATTTGTAGTATTTAGTTTAATATACATGGAACAAATATAAAAGTACTTATCAATAAAAGCATTTGGTTTTGAATTACATTTTCAAAAACGATATGAATTTCCTCTTTCTTGCATTTTTTTGGGTACAAATAGAAAACATCTTCCCTAAAGAATGAAATCTGCTTCACAAAATTACCAAGACAGACTGGAATTTTACTTGCCTATGGTAATTGATATTAACTCCTTGGGTATGCACTTTAAAAAGGCAGCATAACTAGATATTTCCCTAATGCTGAAATACTATTACGCAAATCTGTTTCTAATGTGTTTGGGATGTTTTCATGCTATTCACTCTAAAGCTCTTCCTATTTCTTTGCTGCTGCTTGCCCCCTGCTGTTTTTGCTATTACTCTCTGAAAGAAAACTTTAGCAACCACATCTATTTTATTTTATTTACGTATACATATATACGGATGTACACATGTGCCTGCGGATACATGTATGAAATCAAAGTGTACACATAAATAATTTCATATGTAAGCTTCTTTTCATTTGACAAACGGTACTGTGAAAAATGAATGGAAAATAATTGATTATTGGTTGGAAATTAAATAAGATTTTCCCATACTTAATATTACAAGGAACCAACTAGATTAACCTGAACACATTAGTACAGAAATGCTATGTGCTAATCTTTTAAAGGTTCATATTAAAAAGAAGGAAGTCTGCTACAACAAAGTGGGAATGCTTTTTCCCTATAGTATTGTTTTTTAAGAGAGAACTGAAGACTTTACTGTGCTCAAAAAAGTGCACAGATACTGTTCTGTGACTAGTGGCATTCCCACTAGGAAAGTTTGCTATTGGTAAAGAAAAAGAAAAAGGTATTTTTGCTGTTGTTTTGTATTGATTTGGCAGCCAAGTAAACTCTTTTAGTAAACCTATTAGCAATGCCAGAGTGATCTTTTATTTGGACTACTTGCAAAAATTTGCAGTCAGTTTTTCACTTCCAATTTGTTGACCCCAGCCTACAAATCTTTGTTGTGTTAGGGGGTCTATCCTTCTTAGGTCATAAAAATAACATATCTAGGGCAACAGAGGTAGAATAAACAGGTTTGCCCCTTGGCTGCAACTCCCTAGATGTTTTAAGTTTTGAGAGGAAAAAGCATTTAGAGACTACGGGGTAGGATTTTCTTAGACATTTCCTTTCTATAAAGAGGTTTTATGTCCTACTCTGAGCACATTATCTCTTGAATAATACTAGTCAGTTCACTAATAGCACATCATGCATTTTTGTTCTGAAGAAACCAATACAATATGTATCTGTTTCAAAAGCAGCTTTCGGAGATGAATGGTCGTAAAAGCAATCTTGCTCTGCACAGTTGCATTCAGCCTCAGAGAATTCCCAATGCTCTTCTTCTGTGCTGGCACCTGAATTCCCCTGTAGTGCCCCAAGAGCTCCCGTGACCTCGACAAGAGTCCACTGCTGTTTTCATGCCTGCGAATAGAAAAGGTCTGTGAAGTTCTTTGCAAATAACTTCATGGCTTATGAAATGCTGTTATTGTATACCTAGAATAGGAATTTACGGATAATTATTTGTCAGATATTATGTCAGACACGTCTCTTGTTTTGTGGATGTAAGAGCTTTCCGGTGGTTTCTTCTTAAGTTTCTGCGTGGTAGAAATATGCGACTGTGTTTTAAAAACACACACACTGGATGACGTGTATTGTTCTTGGAGAAGTGGCCAAAGCTCATATCTGTGTTTACAGGAAAACAAGGTAGTTTTTCATATACGTCTGTGAATAAGAAAGTGGAGCCATGGGGGAACGTGAGGTGGAATGAGCAAGAAGGGAACCATGCCACTCAGTGATGTGAAATCCAAAATTTATTTGCTAAGTGGAATGGGCTGAGTGGGTAGGAAGCAATTTCTATTTTTTCTGTTCTAAGGTTGCTATTCTATTATACTCACACACTTTACACTCACACAGCAGTCAAGACCCTGTCCCTCTGGTCCAGGCTGGACAGGTGTCACGGGCACAGGGGGACACAGAGGGCATTCCCTCTGACACTTCAGTGTACACTGGTGTTAGCTGCTGCTCCGACCTCAGTGTCGTGGTTCCATCTCAAGCCCATATTTCTGTGTGGTGTAAGAGGTCTATATATGCAGGTGGATAATTCCATCTTCTTTTGTAATATTTAAGAAATGTTTTATTGGAAAATTTGGAAGTGGCGTGATTTGTGATGAGCATTTGCTCTGAATCCTGAAGCTAGCTTTAAACTTAGCAATAGCAGACATGTTCCTTTGCAATTCTTTCCCACTACTTTAAAAACAAAAAAAACCCAAAAGGTAACTTTTTTTTTACATCAAGCCTGGAAGACATGCATTCGAAGTCAAGTCTTTCCGTCAAATCCCTTGAGAATTTCTGTGAATTTCTGTTTTTTTACTCTTAGCCTGATGTTGTCTTTCATGGAAGGTGAACTTCCTGTGAACAATCACATGTGTTAAGGGAGTGAGAACTAGAAGACAGTTACTGGTACGATACACAAAAAATGCATTAAGGTTTGGACATAAATGTGCAGGAAGGAGGTGATTCATCCTTTGGACACCTTGTTTTGAACTTACGCCAGGATTCAATATTGCAAAGTATAGCACACAGGTTTGGCTACTGTCTGGAGACAGTGGTCGTAGCAACTTTTAATTCTGGATTTCCTGTCTTTGGTGGGTTTTAGTCTGGCCACTGATGTTATTTTAATGGAGACATTTCTATCTAATTTCTTTTGTTTCTTTTCAAACCATTAAAAAAAAACAACAAACAACCAAACACAACAGGGTTGATATTAATAATGTATTATGCCTGAGACTTCTTCAAATGTGATCAATGTTAATGGGATCATTGAGACTCCTCTCTAGGGATCAGAATTGCTCTTTAGAGCTGCTACAGATCATGTTTTCCCCAAAGACTAAGTATGAAGCATAGTACACTATGGTTCACTTGTGTTATCAGTATCAATGGTGCTTTAACAGCCAGATCATTTACATTAGAGACTATCCATTCTAATGTAAACATTTTTTTCCTATCAAATAATAATATCATCTCACATGGTAGACATCTGTGGAATATTTAACTGGGTTCAAAAGGAAAAAAATGATAAGTTAAAAATAATTCTACCTGAAGATTTTGTAATATTATGCAGTGTTAATAACATATCTTTATAAAAAATCAGAAAACAGTATCCCAAACATACAAGGTATGAGGCATTTCTGATGGAGCTCAACAAACCACACTGTATCATAATGTTTTTCAAGACAGACATTTGTCTCTCCTGAATAGCTACAATACTAATAGATTTTGAGAATTCGCATTGGAAATTGATAGGAATGACAAAAAATGTTTTGAACATCCAGTTTAAAACACGAAGATCAGAATAGATGCCTTTTCCATGGTTTCAGTGCAGTATCTGTGTGTCTTCCTTGGTATTGTTCAAGAGGTTTTCAATCTCATTACCTTCATTTTTTGAATTGGGAAGTATAACATGCGTAACTGTACATGTAATAAGCAGTTTCGAAGTAAGAATGAAGTAGAAATATCATTTAGTCATCCAAGGTGTCTTTCCTAGGAATAGCCATTAATTATACTTATGTAGTTCATATATCACTCAACCACTGAAATTCGCCTTGGTTTATGGAGGATTACCTTTAAGTTTGCCTGAGTCTAGACTGAAATATCAGAGTAATGATATCCAAAAAACAACTTGTAAAGAATATAAGAGGAATAAGGTGAAAATGCCCACATCAGGGGGGTAACGAGCTTGGAAATACTGTCTGCCAGCCTGCAAAATAGGCTGTTGTGTTGTCATTTGTCAAATTTTGAGAAGCATTTCAGAAATCTATGAGGAAAAGCCTTCAGAAAGGTTCCCTGCAGGTCTTAGCAAGCCCCAAAGCCTGTGCCTGGGGCATGTGTGTGTATAGCAGCACTCAAAGCCCTAGAAGAAAGCAGTGTACAAGCCTCAGACACATCCACCAGCTCAGTGGTTTCCTCCTGTTTACCATCCACAGTGTATATAAAATATTTTTATGGCCAAATGTCTTCATGATGTAGAAAAGCTCCAAAAGTTTATATTCTTTCAGTGTTGCAGCAGTTTAGGGCTTTTTAAAGCTGAGTCTTATTTCATGCCCGTCTCTTTTAATGAGGGCATTTTTTTCAGGGCTGGGCTAGCTTCGAAGCTGAACAACACTGAGCAGTTTTCATTTGAAATGAGGCAGTTGACAAAAGTTTAAGGGAATTGAAATGAAGTCTGAAATATCCTTCCTGCATTCACCAGGATGTTTGGAAGCCCTAGGGTGCTGCAGACTGTGAAAGATTAGTAATTAGAGGCTCACCTTCTGTATACTAATGAAAGGCTCGGAACTAAAGCTTTTAACATTGAAGGGATTGCTACATCCTGCATTTTTTTACTTTGAGGTTTTTAGAAAAACTGTGTCAGAGGGCATATCTAGCAAGTTGTACTGAGAAACTGACAGTATTGTTTAAGCACTTAGTCAGGGTTTCAATGCGAGCCGTGTGGATCACTTCCCATGTGTTAATACCTCATCCCCAGTCCGCAGCAGCACAGCCGTGCCAGGACCAGGCAGCTTCCTGTGATCCTGCCACTCACGCAGGGATGGTGGGGTGGGGGTTTCTGGGGATGGATATTTCTGTCTTTTTGGTCTGTAAATACCACATCCCATCTATCAGGAGATAAAATTAGGAGAGAGCTGAACAACATTTCTTTAAACATGAACTGGTACAATCCTTCTCTGTTCCCATGACACGCCTGGATAGCCTTTATTCACTGAATTTTTCGGCTTTTTCTGCAGGATTTGATAACAGTCAAGTCTCATGCAGCACTTGTCATACATATCAATGCTTTGAATTTAAAAAAAAAACCCAAAACTCTTCTGTTTTGCTTTGGCTGTTTTAATATAAAGAAAAAAATAGACAAGTCAGTTTAAAAGAATTCAACCAGGTGTCAGTCCACTTCATTGATTTATAAACCTTACATTTTTGTTATAGACTGTTATGAAATTTCTAGCCTTTTTTCATTTTGACTTATAATATACTGAAAGATAATATTTCACATCTAAAAAATAAGACTGGATATATGCAATATCCAATCTACCTCTAATATTAGAAGGATTCTCCCTCATCAAATCCAGGTATTAACAGATGTCACAGAATAAATTGATAATTCAGCACAATATTCTAGATTCTTTTCTCAAATATTTATATAAAGACCGTCATTTCAAGAGCTATGGTTTCTGAAACACAGATTAAGATAAAATTGCAATGGAAGTGTCTGTTTTGATTGGAGCATACATTCCTCCTTCTACAGGAGAATGTCATGGTCTTGGATGTTATGCTGTCTTTTCTCTCTGGATTTCCCACCAACGCAAAAATTGCGTTTGTTATAAAGACAGTAGGTTTGCTGTCCTATAGAAAAGCATTTCTCATGGACAGTTGCTTTCTAGTACATTCTCATATATCTCTGTGTGGAGACTGAATCCAGAGAACTATGGGAAGAGGGATTACATATTCTCCCTTAAGAGCCACTAACCTGGTAGGTGTTGTGACCTCACCTTTCATTTTCTGCTGGCCACAATAAATGGTTGGGTATATGACAGGAAATATTTTTTTTTTTGCACGAAAGGGGTGAAATGACTTGTTTTTTCCTTATGGTAAGGAAAATTGAAAATCCTAAGCCTTTCTATTGTGCTGGTGGATGCAGTCGAGAGGAATGTTACCCCTGACTCAGGATACATTAACACAACTTCGCCGTATCCCAGATTTAACAGCTGCTTGAAAGGTACATCAAACAATTCACACTATGCATGGGAGGAGCAGCAATTCATCTAAAGGTGGCAAATCGGAGACGTGACAGGTATTAAACCAGAAAGGCTAAGTGCAGAACCACATTTTTATTCTACTGTCTTTCCACACGGGTCATGAGAGGCAGACCATTCATTCCCTCAGTACATCGCCAAGTTAAATATATGCACAACCACTTTCAAAGCCACTCTTTCTCCCTTTTAATTTTATGTCAATCAGCAGTCATTGGGATAGTCTAAATCCTTCCAAAACCAAGTGTTCATCTAAATTAAAATGCATTGTGTATTGTCTAAAGTGAGAGTGTCTCAAACTCTCGTGGTAAGGATAATGTCATAAATAGCAAGATGTATTTCTAGAGTAGCTGACTTCCCCAGCTGCCTCCTCCGCAGTAGAGGTCCCAATCTTTTTTCATTTGTATTAATTGAGAGCAGTGGTGGAATATGGCTGTTGAAGTTAATGGAGTCACTCGGATTCATATCAGTTATATGCAGAGCAATGAAAAGGACAATTTGTGTAAGCAAAGAATTAGCCCTGGTATATTCTGAAGTTTGAAGACAAAGGGCCAAATAGTCTATAGTACACTTTTAAGGAACAGCATACAAAATGTGGCAGGCTGGTGAGTTCTGCAGGGATCGAGGAAGAGGATGAAAATTTAAGCAAGTTGTAGGTTATCTACCAGAGTGAAGGGAGGAAAGGTCTTTAGTGATCTTAATAATGCGATTATCTTACCAAGGACTCCAAATGCTTGAGCATGAAACATTTTTTTCTTCCTCTTCTTACAATCACAATCTAACCATTAATTTTAGCAGTTCAAGGCTTGGGAGAACAATCAAATTGTGCAAAGTTGTTTCTCCTGAATCAAAGCCAGGAAATTTTAAAAGCTGTCTTGGAAATGGCATTCTTCCCTGAGAAATTTCAGGGTTGCTTCAGTAGGGTTAAAGCAGCATTTCCTTAGTGTCCAGGATGGAGAGAACCAACTTAGCCCTGGCTTTAGCCTTTTAGCCTTAATTTGAAATGAGACTTGTAGATCAGAATTTAAGAGGAGAATAATTACTATCAATGAAGGCAATCATATGAGAGTTGTAATAGAATTTCCCTACCACTATAAATTATATCAAATATTACTACCTCAGAACACAGTCCATGAAGAACTTTTCAGGAAGAATCAAAATTAATTTATAAAATCTGTAATTAAAATGTTGAGGATTAAATCAGTGCTTGAGGTCCTCTATGATTGCATTATCCTTCTCTTATGTTTTTGCATAATATTCAGATTACTCTTTTCTTTCCTTAAATATGGCTGTCAAAAGGAAGGGAAAAAATCTATTAGATTTATTCCCTCTGTCTTCCCTGGTATTTGCCTCTTGATATGTAGAATTAGGGGCCTTGGTAATTGTCTTTTCTCTATTCGAAAAGTTTAAAGAGTGATTATGAAGGGGAGAACTAGTAAGCTGCAAATAAACAAAATAATGTGAGTTTATATTTCAACTATTTAATATTTTTAAAGATCTGCTTTGTATAGAGAGTCTGCTAGTTAGACACCTGACTGAAAGAACCTGGAGCAAGGGGATTGATGCTTTCTGGCTGATTGCTGACTTTGAGCCTGTTGCACTGCCTGTCTTGTCCTTCAGTTTTACTGTTGCAATGAACCAGTTTTGGATGAAAGCATACTTCATACTTCAGCTGGCTTCTATAATTATGGGCTCCCAAGATTGATTTCTGATATGCTAATTAAATAATAGCAGTATATCTCATGTCAAAAGGAATGGGCTGCATACTACCCTTAGGAGACTATCAGAGAGGAACTTTCTACGGAGACCCCCAAATCTGGATGTTGTGCTGTCCTGGTTGGAAAGCGATTGCATGACAGCCCCTTGCTAATTATAGGCAATACAAACCCTCCTCACACCCTGAGCTTGAGTTAAACTTTATCTAAGGTGGTTTTGAGCTGAAAAAACTTCTAAATCATCTGTTCCAAAATAATTTATCAGGATGTACAATACTGAGATTTCATGGTTGGGAAATGTTATTAATTTTAATGGTACCACTCCGTACTTAAGTCTACACTGTTTGGTGCCCAGATATCTGGTGTGCATCAAAAGATACTTAGAAACGCTATTTTAACTGGGTGCTTAACACCTTTCAAGCATGTCAGTGACTTTGATTTCCAGGGCTCTGTGATCAGCACCTTTGAGAACAGTGCACAATGCCTTTTATTTCTGATATTAGGAGTGTTAGAATGGGAGCAAATTGTTCTTGCTGGTTTTGCATATGGCTCATTATTTCTGTGCTTCCTTCCCTTTTATTTCTTATTGCAGCCAAAACCTTTCCAAAGGGATGAAAGGGATGGTGAGTGGCATCTTGTGGCTCTCAACTTTACCACATGAATGCCCAAGCATTCGAATGTTACTGCCCTAACAGTTGGCAGTCTCCCACCTCAAAGACTGAGCAATTCAGTAGAATGTCTGGGCTTTTGCCTGAACTGTTAAATCTAGGACTTTCAGTTGGCTCTTCCTGCTGCTGCCTCTGGGCCAGTCATGCACATGAGTAATTTGTATAAACCGCACTTTACAAGCTTGAAATGAGTTGTGGTCCTGCAAGATTAGAACAGATGAGCAGAGCTCTGTCTAGATGTGATTGTCGGCTATTTTTAAAAATATCTAGTGTATGTGAACAAGTAAAACAGGACAGGAGAAATTGTGCTAAATAAAATGATTTTGTATTGCTGCTTCAGTTTCTATTTTAATTTTACATAAAAGAGAATACAATAGAGTTGTCTTAATGAACTTTACAAATGGGTTGTCAGCAGTAAATTTTGACAATTTGGCAAAATGCTTTTCTAAGTACAGACTATTTCTGACAATGCCATTTAGGCTGAACTGTAGTGTTCTCATCTTAGAGTATAGAAATTTTTAATTCTGATCTTGAGGATTAACAGCTATAGGCTT
Organism: Streptopelia decaocto; assembly: GCF_964273445.1. Taxonomy (NCBI): domain Eukaryota; kingdom Metazoa; phylum Chordata; class Aves; order Columbiformes; family Columbidae; genus Streptopelia; species Streptopelia decaocto. Next base: position 9,235,708 of record NC_138665.1, read on the forward strand.
TCTAATATATTTTATTTGGTATTTTGGCAAATCTCCTTTTGTGTTAAGAGGTTCATGAAGTTTGATTTCTGCCATGAATCAAAGCTTTTTTCATCATCTTTTGCATTATCTCTTTTCCTGCTTTTCCATGGGTTTTAGGCTAACTTTGGTAAAGAATATAGCCATTTGCTTATCTTTAAAAGAATACTTACAGTCAAAACTAAAACTGATAAAAAAGTGCTGCATTAGAAGTGCAGAGGTTTTGCTTTGTGGTTCATTTGGGTTTTGTATGAAATGTTTTCCACAGAATTGTTTCTGTAAACCAAGCAGCACAACCAAATGTTGCTTTTAATATGACCAAGCCATCATCTAGCCTCCCTGTAAACTCTAGGGAAATGAATAGTCTTGAAAATGCTATGTTCTCCATCCAGTGCATCTAAAGGCGTACTTACATTTAAATTTTGTTTCATCCTCTTAGTACGAATTCACGTCATTATCAAATGGTAAACAAAACCAGATGTCAGGCTCACTTTAGAAAAAGTGGTGAGCTTGCAGTTAAATATTGAAGTAAACTACTTCTGAGAGCAGGGGTTTGATATTATACTGTCCGTCTCTTTCAAATGAATACTTTTTTTTATCTTGGAAATGCCTTTAGTGCCCTTAACTGTTCATAGAAGAAAGTAGCCAAAAAGGAAAAAATAATATCGTGGAAATATCAAAGCCATTAGGATGAAGAACTTTGAGAATGTCTGGTTAGTTAAGGATATTTGTTTATTAAGAAGTGAAAAGAAAAGAACATCTGGCCATTAAAATAAGATGAGCAGACTATGGAATAAATTTATATAAATAAGCCTAGCTTAAAAAGCAGAACAGTTGTGTGCTTTGCTGCTAAACAGATTTCATGTCAGTACTGCAAACTTCCTAAAATATTAAGTAAATGAAAGCAAACAATCAAGTCTTTAAGTACATACCTTAATGTCATAAGACTATTACGGGCTTACAGAAGAAGAAAGCTTGTGGAAGGACTGACCTTCATCTGTACTCTAAAAGACATTCAGGTGAGTTAAAGTAAGGCTTTTTACAATATCAAAAGACAATACCTCAGAACAAAAGAATGCTGTGGATGCATATATTATGGCAAAAGTTTATAATGTAGGCTTTCATTATTCATGGCATCATAATAGATGGCATTTTGTAGTCTTCTACCAGGAGATACGAGGCATTTTCAGATACAAAAAGCGTTCTGTAAGAGCACCATCAGTGGAACGGAGTTCATATTTGCCATGGAAATAGCTTTTTCCCCATTAATATAGAAGTAAAGTGTTTACCACTTTAAGGATATTTAACTAAAAATCTCTGTTGTCCTGGGTAACTCTTCTCAGGTGCTAACTAAAGAGAACTGTCAAGGTGAAGTTCATGTCTACCTTCCTTGCCTGGTTTGTTCCCTGTCCCCTTTTTGGAATGAGCCCACCACTTCCCTCAGATACAAATGTCAGATGAATTTTGGAGAACAGTTTATCTGAGCCTGATTGAGCTGCCTCTGATCCTTCAGTGCTAGTCCAGCAAGCTTTGCACCTGCAAACCTCATCTGGCATGAGGTTATCCTTTCAGCATTGTACAATAAAATACCACCGTGGCAGATTATGACCCAGTCCTCCTTTGAACAGGAAAACAAACAAACAAACCACAACAAAAACCGCACACACACACACAACACCTCGAAAACATTAAAAAAACCCCAAACAACTAAACCAGGCCACATCACAAAAAATAATTATGTGGCTTAGAGGCTTAGGGGTGATGCAGTGCACAAGGAATATTAGGCCAATGCTATGCAGTGTGGATATCACCAGTCTATATAGAATGCTCTGGAGGAGATTACCCATGAGTGATTTCAGACACTCTGCATCAGATATCCCAGATTTCCCTCCATAAGGTGAATACACATAGCCTGGATTGTAGAAATTTAGTGGCATCATCATGGCCCTAACAAAACCATGGTAGCTGCTGAGAAAAAAGTCACAAAGGCTGATTGACCTTGTTGTCTGGTGGGGTTATCTCCTATAAGCAGGTAGAGGGAACCTCCCAACAGCAGCAAGATGCTCAGTTCATGATGAAGAAATCCAAGTTATGCTTCCGGTGGTGGGTCTGCAGAGATTTTTGGATATCTAATGTACTTGGTAGTCTCAATGACTCAGCCTCTCAATGGCACTGAACTTAGCATGCATGTGCTTTTCCTTCAGACTAAATAAATCCCTTTATATGAAAATCAGCAAGGTATTTGAAACAATCAGTTTGAAGAAAACAGCTTTTTTTTTTCCCCATTAAATAATTATTTGCCTTAAGGGAACTGACTCTGTGATGAAAACCTTAAACTTTGACTATTCTATACTTACCACCTAAAATAATTGTTGATTTTATGGGTTTGGAAAATGACCAAAAACTAAAAAAAAATAATTCTGGAATAATCCGAAGCTAGCAAATATTGAACTTAGTGTCTGTTTAATGCTCTGGTAGAGTACACACAGAAGTGTGTACTGCAATTTTCTTATTCATTGAGAGCAATGAATAATGCTTTCTATTATGTCAAACTGGTTTGAATAGTAAAATTAATAAACATGTATTTTAATGCAAGGTCTGAATCTTGTTCATCTTACCTTATTGGATCTACTTCTACAAGTAGGGTGAATAAGCAGCAACTGAATAAAATTCTTGAGAAACGGAGCAGCTGAGTGGAATTAGAGGAAAAGTATGTTAATTCATGGAAAACCAGTGACATCCAGTTTTCTTGTTCTACTGTGTTCTGTAATGCAAATTTATCTATCAAAGAGAGGAATACAGTGCAATTAAAAAGTGATTAAGAAAGCAAACAAAAAAATTCTGCTATCAAATTACACCACCTTCCCACCAAACATTTAAATTAGTCTTCAGAAGCTCCTCTCAACTGAAGCCGTTCTCAAATTCGAAGTATATGTGCTGAGAATGGAGAACTCAAAATTGGTGGGCTGTATCAAACTATCAAGTGTTGTCTCAACATGTAATTCAGTCTTTCTGAATTAAATGTATCTCCTATTGTATTGAATTTTGTAGTAGATCTTTCTATACAATGACATTTCCTGAAAATTTGTAGCTTATGAGACAATGTGACAGTCATTCCAGTGATTGTTTATGTTATCCATAAACTGAGAATACTTCAGGCTGGCTTTCAAGGAAGAAGCCTCAGAGCTAGTGACTGAGAGCCAGGAATGTATATATCCAATATGGAGCCTGATTCAAAATTTATGGAATATCAGAATATATGGTAAAAGACAGCACTGGATATTCGTGTTGCTTTATTAGCGGTCTGAGGTTCATTGTCTCAGCTATGGTGGCCACACAGAATCACTGACTGTCTTATTTTGGGCAACTGCTTAATTCTAAGTAATTTCTCTTCTGTCAGAAATGAATGCAATTTTATTGGTTAGATTCGATTTTCAAACAAGTTAGGCAGTTAATAATAAAGGTTTTAATAATAAATTGGATCACAATGAAATTACTCTAAAAATCTATATTCAGTTACAACTGCAGTATTTCCCAGGCTGTGTTTGGAGTGAATCAGATATTAGGGTTCGAGGCCTGATCCAAAGGGCACTGGAATCAATGAAATTATTGCTCGTGAGTACAGGGTGGCTTTCACCAGGTTTGTTGGGTTTGTAATCCTCTAATTGACACATGCTAGAAATTTTTTTTATTATTATTTAGGAGACAATTCTTTAGTATCACTGTGCCCCAGAGAGATGAAGATATGGAAGTCAGAAATTACAAGTGTCTTCTGCATAGATTAATAAATAAACTGTGTTAAACTTTTATAGCTACTGACTGTAACAGAAAAATGCAGCAGATTAATTATGAGGATTACATAAAATAAAGTACTGGATTAATTTAAAAGAGATATTGTTTTGAAAACTGAAAAAGTAAAATAAAAACAAGACAAACACTTATCATACTGTCCTCTCTCATGAAAGAATGAAAGGGGTTTGTTTGAGAAGCTTCCAAACTCCTGAGACATCAACCAAAGAAAGACACATGCTCAGAAGCTATGAGTTAATGAATACAAATATTTCTGAGATTAAATTGTCAGTTTATCATCGTAGGATTTCTTATTCATATCAGATGTGGTGCTTATATGATATATTGCCAGTTCAACACAAGTAACATCACAGAGCTTGTAAAACACTGCCCAGTTTTATTTCTAATAATTTTCTAACTTTATAAAATGTTAAGTATAGGACATACTGCAAGATTACATTAACATTAGGTGTGTATTTGACCTGTATCTAAGACCTTTTCTTGAGGTTTGTTAAGGGGTAAAAGTGTGAAACAGATTTTATGTAAGAGATGAATAAGTAGTTAGTAGCTGTTCAAGCCTCTTTTCTCTTTGATGTTGTCTCTACCATTAGCTGGGTTGCAAACCCAAATTCAGTGCAGCAATTGCTTTTCCAAGCAATGACAAGGTTTTAATATTATTCAGAAAACACAAAAGATAAGGAAAATGAAAACCAAAACGAAACCTTTAACATTGATTGGGTAGTTTCCTTAATTTTGTAATAGATACAGGTGAAGTGGTGGTTAGAAATGATAAGGTGTGCTAGTTTCAGTAAAGGACGGATTTGGGGATTGTCTGCTGCTACTTGGCAATATTGCCTGTTGCTGCTATGGGCTATGATAAAGTGAGATCGGTTAATTGACACTAGCATCTAGTTGTATGGAAGAAAAACTGGTTGCTCCTGTGTATAATATTAAAAAGATTGTGTAAATGTTAACATGGCACTGGAGCAAAACATTATCCATTTTACTCGTAGAGAATGACAGGGAAAAATGCAGGTTTAAAAATCTTCTGAAAATGCACTTCAGTTCTCCTGTAAATGTTAAGACAAAAGTCTTGATCATCTCTTCTAAATATGAATTTTTCTCCTTTTATTCAGACCTTACCGTCTTTCTTAATAGAATCAGTAAAACCATATAAAAGAATGGAGGTTATTGAATGAAAAGAAACAAATTGACCAAAGAATTGTGCTGCTAGAATATACTTGAGAGACTGAGGCTTTAAATTAATTCCAGAGAATTTGAAGAATCAGGGCTAACAATAACAGAAACCCAGAAAGGATGAAAAGGGGTAAATTTGGAAAAGTAATAGTGATAAAAAATTATTTGCGAGGAGATTTCAATTATGTATAGAGAGCAAAATTAATCTGATCAAAGTGAATTGGTATTATATGGAAGAATAAGAAAACTCTCCACCTTGATATAAATAAATTATGAATAAATGCGTATTTCAATGCTAAAATACTGTGGGAAGTCTCATGAATAAAATAGGCACAAACAGAAGGAAACGGCTCTGCTAGGAGCTCCTCCTCCCCACACCCACAACCTGCAGCCCTTCTGGAGCAGTAGCAGCTGTCCTGCCTGCAATCAGCTCTGCACAGGAGAAAAACTGGGGGTTCCTTACTGAGAATATTTTAATTCATTTTGAGGTAAAAACGTAAGCATATCCACATAGATTAATCCAGCAATTCAAGACAAAAATGAAAAAAAAAATATATATATATTTGCAAGCTTGAGTGTGAAAGGGCACTTTAGAAACTCAGCATTTGGTATTACAATGGAGAATTTGTAGTATTATCATGTCATTTAAAGAAAATGCAACAATAGAAACCAAATCACTACAGAAGGTGAGAGACAGTAAATGAAATCGCAAGGATAAACAGAAAAATAACCCTTCTAGGTCAATTTAAGAAACTAAAATGTGTCATAATATTTAAAGCATTTTTAAGGCAGGGTGATGTTGGTTGGTTTGGTTTGGTTTCTCTCTCCCTGTATGGCACCTGAGTGGTTCATTTGTCATTAGAACTTCGAAAGAATCACGGGTGCAGTAATTATTATATGTATTTTAAGTAGCCTTTTGCTACTTTTGCTATCTATCGTACATCTTTCAGCTGAACTCTTAAAAAAGCATTCACACAAATATTAATAGCCCTTACGCACCTGTGAACCTTTGTGTGCATGGCCTTTCATATGTAATATCCGACATGCTTGCACCTACTCTCACAGTAGAGCTGAACTCCTTAGAATGGTGAGTGTAAGCCTGAGCACCATGTCCCTGTGGGCAGGGAAATGCTGGCACTGGTATTGAGCAAGAAGAAAAAGGCTGAGCAAAAAAAGAGTTGCCCAGACTTGAGGTGAGGAAAAAAAACAAACCCTGGTTTTCTGTCAGCCAGATTAGCCCAAGCTGCTTCCTACATAGTTAATGTTCAACAGAATAGTTAGCACTTTCCCTCTGAAAGCTGTCCTTTCTAGAGATCAATTTGACTTTAATTTACTGAATTCTAATTTAGTTTGGAGTGTGAAGTTACTTCATGAAAATACTTTTTCTGAATAGCTTGAAATCCAGCAGTTTTAGAAATTAAAGCAATAGGGTAATAGTGAACCTGAAATAGTATTCCCGACTGTTTTGACTGTGGTAGCACTGGGTTTCTTTTGATTTTTGAACATGATTTACCTCACGCTCTTTTGTTCTTTGCTGATGTATATGTGAAGGAGAGCTAAAGGATTCATCTGCACCTTGGGGGAAAAGGGTTTCACCATAACAACATTGTGCCTCAGAATATTATCCTACATTAAGGAAAGAACAAGATAACACATCTTTTTGGCACAAACTAAGAAAGACAGTAACTCTTGGGAGATGCTCTTTCTTTGTAAATCAGAACTTCATCGCCTTTGAGGAGAAAACCATGTCTGGTGTTCATAGACATATTTTATTAAGCACATTACAGAAACTCTAGCCAAGTGCTGTCATGGCTCATTTGAGGCTTCCCCTTGGTGTGCCTTTTTGATCCGTTTACTGTTCTCCTTTCTTGCTGCTTGGTTACAGCCCTGCTACTGCTCACAGAGCTTGGAGCTGATGGTGTGAAGTGCAGAACCCTTGCAGACGCACTTGCGGTGAACAGGACACTTCCATGGGGTGGATAGGGCCAGCTGCAAACCAGGCTCTGAATAGTCACACATTATAAAATTAAGCTTATGTTTCAAAGAACTTATAAGGCTTTGATTAAGTCAATTAATTCATTTGATAAAGAACTGGAGTGCCAGAAACTATGAACTGGTTTAATTAACCTGACACTGCTTGATCTCAAAGCCCTGTGACAGGAACACAGAACTGGGCTTTACAGAGTGTTTTCTTAGGAGTCATATTCTGAGAATTAGGATTTCCAACAAAACAACTTGTTTGTGGTATAATATTGTTGATGAATCTCAAAGGTACATTAAATTTTTAAGCATAGATGTTCAAAAATGTGCTGTACGTGCAGAATATTAGTAGAGAATGGTTAGCTTGACTTCCTAGTTTTATCTCATGCTAGAGGTAGCCAGATGTCAGGAATTGCATGTTGAGGGAATTTCTTAATCTTTCTAAATGATTTTTTTTTTTTTTTTTTTTTTACAAATAAGAACAAAAGCATTGTCACCTAAACTTCTATGAAATGGCAATTTACAGAGAATGATAGTTTGGAAAACGCCAGCATATGGTGATTTGAAATCGTTTCCACATTTACAGAATGTATTGGAGGCAACAAAGACTTCAGAGAAAGAAACTAAGCTTAAGAAGTGAGCTGCATTTAATCAGCTGGGTGGCGGTGTGATTATTGAAACTGCGGTTACTTAAACATAAGAAAAAAACGGCTTTTACTGTGAGTAGGATTGGACATTGGAAAAAGTTGCCCAGAGAGTATGCAGAGTCTCCATTCTTTCGACGTACACGGAACCCTGCTGCAGCTGACTCTGTTTTGAGCAGAGGGCACATGTCCTACTTTTCATTTTGTCTTCGTGTTGTGAACATGAGTGATTTCATACATGAAAAGGTTTCCCCCTGTAATTGTGTGAATGTCCCGTGGGTGCCCAGGAAGAGATAAATGCAGAAAATCAATGCACCCTACATAGCGTATTTTCCATAACACAAATCCCTATGTAATCAAAACAGTCTTACTTGGCTAGATGGGAGATTTATGGAAATTCTCTTTATCAAGTTGCATTTTAAATTATCTGGATTCCAGTATTTGTGGAATTTGGGGAATGTTTGGTTTGGCGCCATTCTCAGCATCGCATCTTGCCAAAAGTTCATTATATAGTTCTTCTCTCTTGCCAGGTTAAGGTATTTTAATCTTTCTAGCATGCCTCTTATACTGCATCTGCTATTTTATCTGATTTTACCCTGATTTTTAATTTCATTCATTCTGACATTATTCTGATGCAGCCTAAACAATTCACTTCTGTGAAGATACTCCTAGTTTCCACTGCAATATGGGAGAGCAGATTGCCCTCTAGTTGTTACAGTCCTTCTGTTAGTGCTCTTCATTCTACAGCTTCTGTAAAAAAATCCTCTTTTTAGCTTATTTTCTGTGCTACAAATCCTGTTCTGTTCCTCATTCTTTCTTTTCACATTTTCATTAAGTATCTTATAAAGATACTGTTATCCTAAATTAAATTAAGTATATAACATCAAATGTTAATTGTTTATTCTTTAAATTGTGCTTGTTCTTTGAAATAAAAGACGATGATGCTGTGTTGAGGATCCTAGCTATCCTGTCTGTATATATCCCCAGCAATTTTCACATCAGTGATTAAGGGATTAGCTTGAAACCACAAACACATGCCTCAAGCCAAAACATATCACAGTGGATTCTGTGATCCTTACAAGTAATACTGGGCCATTCCTTTGTTTATGCAGCACAGGATTATAGAGCAGCCAGTAATAAATGAGTCTTTTGCTTTTTTTTTTTTTTTTTTTTCAGAATCACAGCCTTCTTTTCAAGCCTAGTCCAAATTTTTTCACGGTACATACTGGTCTTTGGGATTCAAAGCACCTGGTATTCAACAATTCAGAATTTCTATGCATCTTCCAGCATTCAGTACTACTTGGAGTAGTGCTATCTCAGGCTCCACTCTCACCCAGATCCAGGGTGATGCATCACAGGTTGCTATTGATTCTCAACATTTCTCCATCATTAAACAGACCAAGAGCAGTTCAGTTAGTATTGGTCTGGACATCAACCTGGTGAGATTCCTTTAATGTTTTAGTTGTATTTATGTTACAACACAACGTTGCGCTTATTAATGCTTCTCTCTTGCTGTGAATTGCACCTTACTCAGTTTTACCAGTGACAATGGTGTGAGTCTCCTCATGGGCTCTGCTCTGCTGTGATGTTAAACGTTGCCCTGGCTCCCTAAGGAAAACTCCACCAGGTACAAACAGTAGCAACTAGTTTCTCTGTCGGGATGCTTCCAGGAGACAATTTTGTTATCAGATCATTCTCTCTCCTCCAGTGATATCTGCACATCTTGTTTTAAGTATGTAACACTGGTTATTTAGCCTTCCTGTTCTTCTTGTGCTAGTGAATAGGCTGAGGCATGCTGCTCAGTGGTATGGCATGCCCCCAATAGCTTGCTTAAACTGTTTTACTCAAACCAAGAGAGTAAAGAGATAAGACAGAGCTATTAAAGGGGAGAAAAATCAATACAAACACAATTCATATCTTCTAACAGGATGGGGGAAATAGGTCACAGACTTGTGCATCCACATTGTATCCTGTACTGTGCTGTGAATGAACTCATAAGTTTGAAATCTCCAGGTTTACTCAAGGTATAGGTGATAACTTAAGTAACACTTTGGTCAAGAAGAAGTTTTTTAAAAAATATGTTTATACTGAATATTAAGTGATTACAATTTGATTTGGGAAAAATCTGACCTAGAAGAGAATTTTCAGCAGAGTCTTTTGAGTCTTCATAGGCAAAGAATGGCAACTCCTCAGAGTTGGCATACAGTTTCTTTTGAGCTTCAGCTGGTTAAAGAAATAAGCTGACAAGTTTTTCTTTCCTTAACATCTCAAGCACCTTTGAAAATCCCCAGGACACAACTAGGAAGAAGAATGAAATTTAGCCACATATAGGGAGAATAGAACTTACAATGTAAATTTTGATTAAAATGCCTTAGTGAAGACAAGAAATGATAATCACAACCTGTAAGGATTACATAGCAGGAACAATTTGGGTAATAGTTATAAAACTGAACAAATAGGCCTCTCTGTCACATTTTCAGACTTCTTCCATCCGCATTGCTTCTTTAAAATTTTCCAACCTATTGTTTAGAAGCAGCGACTTGACCAGTTCAGTGATAGAGAAAAATATAAGAGATGACCACAATTTTCCATTGCATCTAAACATAGCTGATGATGCTGAAGACAAGACACAACCTGTTGGACAGTGAAGATTAGCATAGTCAATTTGAAAAATGTTGTGAATCTTTGAACATAAAAGAGTGCTTAGGGATTTCTGGGAAGCATCTGTGTTTGTCTACTTGCACTAAAGACTCCCAGGCGAGGAGGGTAGTTTTGGAACTTAATACGCACAGAATTGATGAACCCCTGCTTGAACAGTGGTTACAAAACAAACCCTTCACAATGATTAACAACCGCCTCGGTTTTATACCTCAGATCAGCCCTGAAGCTGCTTTAAAAAAGATGGAACTTTTCACTAGCATTGCAAAGCCTGCATGAGAGTTCCAATTGCTGCTCAGTGTTTTGGCTATTAGAGATGATAATGGTTCCACATACTCACTGGAAGTGCAATTTTGGTGGGTGTAGGCAAGAAATCTCCTCATGTGGACTCCCTGAGAGCACAGCAGTCCTCACGTGAGCCTCCCCTCGCATATTTGCAGCCAAAGACTGTACAAAAGGAGCAGTTTTGATGATGCTCCTTGGTAAATATTCTCTCTCCTATTATCTACCTGTGTGTTTCTACTGTGCAACTGATTGCGGGGGATTGTGGCTAAAAAATCCAATCAAAATAAAGGGCAAAGCATAATGGAATCTTAACTTTATAAATTGTGACTTTTCTGAACTATCAGCATTGATCAATAATGTCACCACTTCTGGAAAATTTTTATAAGTCCCCGATTTATATAGTATCATAGGATTGGCAATAAGCACATTTAATCTTAAATTTAGTTTTTCAATTGAAGTAGAAGAAAAAATCCTTTTGGACATGAGTTTCAAACAAATACATAATGTCTGTCCAACTTCTGAGACTTTTATTATTTTTTTTATATATTACTTCCATACACTGTGAAAACAGTCCTTTTTGTTCCCCCACTTGAGACTTATTCTCTGTTTGTGTGCTTGAGACAAGGATACAAGGGTAAGATCATCAATAGGATGTGCTAATGAAAGCTTTGAGTCATCTCTGTCCTGTTGAATCCTTAGAGAAGGCCAGTGAGGCCTCCAGGTGTCTGAATTATATTAAGTTTTCTGTAATTTCCCAGCAACTATTATGATTAGAGTTTTCTCATATTATTCTAAAGGTTATTTTTGGGGTAAGGATCTAAATAGCTGATGACATATTGTGTTGTCCTGTTTTCTATTTGTGTGCTGATAACTGTTCTATTGCAATTCTAGTTTATTCTCTTGAGCAGAAATAAGAACCCTGTATTCCTTTTTTTGTGATTTTTAGTTTTTTTGGGGAAATCAAAAAGGTGATGTACTCCTTAGTGCAGCTGGTGAACATTTAGCTAATTATTATAGTGTGCACGGGTTTTCTCCAAGGAAAATCTAAATCTCTCGATATACGTGTGTGTGTGTTGCATGCAATATTGAGTAATGGTAAAATGTATGTATAATGTTTCTGTTGGAAATTGTCTCTCGCCCTTGTGCCTGGAATGTGTCCAAACTTTGTTGTTGAGTTTGGTAGTTCTAGACTAAATTATGAATTATTATAACAACGAGAGTATAGTGATGCCAAAAAGTCTATATAAGATTGATTAGGTTATAATTATGTAAAAATTGTATTAGTAAAGAATGCTTTTTCTTCTCTTACTTTGAAGGTTGGTATGTTTTCCAGTAGCAACTGCTTACAACTCCTAGCATCACTTTATTTAATTGCTCAGTGGTCAGACAGGCAGGCCCACAGCACACAAGCTACACTAATTAATTATTTGTATGCCAACAGACCTCGGAGACAAAAGGCTCTGTATTTTCTTTTACTTAATTCTTCTTTACGATAGGATAATTTCAGAAAAATCAATGGAATTATTCCAGACTTACACTGGCATGAGATGTGGATTGTCCTTAAGATTGATTTCTAGAAATATATTCTTGGGATGCATTTCTGTATTGCAAAAGCAGTGTAGGAAACATACATTCTCACTGTGAAATTTGCTTGCATAAAAATGTGAGTGGAAAAGCCTCGGATCCATATAGGGGAAGCATTTTAGAAAAGAGTATTCTAGTTCTAATGTAGTGTTCTGTTGAATGATCGTATTGAGGAAACATTTCTATTGAATCATTTTAATAAAGAATTTGATAAAGAAAAGGAGCCTTTACTGGCTGAAGGTAAAAATCTATTTACAAAGTAACAAAAAATTAGTTTCATTCTTTAACTGTCCCTGGGTGTTGTGGAAAAAATACAAATATGTAATAAAAATTGATTTGTTTGCATAGAATACTTCATGTCTTGAAAATACAATACCCGTGTTATATATGAGACAGTAGTGCTGTTAAATACACTGAAAAACCATACATTAGTCTAAATCTGTACATGAGTAATGTACTACATAAGGAACTTGTGTCTTGCCTGTTGCTACAGATTTAGTAAAACCAGATTGACCCTTCATCTTTGAGATACTACATCTGTCTTCCTGTTGAAATATAAGGAAATAATAGAAAAATAGTAGTATGCAAAGCATGAAGCTTAGGTATCCAAAGTGGTTCCACACTATCCGTTTGCTGGATTTACAATTCTTTAGCCCGGCCTTGTTACCTTCACCATGTCACTGTATATGGTCTCCTTATTTTTTTAATAATTTTCATCATTTTACAAATTGGAAGTAAATGTTGGTTTAATTCTCTCTTCTCTCATTTTAAGAAGAAATGAAGTCTTGAAACAAAATTAAAAAGCCAATGTTATAGGATTTTTATACGCATGCTGCAAGATGTTGATAAATAAAGAATCTTGTTACCTGTTTTTCTTACATCCAGTATGTTACTCAGCCTTTAAGAGCCTCTGCATCTGTTTTCCAGCACAGGTGATTGTACTTGTCTTTGTACCATGTCACAGTGAGTACAAATGATGGCAAATCTTTACTGTATTGCTTGCATTTATAAAGATAGATTGAAATTTGAGCAAGTATTCCCTAGATTATTCAGCTTTTTAATGAAGTGGAGTAATCACTAGGGGTTAATTAAACAAGGATATATCCATGTATGGGAACACAGTATTAGAACTGAAAAGGCTTGGATTTGGAGAGGAAAGAAACCTACTTAATACCTGCATGTGAACTTTACTATTGGCCAAAAACGCTTTTGCAGTGCATGAAAGCAAGCAACGTAAGGCAGGCTCCTGGCCCAGCCCTGCCGTGCCGTGGGTGCGTTTCTCAGGCGATAGAACTCAGCGGGATTTCGCCAGAGTTTCCCCTGAGGTGAAAGTTTTCACTTTCTGTCCAGAACTAAACAGCAACATGAGGTAAAATACAGAAGGGTAATCATCAGGCTACCATGTAGAACATTGTATACCCCACGATACCAACTTCAGGTGTCTTCAGAGGACTTTTTTTCTCGATTTAGAATACCATATGCCAAACTTTTTATTCTGGACAAGCATGAATCCTGTTAGGCCTGTTCCAAAGTTTTAGTCCATTCTTCAAACACATCATTTAGCCCAGTGTTTTAATTCCATCTCTAAGTCCTGAAATGAAATGCCATTGCAGAGTGATTGCAGTTTATCTGCACCTAGACAGCTCATACACAACCTGAAATCTTTGAGCTGTGGGACTCAGAAGGTGAACAGGCTTCACCACAACATGGATTTCCTGTCATAGCAAGCAACAAAGCCAAGATAATGTCATTCCTCCAAGTGCTGAACTGTAACTTTCCTCGTTGTTCTGATTTTTGTTATGATGAATAGCCATAGTAAAGATGATGTTGTCTTGAAATAGAGAATTGAAATGGGGAGAAAACAGAAGAGACTTGAGTGAGAGGCGAAGAGGCAAGAGATATAAAGGCTGGAGAGGACTCGGGAAAGACAAAGACTAGCACATTGCTGGATGTAAGAAAACAGCAAAATGCCGACCAAAGAGGAAGGCAAAGCATGTGTCCATTCTTTTTTTCCTCCCTTTTAAATTTTTTTTCACTCTCTGTTTGCGCTCTTAAACTGTTTCTGTCTAGTGACAGGGGAGGAAAAGTAAAATGCAGATAAGGCTTTAAAAAGTGGGGTATTTCAGAGTTTCTTCCTCAAGGGGACACACTCATGAGAAGTGAAGTTCTTTTTAGTTTAAATCCAGTTAGCTTATCTTTCTGTTGTTGCTTGGGGTTCTTTTGGTTCAGTTTGGGGATTTTATACCTGTTTGAAGGAAGCTCCTTATTTTTCTTTGTCCTCTATATACTATGTATAATGCAATAGTCACAGCAGTGCTTTGGAAGTCTGAATTCAATGTTCATTTATGATGATTTCCATTAATATAGCATATGGGATTATTTACATAAAATAAAACAAGGGTTTGTAAAGCAATCTTTGGAAAAAAGCATGGTGTGTTTTGAATGCATATGATTTTATCAATGCATGACTATGCATTCTATATGAACAAGACCTTTCATGCTATGAAGATTTTCTGCTTGCCTGGCAAAGCTTGGAGCAAAGCTGAAATCAAAGCAGCCTTACTTAGTGAAGAAATTTCATTTTACCTGAAACACTGAGGCTTAAATTATAAGCTTCAGGATGACTCAGTAGAAATAATGCATGCATATAAACTACATAATTTTCCTAGTGTATTTTCACAATCAATAGAACTGTATGTTTAAAGTAGGGACCTTAGGTCAATCTTCTAAGCAGTGAACAAATAACATATTTTTTATCAGAGAAAAGCTGCTCTATGCAAACAATATCTGACATGAATATTTAATAGATTGTACAGTAGGAAGTAATTGCCAACTAGTGGGGCATTCTAAAACGAAAAAGAGAAATACTGAAATAGCAGATCTGATCAGATTTCACTGATAGCACACTAGGTAGTCTGACAGGTCTTGATGGAATATGTGAAATAAATGTAATAACCTCTGTCCAGGTTCTAGATAGTAAACATTCCTATTAAGTAACTGAACAGGAGGTTAGCTGATATGTATACACTGATCTATCATGGATTTAATGTTTACTGAATATAATGTGAGTTTTTGTTCTTTTTCATCTCAAGCTATTCTCCATTCTGCCATTACCATCACTATTCACTATGGAAACTGAATCCATACAACTTGGGGTGTCTTTATGAGAAAAGACTGCATGTCTATGGACAGTGTTTATGCTTTTCATTTAAATTTCTCATAGCTGAAGAGAAACAATAATTCCTCTCTCTTCCCCTCACCTTGATTACTCTTTCCATTCTCACATTACTTTCTTGTCTTGGGAACCCTACAGCAAATGTAGACCCACTAAGCTGTGGAAGGTTTCACAATGTTTTCATATAGTGAAAGGCCATTTGATGCTTTTGGTCCTTCTGGTTGTATCTGTGTCTCTACTCTAAAGTTTGCAGAGGGAGGTGGTGTCCAGGAGCTATATATATAGAGAGAGAGACTAAGCAGTTGGATGACTTGATCTGAGAATATTCTTTAATGTGGCCATAAACCTTTCTGGGCTTTATGGCAACTGGCCATGAAAGTAGCACATAAACCAGCCTTGAATGTGTGCAGCATCTGGACCATGAGCTATATGGAGCACTGAGAAACAGGAATGTAGGTGACATAGACTCATATATGCAACCACAAAGTTTCATCCACACATTTGTAAAGTGAGTGGAAAGCAAAGATTTTCTTTTACCTTTTACCTTCTTCCAGTGAAATAAACTGGTACTAATTTAGGGGTCAATGCATGTAAAAATTTATGCCATCCTTGTTACACCCTTAGTGCCCATGGGAGCCTCGAATTATGGATGTTATAATGAAGATAATTAGAGTAAGCTCTATTTTAGCTGAAGGCAAAAGGCCTTAAATCAGAAGGACTATGTTCCAGTAACCTTGAAATTGAGGTGAGGATTACAGACTGCCTACTGGCATAACAAATATCTGAAGTCATTGTTTAAAAAAGTAAGAGAAGAAAATCAGCATGGGACTTGGTGTTCTGTCGGGCCTTGACTTGCTGTTGGTTGGTGAGATGTGTGTTCTGCAAGCAGCATTTCTGATGGATGTGATGTGGGCTGGGGTTCACATTCCTGTATGATTCCTTGAAATCAGCTCTCAGCTCTCTTGATATATAGGTGGAAGAGGAACTGATGTAACTGTGACGGTATATACCGAAACAAATTTCCAGTAAAGATTTTTCTTACCCTTTGACGCCAAATGTTCTTGTATAGCAAGTATTTTCATTCCAAAGGCTGCTGTTACACAAAACCCTTTCAGAATGTCTCTTAAAAAAACCAAAAATTACTGAAGCAAATGTGCAATGAGCACATATGACTGTCTGCATTAAGGAGCATATCTTGTTTAATTCTTGAAGAATATGAGAAGTATTTGATTATATGTGCATTCGCTTCCTCAGCCTTTCACCCTGAGGAGTAGTTTTTCTCACCTGAAATGTTAGGTACTTACTGTCCCGTCTTTCTTCTTACATATTATGTTTTGCATTTATGCCTGAAACATAGTTTATTTCCATTTCTGCCCTATGGGATGAAGCCTGTGTGTTCACTGAGTTGACTTGCATCATGTGGTCATTTCCTGACCAGGAACAAGACTCCAAACACACCTCCCTTTTCTCCAGTGCCCAACTCCAGTCATGTAGCAATGGCTTTTGATTATTCCTGAGCTGAGCTGGATGCTGATGGGTGAAATCATTTGTGGCATGTTATCAACCACTTCAATTCACTTCTGCTAAATAATGAAATCCCGTAATAAGTTGAACAGACAAGCAAA
This sequence comes from Streptopelia decaocto, assembly GCF_964273445.1. Taxonomy (NCBI): domain Eukaryota; kingdom Metazoa; phylum Chordata; class Aves; order Columbiformes; family Columbidae; genus Streptopelia; species Streptopelia decaocto. Next base: position 9,252,663 of record NC_138665.1, read on the forward strand.
ATCTTTTAAACACGCTCTGGGGAGCTCTACCTATTTTCTTTCTGCTCTCATGATGTTTCTTTTCTCTATGTGTGAGCTGCTGCCAATGCCAGCATTTCAAATCAACCAACCAAAGAAACATAAAAATACTGCAGAGTGTCTGATAAAGCAAATGTGTGAAGTGGATCACAGTGTTCTTGACTGCATTTTTGTCTGACTTATTAACATAGAGCTGGGACTGGAATTCTCATGGGATTGATGCATAGTGAATTCTGGGTGGATGCAGAGACAATACAAGTAATTTCCAAAATCTGAAAAATTGTTGAGCTTTTTTTTTTTGTTTCTTATTTTCTGAACAAAATTTGCCTCTCCAGCTTTTTGAAGCTACACTTTTATTTTGGATAGTTTAAAATCTTGTAGGAGGCAAGGTTTATCCCTCACAGATGAAAGAGAAAATTGGCATCACATGGGAAAGCATAATCTGTAATGCACCCTGTCACGGCATGAGCTCTTTGGCACAACATATGGCAACAGAATTACCTTTGTACTACCCAACTGTGGGATATAATTTATCCAGTCCAAGGGACTAGGGTGACAGGCAATAGATTTGATAGCACACATGTTCAGCATGCTAAAATGCACGACTGGCCTGTTTTCTCTGAAATGCAGAGCTCTGTAGCACGGCAGAGCAATTCTGCCTATTCCTGGCAAATCCTTGTTCTCCCCTTATGATGTCACTTAAATAGTGTCGTCTTGCGATAGTAATAAAAAAGGATGTGGTAATGTAACTGCTAGAGAAGAATGAAGGAAAAGTGATAAACTGCAACTTTTACAATGTGCACTGTCAGCTAAAGAATGAAACAATTTTAGGCTTGAACATTAAGGACACGGAGAGTACTCAGAGATTTATGCAACAACAATACTTCAAATCATTTTATGGTATCATTGTTTCAAATACCTGAAATTAAAACACTGTAGTACAGTATTACTTCAATAGTTCTCTTCACTGAAGAACTGAGATTTTTATTTGGAAAGTAAAATACCATCACTGCAAAAGATAAACAATACATTTTTATAGTTGGGCTCTTGTGTTTTTAAGATGATTTACTTGCCTTTTCGTTTTTTGCCCACTCTAGAGGTCTAAATATGCAGACCATGTTGACCTTCAATATGTCTATTGGAACTAAACAGAGTTGAAATCTTATTTCTTGTCATAGAAACAAAATTCTGAGGTGTAATTTCTTTAAAAAGTCATATACTATCCATAAATGTGTCTTGGAAACATTGGAAAATATCTTTAAATTTTTTCAAGTGGAAGGTTTGATGCTACAGATCTAGTACAAAATGTCTAATAATAATCAGTCATTTGTCAGCTGAAAAACAAATCTGCTTTTTGCTTTGGCAGTAGTCTTTGGTACGAGCTTGGAAGATTTAATTTGAAAGAATTGTGCTTGGTGTTCTTTATTTGGTGTAAAGAATACTATAATACCATGACAACCATGGCTGACTTGGTTAATGTATGGTGAACTTGATAAGTTTTTTGACATTGACTGTATTTTTCATGCTTGAGGAGAATGTTGGTCAGCCTTTTGATGAGATGAGTGTAAGTAAATTGTACTGATACTGGGTAGAAGCTAGAAGTCCTTTTGGTGGCCAGTTGAGCCACCTCTCCTGGATAAAGATTTTAGTGTTAATATGACCCATACCTATTAATATAGTTTAATTGCGAAGGGGAATAGTAAGTGGTAACTAGCAAGGTGTGTTGGGGTGGAAAGGAAGGGTGATGGCAGAGCTGGGAAGGCATTCAGATGACACCTGTGTGAGCCGGAGGTGCTGCCTGGCTGGGTGCTGCTGGGGATGGGCAGCAGGAGATGGGGACTGCTTTGCGGCAACATCTCGGAGCAGGAGGTTTTCATCTGCACACTGGGATTCTTGCAGAATACCCAGCTTAGTACCGATCTTCACCCTTAGGCCATTGTATTTTTTAAGACAATAATAACAACAAAAAAAGGTTGGTAGTATTTTTCTTCTTGAGGATCTGCTTGCAAGGAGGAACTAGATTAATCCAGAGATGGAGCCCTTTGACATACTTTAATGGAAGACAAGGAACTGAGAATCAATGCCTATCGTATTTAAAATAATATAAGCAAAAATATCTTGTTTTGGAAATGAGTTCTCTAGCAGTCATCCTAGGGAACATTTTAAGCCTTTATAAAGCAGTCCATATTGTGGATTTCCTTAATTTCTGGTTTTGATACCTTAAGAATACAGAAGTACTGTTGACTTGTCAATCAGTACCAAACTTGATTATCTAATTGTCTTGATTATCTGAGGCTCACTTTCAGGACAGATATCTTTTTGGGGGGGAGAAAAAGTTGCTAACATTTGGAGATATTTTAATTTCTTAGGTCACTAGTGATGCCAATACCAAACAGAGGCTGGCAAATAAATGTTCAATCATGATTCCTTAACCTAAGTTTGAAGCATAAGAGATTTCTAAGTTATCCTCCATACCCACTCTGGGGTTTTAATTTCCTATTTTCTGTTAGTATTAGGTCCATTCATTCTGGTGTGGCCACAGTTAATAGTGAATTATGGTGAAGCAGTTATCCTGGAGAACTAGTACTTATGGTTAGTAGGTTGTAAGTGGGAATAATGAGGGATGGAGGAGAGAATTCTGGCAGTGCTCATGGGTGTCAACCTCTGAGCAGAATGTAATGGTTTCAGGACACTTGGGAAACATTTAGGATGCCATATGGCTGCTTCAAATGGAAAAATAAGAAAAAAAAGTCTATACTTCCCAGCAATCACTCATTCTGAGTCAGTTTGCATTTAGCCTAACCCGTTGGATAGCTAGAATCTGTGTGTTAATAAATCATTTTTCTAAATTAATGTATCTCAGTGTTAAAAGCTTGGCTTCAGGACAGTCTTAACAACGTCTCTTCCCTGACAGTGCTACGTTGCTTAGCATATCTCACACTTAAGTGTTAATAGAATTCATGAAGTAAACGTTCATTATTTCCTACAAACTAGATTTGTTAAGTGTATGTTAAATGTGTCTCCTGGTGTTTACTGTTACCCTTGCACTTTAGTTGCAATACCTTTGTAATTTAAAAGTTTCACCAGGATATGAATCCTGCTAAGCAAAAGATAAAGGTGTTTCAAATTGACTTTCCCTGTGGGGTACCTGCTGTCCATCAGACAGGGTTTGTTACCTGATGCCTTTCTCTTGTCTGGACAGTTGATCACTGGACCTGAGAGAGGTGGGAATAACATTGATGCCACTCAGGCTAGAAGATCTCCTAGTTTCTCCAGACATAATTTTGGTACCCAAGCGCAGAGGTGGTGGTCAGGGTTTGGGATATCTGGTAGCCATGTGCCCAAAGGGGTTACCAAGTACAGAAGCTGGATTTTGATAGTGTTGTGATTAGAGCGCTTTCTTGGTGGGGGTTGTCCTAGTCTCTAGTTCTGGATCCCTCTTGGATGACATTTCTTATCCAGGTCTTGCTGTGCTAAACACACAGCCCCATAACTCGCTTCCTACAGGAATATCTGTATAATTGTCTTTTATCTGGTCTCCTTCCTTCTCTCTCCTCCTTTCAGTAAAAGAAACAGTTTCAGTGGGAGAGATAGAGAAAGAGGTGGTAGAACCTTTCCTGTATTTTTTCGTGTGATGTATGTGGAGTCTTATCAACATGGCAGACGTGTGATCAAAAGCACATGAGCAATTTCAGAAAAATCCCGGATGATTTAACTGTGTACAGAGGTTTGTGGCTTTCACAGTGTTTGGGTTAAGAGGTCAAAATTTCCATCAAATTATACTTCAGACACCTGAATATGAGAATGTGTGTGCATGTGTGTATGTGCACACACACGTGTGTGGGCTAAAATAAATTTTGTCTTGTTAAAAAATAATTCAACATAAAATATTCAATTAGTTATTAAACAGCCATTAGTTCACATTAGGTTGTATTTAAAGACAACAAATTTTCCACTGTAGATACCTGAAATTTTTCTACAATTTCATATTTATTCAGTGAGCATGTGAGCGTCAGGGGTGCACAGGGCACCATTGCGAATGCTATGACTTAGCTGACCTGGTGGAGACACTTCAGTTGTCTGTGCAGTTCGTACAACACTCGGTCCTGGTTCGTATTTGGGGTATAGCAGCTGTTCTTTAGCAGTGTCCTGCCCTTAGCTGGCTCACATCTGGCTGCTTTGGACATTGCGTACAACAAACTTGCATGAGCTTGCAACATGCAATACAGAGATACCTTAAAAGCGAGTGCGATGTGAAAAATAAGAGAGACCATAAGAATTGAAAGTGTTTGGTATGTTTGGAAACCTGGCCACTCTTGTTTCAATTTCTGCCTGTAGATTGAATTTAGATATTCATATATGAAAATTGGGAAGCATTTTTATCTTCTAAGCCTGCACTGTGAGATGAAAGGTTCTTCTTTAAAGAACCATTTTTCCCTGTCCTGCTGCTTTTTGCATAAAATAAGCTCTTTTGAGTTTATTGTGGTTTATTTTTTTTTCTTTTTTTCTCCCCCCTTTGCTTCCCTCCAACAGAAGATACCTCTTTCACACTAACTACCTGTATAATACCTGTTTGTGGTGACAGAGCTGCACATCAATCATGTCAGACAGAGATGGGATCCTGTTATGACACACAGCTCTCAGAACATACACTCTGTGCATATTAAAATGAACTCAGCTGCAAAGTAGTGTATGTACATACATTAACCCCAGAATTAATATTGGTCCCCAGCAATATCTAATCACACTGCAACCTACCACATCACTGCATGTTACTGCTTTATGTTGAGGTCTCCTTTCAGTGTTGTTAAATCAAACTAAAACAACAAATAAGCTTGAAATTGATCATTACTGCTCTGGAAACAGTTGTTTAACTCCTTCAAAGTCTGTTTACATTTGACATTTCTTGAGCAGAGTCCTTTAGAGATAGATATCTTTTTGTAGATCTTCAAACTGAAACTCAAGGGAAATTCAAAAGACTGCAGCTGTTATCAGGGAACTTTGAGAACAGGATTACTCTGCTTTGGTCTGAAGTTACAGTCCTGCATTTTTGAATACTTCTAGGTGACTTTATGGTTTTACATCAATGAGAGCTGTATGGCTGAGTCTATGCATGCTTTTTTGAAATTGTACAGGCTTCAATCTATTGCTTCTGCATCATGTAGTGAACCACAGAGTGGGGCATTGAAACCTATTGGTTCTTTCATAGTCTCAAAACTTGAAGCAATTCAAGTGTTCCTAGATTGTGCAGTCTGCAATTAATGTATCTGTCTGGAATTAATGTGGTAATTAATTTATTCTGGAGATGCATTCTGTGATTGAACCTGGAATGCAGGTCACTAGGTTGGTCCAGGTTTAATTTGGGCTTTCTGGAATTCAGCCACTTCTTGTTGCACTAGGAAGGAAACTAGGCATTTATTCTCTTACTACTTTTTCTGAAACTACTACTGCTTGGTTTCCAGTAAGGGAGTTAGACAAAATGCTAAGGAAATACAGCCTTAATGGGACTTTTAAGAGCCTTGTAAAGAGCACATTTTCTTACTAATTGCCAACTTTTCAGGTGCATCTCAGCCACAAATAACTTGGGAACTACAATAAAACCCCTTGTTTGTGTTTTATTCCGCTACTAACAACAGAATTATGGCCCGTTTGCTTGGAGTGCAATGTTCTTGCTGTCCTTCCACAAAGATGGCACTCGTCCAGCTGAATTTATTTACTTGGACAGTCTTTCCTTTAATGTGCTCATTCTGTACTGGTGAGGGTCACCGGGAACTACTTGTCCTGGACCAAACTGGTGTTCCCTGACTCTTGACAGCAGCCTGGCCCCAGTGGAGAAATGCAGTTGTCAATGAAAACAAAATCTATTTTTAAAGTGATAATAATAAGAACAAATACAAGCTAAATTATCACAGATTTACTTTAGTACTGAATAGTTCCTGTAAGTTCCATGGGTTTAGTGGTTTACAGCTCTGGAGCAGTCTGACCATGGCTTTCAATTGCAATGTTCCCAATGCTGTCAATGTATCTTTGTTTTAATAAGGACAGGAGTGTGTGGAAAGCAATCTTTTAAAAAATAGTTTAATTTTGTTGTGTCCAAGAAGGCAAACAGCTTTTGGGGATACTGTGGGCTGTCGTTTAAGAATGTTCTGTATATTCCAGCCTGAATACCATAGCTGCTTTTTTAGCCTTCTTTGGGTTGCTAATCTTTTAGAGCTTCAGAGCCCAGAAGCTCTTTATTACATTGAAAATACAGATTGGTAGTTTCACTATGAAACTATGACTTTTGGGGGGTTATGTTGTGCAAAATGTAGCTTATAATATTATTTTTATCAAAGTATTCAGAAAGTTAAGATTCCAAATCGGTGTGTGAGGCTGCAAACACAGGGAGGGAAAGGGGATATCAGAGGAAATAAAAGAATCATAAATAGGATACTCAGTAACTGTTAATTAGAGCAGAAATATTAATTAAGTATCAAGACAGCATAGTGTAAATTGCCATCTTTTACATATTTCTGTGTGGGGAATTTTACACCTTGAAGACTTTTGTAATAATCAAAATCTCAATAGAATTTTGTAACATTTATTAGAACTTGCAATCCATGGTGGCCAAGTGTTTGGCATAGCTTGATTTTAATAGAGTGAGATCTGTAGTGAATTTTGTGGCATTGTCTGTTTCATTAAAGATAATACTAGAAGCATTCTTATTAGTATTTTTCTAATTTGTTGTAAAAAAATAAATAATTAAAAAAATCAGTACTTTTAGGCAGAAGAAAATGAATGTTTTGCCTACAGCAAGAAACATCATGAAGGTGCTTGTTAAATTATTTGCAGCAACTACAGACAATCAAACACACTTCAGCTTTCCACACAGTGTTTATTCTGGTTATATATTAAAGAAAGTCACTCTGAGAGTAAGCTAAAATATAAAACAGATTAGTCAGCATCTTCATGCAGATGTAGGGATACACCACCTCTAGAACAGCTTTCAGAACTGCTTGGTCAAGGGAAAAAATGTTCTTTACCCCTTGTGCATTTTCTGCAGGGATGTGTGCTGCTATTGGTTTATGCCAGTGTGACTAACCCCTGAAGCTTTGCTTAATACATCCTAAATTTCACATAAATCAAAATTTGAGATGACGATGTTTACTTTTTTACTGCAAAGAAATCTGCTGGAAGTATTTTGTACGCACATCTTACACAGAATTAGCTCCAAAGCCAGTCCTTATACATGGCAATGTATAGCAGATGGAAGTCTGCTCTGGTGGGTGAGAAATACCATGTCAGGAGTTGGGCAGAATGGTGGCACTGGGTGACAGGCTCCATCCTTGCCCGGTTGTCGCTGCTTCTCAGCACTGCGGCATCTCCGTGCCATTGGGGACAAACAGCGCTTCACGCAGTCGGAGCTGACACAAGGGTGTGAAACACCTTCACATGGTTTACAAGGGCTAATATGAAATATAGTTTTGACAGCCTGCCATGCTTAAGGGAGAAATTCTGTTTGTGCTTGTGAAATCCATTTTTTGAAATTCATTTTTTGAAATTTGCATTTTGAAATGCATTTGTGCTTTTGATTTTAGTAGAAAGAAATATTACCGTTCAAAGCTGTTGAACTGCTTTCTTTGTTAGTAATGCTAACAAAGTAAACTGTCTGCCTTTGAATTTCATCCTGCATGAATTCACCCATGTCTTCCAAGAGCTGCCAAGGAGGCAGCGCGGGTGGTTGTCTGCCTTGTCTTGTGGTGACACCTTGGATAAAAGCCGACAGAAGATTGCTGCCCGGGGGGTTAGGAGGAAGGGAGGCGTTCTCTTCCCCAGCAGGTACCGCGATTAGAGCACTTGCCGTCTTCCTCTGAGCTAGCGAGGACTTTGGCTGAAATAAGGGGCATTATCTGGGACTCCTAGGCAGCAAAAAGGCTTTGAATAGAGAAGGGTGTATTCTGTGTAAAAAGGCTTTGTAACATCTTTTTGGTTGTTATCATTTCTGTTAAAGCCTTCCAGCCTGGATTTTGCTCATTACTAGTGGGGTTATTTATTTATTTATTTATTTATTTCCAAACCCTTGCTACCTTCATCTGCCCAGGACAAGAGGTTGAATTTTAATCTCAACTGTAGTATCTCTGGTTTTCGTGGCATAAAATTGCTTCCCAAAAAATTGGTATAAAACCTCAGGACTGTCTGTCCCGTTTGAAAAATATATCTGCTGGGCTATCCGTGGAATCCTTGCTGCAGAATTTTCTTCTGTAGAAAATTGTTATTTCTTCAAATGACATTGAGGGAATGTTGGGTTTGACAGAGCCAAGTATGTTGCCCTGCCTCATTGTTAAAAAGCACCTTGAGAAAAGAAATTGATTGAGGGGAAAGAAAAAAGTTTAAAAAATGTCTTTTTTGTATTTCTTGTAAGCCTGCCTTCATCTTCCTTTCCTCTGTGCACTGCTCATTTGCTCCTTTTAGGATGGCTCTGGTTCTTTCCTGCACAATCTGAATAAAAACTTTTGTTTCTGGGAATGATAAATATACCTCTTTCGTCTAGAGTGAGGATTGGAAAGTTGTTACGCACAATATAAGCTATAAAATATTAATTCACAAGAAATAAGCAGTGTGTTCCCCTGTGAGATTAAGAGATTACTATCAGGCTGAAAATCTTGCAGGATAACCAAGGCTTACTTGGGAAGGAAAAGCAGTTAAAAGGAGTTTCAGAATGTGCATTCTAGTTGCTGTCTCAACTCTTCACATGACAGATACTTGGAAATGCATTTAGTTTTATAGATGAAATTTATTGATTAGTGAAGACTTGCCAGGAAGGCCTAGAGAAGACATCACTCAAAAATGATGCTATGAGCTTTCTCCTTCAATGTGTTAGTCAGAGAAGAAGCAAAACATATGAAAATGTTATAAAAATTACAAATTATAGTACTTGACACTAATGAGAAACCTTATTTAAGAAAAATGTGTGGGTAGAAATCAGTCATTAACGGCTATTATGTTTAGTAAGTAGCAAGATCATCTCAGGGCTAGCTCTTCATAATCTTGTTGTTCCTCTTGATCATACAAAATTGATGTAGCAAAGCACAGACAATATTGCCTTTTTCAGTGTCTGCTTTTTCTCTGATGTTGGATACTGATAAATATTGCTGAGAATCCCAAGCGGGTCTGTAAAAGCAAATTTTTGAATCTGAGGCTTTTGTTGTAAATGTGGAACACTCAGTTGACTGAGGTGTTTCTGTAAGTAGTCTACAATGTACAAGAAAAGTTAAAGCTGTTGAATAGGTACATAACTATCTTTTTTTTTCCTGGTTTTTAGCAAGTTAAAAAAAATCTTGAAGTTTGTAAGTGGATCAATTTTACTTTTTATTTTCTTATTATTAGGGTTTTTTAAAAAATATAGTGGAGTTGGACATGAAAAGATGATTTGCATAAGATGTAGTAAAGTAATTTGAAAATATTGAAATGAAATATTTTGTGATTTTTGGTAAAAGAATTTGTATTCACCTTGCAGTGTAAACACTTCGAAAAACTGAAATGAACTTGCAAAGTATTTTAAATAATTGTTACTACCCTCACATAGGCAAATGAACCTCCTTCTCTAGGGGGTTACACTGATGAGGGTTTATCAGTTTTAAGACTGAGTTGAACAAAATTATACAGCAAGCAACTAAGGTAACATTTTAAGTACAAACTGACCGTGTTATTGATCAGGTAGATTGTAGTTTACTCTTCCCTCTGAAAAATTACTTGCTGGAAATAGTAAACTGAATAATATCAGATTAAAGTGAATTGCATTAAAGTGAACCCTGGCTCTGCCACAGTGGGTTCATGGTGGTGTCGAGTTGAGGCAGCAATGATGGATCCTGGGATTAGGGTTTGACTGCAGATTGCAGTGTATTGTGCTGTTGTTGGTAGCAGTTTGGTCCTCAGGTTAGCTATTATTTGGTCTTCCGCAGATTATTTCTCTCAAGGGCCAAAATGAATGATAATGCTGTTAATTTAAAAAGATAAATGTAAGAATATGTGTCCTTTCCTCCAAAACTGATGATCAGACATCTGTATCCTCATTCAGCCCTATGTTGTATAATTTACAGGCAGTAAATCCAGTCATGCTGCAGTTAAGATATTTTACACGTTTTCCTAAAAGGAATTGAATTTCCTCCAACTTGCCTAAACATGTTACATTCTCTCAGTATCATCTTTTCTATACTTTAAGTAAGTAATTATATTGGGCTAGATTCATTACAGCATAGCTTTACAGTGGTGAGATTCAGTTGAGTTTGGCTAAATTACAGTAAAATGAAACAAATATGCAGTAATATGCTTAGATATGTTGATCAAAAGCTATATGAGTCAGAGAAGCACAAGGATCTTGGAGAGTGATTATAAATATTACAAAGCAGAAGCCTTGCATGCTGAGGTTTCTCAGCAAACTTCAATACTAACCTCGTTCTTACTTTTGACGTGTTTCATCTTTTTCACTCAGCCTACTGCATCTGAATAATGAAATAGTGACTCTGACACTGAAGTGCTGATTTACTCTTCTCAGCATTTCACATGTTTTCCTCAGTTTTGCATCTGTTGTCTTGCTGGCAGCAACCTCTTCCATCAAAACTGTCAGTGTTTTTTTGAGCTATGAATTTAAGAAAAAAATAGGGAAAAAAAAATCTCCAAAACCTCTGAAGTGAATTTCTTTACTTCAGAAGCACTTCATATGGTAGTTTTCTATCAAGAAGATATATAGTAGAGATAAGGGAAAAAGGAAAGTGGCAATTTGGAAGATCACTAGATAACAATATTTGCTGCCTGCTCTCAAGGTGTCAGTATTGCCGGCTACAAAGCTTTTGGGAAGGAACCGTTGTGCTGTTTATGCTGCAAGAGGACAAAAAGTGGGGAAGGGTTAGGGGTGAAAAGGAGACTTGGCTAAATTCCACTTCTAATGTGTGCCTGGCAGCAAATGGGTGCAGGAGAGAGAGCGTCAACTAATAGTGCTGCAAAAGATTTGTTTAGTACTCCCTACGATAAAATAGTGTCCTGTACTATCCTAAAAGGCTTTTGTTCTTTTGATCACTGTAAAGAACACATTTTAAGTGGGATGCTCTAGACACATAGTGTAGCTGTGACAGGTGTTTATTTTGGAGCTGCAGTTCTTACATGCAGCCACACAGAACACCAGGAAAATGTCCTGATTAACCAATCGTCACCTGTTGCTGGTGAACCGTGTAAAATCTCTGCCATTTCCTTAACTCTGCAACTTTTTAAAGTTTCTCTTAAAACTGTGAAAGTATGCCAGATGAAAATAGGAAATAGGAAACAGGAAGGATCTTTAGAAAAGTTGTAATAGCTATGCAGATCAGAGATTACTATGAAATATATATCATTTGAATTTTCTAACCTATAAATCCTTAATGATAATATTGTTCTATGCTTCTCAATTTAATAATCTACTATAAATTTTACAGTTCGTTACAATAGAAACTAATTATTCTGTTCCCACATTAGTCTTCAAGTAAGAAGTTGTGGGAAGATGAAATCACGCAGAGACTTCAGTGCCATAAATTTAGAATATTTCAGTTTACACGAACTTTCAGGGTGTTACAGTACACTTCAGTGGGTGTTCTTTTCAACTTCAGTATGTATCCTACTGTTTCTAAGTGATGATAGCTTAAAAAAAAGCATGAAACAGAACTTCAAAAACAATTTCCAAGTATTTCTGTTCAGGAAGTAATAATGTTTTTTTTTCTTGCTTACTTGCTAATGATAGTAAACGGAGCACCAAAGATTTCTTTGGGAAGAGATAAAAAGGGTTGGGAGAAATGGATTCTGGAAACTAGAAATACATTTCTCCAGAGAATCCAGTTCATAAATCGGAATGTCAGGCAAATATTAGAGAACTGGTTCATATTAATTTGCAAAATGTATTAAAAAGTTTTGACTTATGATGAGATGTCAGATTCTTTAATCCTGTAGTATTTTCAGATCACAGATGATGGCAGCTGTTGTAACAGAAAATGAAATAAGTAAATTGCCTGGAAATGTCAGTGTAGTGTCCAGCACGAAATAGCAGGAGAGGTGAGTGGCATTTTGTAGAATGTCCATTTTCATTAGCAAGTATAAATTTGCTGTTGCTGAGGCTGGTCCTAATCATATTGTTTTCTAGTCATCATTTCAAAGTTAGGCAGAAAAGATTCAAGATATCCACACCAATACATTCTTAAATATGTATTGGTGTGGATAAGTAATCTTTTCTGGTTCTTTATTTTTAGGTTGTGGATATTTAATTTCTGGCTTGTAGTTTAGAGTTGGAAATTTGTTTTTTATGACCTCTAAGATACTAAAGTAATAATTTTCTCAGTGTAAGGTGGGCTGCTGAGTACACCTTGAACAGATATTAATAAATCTGATATAGCTTCCTTTCTACTTCCATAATCAAGAAGCAAATTTCCCTTACCAAGACAAGATTTTGGTGGTCAACTAGAAATCACATTCTTCCTAAAGAAACTAGAGAGAATTGGAGATAAAAGCATACTTTTCCAAATGTGAGATATTTTAAGTCTGATAAAATATTGTTGAGATCCCAACTAAAAAGAAGACTCATTAAAATGATTTTCCAAAGTAGTATTGAAAACTAAGATGTAAAAGACTTATTACAAACTGTGTGCACACGAAATCTCTGGCTCTTATTATTTTCAAAATGCAGAAAGCAGAGAACAATAAACCAAGCAGAAGAGAGAGAGGATTTATATTTGCTAATTATTCATTGCTTGAGAAAATGACACCAAGTTTTCTGCAATAAAGGACAGAGATTCTTAATTCTTTCAAGTGTGAACTTTATTCAGCTGTTCCAGGGCAGAGTTAGCCATGTTGCCTCAAATCCCATTTTGTGTTTCTGTACATGTAGCATATTCACATGCACCATTTTGCTGTTTCACTTCTCGGAATGGCCGGGAGGGATCACGTACATTTAGTAATAAGATCATGTCCTGTGGCAGAAATTTTTCTAGTAAACTACAGTCATGTAAAACTGAACATTATTATTCTGTGTATCCTCATTTCCACTGCAAGGGCTTTCTGTTATTCAAGGAGGTTTTTAATCTGTGTGCTGTACACAACATTTCAGACATGATGTGTAAAGATGAAGACCAGTGTCTCATAAAATGATCCTGCCATGTCCTCTGCCCAAAGAACAGAGAGAGCTGTAATGCTGGCAGCCAGCACAGGATTAGAGACGCATCCTAAAATGCAAGAAAGACATTTCCACTGGCAGACAAATTTTCCACTGCAGGTTTTGGAACCCCCTTTGCTTTCAACAAGCACCAAGCCATGGGCTCTCAGCAGCCCATTCCAGTTGAAAGACGTTAGTATGTGTTTTATCCTCTTGTTATTGTATCACTTGGCTGTCAAAGGACACTGGGTGGCCACTGAAGTTATTTCTAGTGTGTGGACAAATCTGCAGCAGGTGAAAGAACCTTGTGTGTTTTATGCTTTCTATATCATATGTTGTAAAGAATCTCCAAATTCAGAGTTTAAAATGTGCCTATTAAACTTTTTAGACATGAAATCTTTTAGGCTGTTTAGCCATTATCAGATTTAGTGCCAGCAAATTTGTTCCCCTTGGTGATTTTAATATTCAGAAAATTAACATTAATGACTCCATACCCAGTGAATTTCTATCACTGTTTAGATTCATTATATCTTCTCTAACATATTTAGCTCCTTAGTCATTTTCTCAATCGCATTGATATAGTGTAACATTTTTCCAGTAAATTGAATAGCTACCTAATCCCTCTTTGATCATTTTATAGTAAACTGTGAAGTTTATTTCCAGAAAGCAGATTGTTAACTGTGAAAATCTGTAAATTATTTATCTCCTAGAAACTATTTTAATGCTGATTTAGTTGTCAAGTATATGTTTATGTGGCAGTTTTAATTAAGTTTTTCAAAAGGTTTCCAAGCATATGTCCCTACCTCGCATACATTTTGAACTAAAAATATGATGGTTGGGTTTTGTCCTGATTTTTTTTCTGGAGTATAAGAGATCCTGTATGTATAGGAATAATGCTTATTATTGACTTGTTAGTCCGTTTGTGGTTGAAGAGCTGCTTCCTCACCCAACTGCGTTTGACCCTGGCAGACAACAGTGAAGATGGGAAGAAAAAGCCATCTGAGCCACAATGTCCACAGTAGTTATTTCTCTGTGTGTGGGCCTGAGAAAAGATGAGGGCGCTGCAATGAAAGGTTGAAGAACGTGCTGCAGAGCTACTGCAGAATGCTAAAGTGGGATTCTTTGTGTAAAAAGACTACTTGGCTCAGCAAGAGGGAGCTTTGTATTCTTAAAACTTATAGTCAGGAAATTACCACTTTATTCCAGAGTTGGAAGATTTTTTTCCCTTAAAAAGTAGAAAGTACCGGAGGATGGTATATGACTACATTTTGTTAATAGTTTGTATTAACCAGATCTATCCATGCTGACCAGTTCAATGCATGCAAACTGGAAACAGTTTTTCCATCTCTCTTGCTGTGGCAAAATATTGTTCCTGTGATAGCTTCCCATTTCCTTGTTCCATTAAATCAACTTTGCTGCTTCTTTGTACAACTGTACAGTAGCTCTTCATACTGGGACAACTGATGGTTTGGTACATGCTAACTTGAAATATACTGTGTACCCTTCAGCAAGTCTGTGCACAGTAAAATGTACACATGCATGGCTGTCATTCTGAATGTTCATTTACCATCGTGATTGATTGCCCCACCCCTGGTACCCTCATTTATAGACTGATAGGCTGTAGCTATTCTAATAAATCAGAGGCAAGGAACAGACTGCGTTCATACTACCAAGTTCATTGAGCTTCCAGAACAGATTCAAAAAAGTCAGAAAATCTACTGGGAATATTCCGTGATCTGAGTTCAGTTCTGATACAGGATTTATTTCTAACTCCAACAGAACTATTTTAGCAATTTTGTAGTATAGGCAATTGAATTTCTGTCCCAGTAATTGTTTATTCCTTTCTGCTGTTAAATTTAATACTGTATATGTAGGTTTGGGTCTGTGTGTGTGGAACCTGTTCTGTGGCAGCCGTTCCCAGGAGTGTAGTGTTTCTATACGCGCGTCCAACAGCACAGCAGTTGCATGGGTAGCAGTTGGGATAAAAATGACGGAACGGTGACCAAAAGTTAAATAACTTTTACAGATCCTGAAAATCTTGTTGTTGATGGTACTCTAAAAGAGTTTAAAATGCTTTAGTGAATTCTACAATTATAACTTAGTAGAATTATGGACATATTTGGAGAATTTTTGAGGAACAAGTGCATGTTCAGTTACTGCAAGCTTGTTTGCCATGGCAAGAATCTCAGCTTTCCCTAATGTATAGCTTAGTTCTTCACCCAGAAAATTATGTCCTTTGTCTTACTTGAGAGCCTTTTGTCTCAGAATCTTCAAGTCCTCCTCATGGTGACATGCATTGGGCAAGATTGTACATAGCAAAAAAGACTTAAAAATAATGCTAAATGACTGGAATTTATTCTCATTACCTCTTAGTTTGTAAAATTAAAACCAACCAACCAATCAAAAACAAACAAAAAACTTTAACAAAAGCAAAAGTTAAGATCAGGTGAAAACTGGGATTGGAATATCTCCACTCAAAACTGAATAACAAATGTTCAGCACCACTTTTGCCAGCAATGAAGATGTTGTCATTCTTCGTTACAGCATATCAGGATATCTTTTAAGCAATTTTCTGTGGTGATCTGAAAAACTTCAGATGTTACTGACATTTTCCATGCTAAAGTGATATACTGGAACAATTGCCTGTGGGTATATATAGCAATATATTTCTTGTAGTCTGCTTCTGGTTTCATCTTCTAATATGCTTGGAACAGACAGTACTTTTATTTTTTTCCCACTCTCAGCTGTGCTCTCTGTGTCTTCTGTGCAGTGTCATTCCCTGATGAGTGTGCTCTGCACGTTGGTGTTTATGTGCATTTGTCAAACACTGTAGATGAAGAAGTCTTGACTACTTATAACTAAAATAAATTGTATTGTCCTATGCATGAGAAGATTTGTACCTTCTGAGGGAGGAGAGCCTTCATTAACGTTTGGTAAAGCAAGCTGGTAAATGCAAGCAAAGTCCCAAACACTTCTGCTGTGATACCCATTGTAAGTGTAGCTAAATCTGAAATGTATTCTCTTGTAACAGAAGCCATTCCTGGCTTCCTCAGTCCCAGCTACTAAGCTGCACTTTTAATATTTTTTTTTTAAATTGTCCTTAGTTTTTATATACAAGCATGTGAATTCTTTGTCCCTACATCTCTTGGTGTACTTCATGGTGTTACTTTCACCAAATCCCCTTTACCAGCATTCGTCTGTGTGGTCAGGTATTAAATCCTGATATTCATCTGTCCTGCAGTGTGTTCCGTAACGCTTTCAAATGGGAAGCGTTCTGTTGTTGCACATGGGCAGGAGTGAGCAGCTAGAGTTTCCTCTCAGCCATGGATGGTTCTTGACATATTGTACCCCTTTGCTTGGCTTTGGCATTTAGTTCTCTGTTGAAGAGGTCATGTAAACTTTTATTGAGGTTAAGGAACTCCTTAAGAGGAGGCAGGCTTTACTGCCACAAGCAATGAAATAAATATTAATAGCTGGCAAGATCTGTCTGTTTGTCTTCTTTCACCTAATAGCATGATAATACTCTGATTTTGCTGCTGCTGTGAAGTACTGAATAGTCAAGAAAAATGTAGAATCTCGTGGACCAGAAATCTGCATTAATTAGGCTGGAGGATGTATCACAGTAATACCAGTATCAGTATCACTAAGTCTTTGGATCAAGCAATTTCAAAGACTGAGACTGTATTGTGAGAGCAGTAAGGGATATACGCAGGCCTACTTTCTAATACCTTGGCATTAAGATTTTAACTGTGCTTGTTATTTGTGAATATGCTGAGGTGATTAATTACTGGATTAAAAAGAACTCTTTGATCTTGAAATATTTGATGCCTGATGTCCATGGAGACTCATCTTAGACCAACTAAATTCTGTAAAAGTTCACGTAACACTGGTCTTGTCTTATCTTTACATGGGTCCTTTCATTAGTTGGAGTAGAAAGAAATTTTTCTGTTGTAATTCTGAGCCCAAAGACCCTCATAGGTCATAACAAGTAGCAAAACAGTATTGTGCTACAGGAAGGCTTCAGGTGGCTGCTCAGCTCTCTGGAACCCTAGCATGGACATAAAAATGGATTGAAACAGATTAGCTCAGCAGTGAGAGCTGTCTCTATGCAGGAAAGACATGTATGCACACCAGTTCAAGTACAGCCAGCCAGACTGGGATTTTCAGAGAAAAACTGCCAAAATCACATTGGTGACTTCTGGTTTTAGTACAGCTAGCATTTAGCATTTAGGTAGAAAATTGCTACCTGGGTGTGGCTGAACTTTGAACAGAAAAAACTCTACTGCTGTAAATGCAGCCGGATCCAGTGATCTGAGAGCGGAGCTACAGCAAATCTGGTTCTGGTAACATGACTTAACGAGGGAAACTGGGGGCTGCGTTTCATTCATAACTCATACAAGTTGACAGCCAGAGTAACTTTGTGCTGTAACGGTGCTGAAAGGGAGAAGGTGGTGTCACATGTTTCATTTTCTGCTACAGGGATGGTAACATCTGGCCAGGTGGTAATGAGGAGCTGGGGGAAGTCCAGCTTTGTGTTGCCCAGCTGTTTGCTTGGGGAGCGTGAGCTGGAGCCATCAGTCTCCACCACACTGCAACCTCATGGCTTCGCTAGAAGTAGACTTGAGATTCCTACTTGACTTTTTCTCAGGCTCCCTGTTGCCAACAGGCACTTCCCTTGCTTTTATTGTCAGAATGGTGTAATTAAAAGAAAGGTTTTGTACTTCTCTGCTACACTCCTGAGATACTATGTTAAATGTTAATGGATTGGGAGGTGTGTGTGTGTCTTTCTGTTAAAACACAAATGTGCTCTTTAAACATACAACTTACATAGTCCTGTTTATAAATCTTATCTGTATTTGGAATGTTTGTGAACGCACACAAAAATCAAATAAAGGGTGGTGAAACATTTTTTCCAGATTAATAACAAATGTAAACTTTAGTCCCTTCCGGTAATGGCAAGGCTTATTTGGCATTTGTGAGTTCGTCTGCAGGCATATCTCTTGATCGGGCTTCTCCCACTGCAGGAGCTTCTGGCATATCTGGCAGCTCAGTCACTGACATTTCTGTGAGAACTGTAATGCTGCTTCTTAGAGCTCTTCATAGACAGATCTGGCTTAGATGTGAGAGCTAATGACTGGTGATGGGCAGGAAGCTAGATCAGATGAGATAATAGTCTTTTCTGACCTTAAAATCTTTCAATAAAAATAACAACAATAAATCAAAGTACCTGAAAGTTTCAAGCCTGAATATTACAAAAGAATAAAAGTGGCTTTGCCTGCCACTTGCTACACTGCTAAGTTTTAAAAGCTTACTTGGATAATTCATAACATGCAAAGGATTGCAGTACAGTCTTATAGGTTATGAAGACAATATAAAACTATTCTGAATTCTCAACTTCATAGCTTATACCACTGCAATTTTGAAGTTGTGAGTATTATTTTGATCACCTCTTTATATAAAGTCTGTAAATCAGCACTTAAAATTAACTTTTGCTTAGAACACAAAATGAACTCCTTTGGCTGAGCTTCTACATACACTGGTGTTATTTCTTCATCATGGAATTGATCAGTGAGGTGACCACCTACATGGATCAGGACATTAATTTTCTATCATAATGTTTAAATTGAGAATTATTAAATGCATTTTCAAATACTGAAACTAACTTGTGAAATACTTACTGCTTTTTTCCTGAGCATAAGATGTATGATCTTCTGTTTGCTTTTGGTCTTGCTACCAATGACTTATTCTTTATTTTCTTCTTCTCGTTGCTTAACTTGTGCTTTATATTGCAGACTGAGCAGAGATGGGTAGGTGAGACTTACCATTGAAACAGACTTTTGAGAAATCAGTCATTATTTAGTTTTTTAACACTGAACCTTCCTGTCATACTGATCTATAGCTCAGTGATGGATTGCAATAGATGCCATGCCTCTTGCACAAGCTAAGCTGTTGCCAGCATGCTTCAGGCATAACTGGGTCCTTTTCAGAAAAGCCTTTGCTGGGGTAAGCTGGGGTGAGTTATCACATGCATTTGTTAAATATTTTGGGATGAAAGATGAAATTTTTGCCTCAGTGAAGTCACTAGGAGTTTTGAAATTAAATTAAATGGAGTTGTGTGTTCGTATAGGCTTTCCATTTCCAAAATCCTTCATGTTCACTGCCCTGATCCTAGTCCTCTAATATGAAGATGAAATATTCAGGCTTATACAAGACAAACCACAGTTTTTAGCTGCCCAAAATATGATTTTTAATAGTAATCAAGATCTCAACATTTATTTGGGACTAGGTCATCCTTTGGTTTAGGAAATTAAATTTAGTTTGTCACTTCTTCTACATAGGAGCATCTCCCTGCTGGACTGGCCAGCAAAAGATCAGAGTACAGGGGTCTTCAGAATGTCGAGACTTGGACTTCGTCTCCTCCATCCACGCAGAACATGCTAGGCATTATTTCAGAGGTAGGTAACGATATCAAACTAATAACAAAGTACTATTTGAAGAAAATGTATTAGCATGGTTTTCATGTAATTCCAAGGTGTATGCACAGAGAGTGGATATCTTAGGATTCACATTTCACACCATGACAGCCTTTGCCATTGTATCAAGGCTGCATTTCAAATGAGCTATATAATCCTCGTTGCTGTGATATTACACCTCTACAGAGAAAAACCTCTGAGCCACGTGAAGCAACACATTCTGGGACCTTTGATTCCCCTGTATGGCTTTATCATGATTCCTCTCAAATATTACATTTATGCTGCTACTTTCTGATATATGAGAGAACGTTATCTGGGTGAAATCAGCCCATGTCCCCTTAAGGGTTAAGGAGAGGGCAAGGGTCTGAGCTTAAAAGATGAGCAGTGTCAATGCAGGCATGGGAAGCAAAGTCAGTAGCTGCACATCAGCTGTAAAGCATACGGTCAGGAAGTATTATTTACAAAAATATTAGAAATACAGATTAAGTCTTTCTGTCACTTTAATTTGAAACCTAATGCTTGTATGCCAGGATGAAATGGCAGTTCTCCAGGGACCCATCCTGTGATGTTCTCACCTCCAGTTTTTAATATTTATTATCTCCAAGGTCCAGACTGGTGTCTACAGCAGGCAGAGCCAAGGGACAATTCAGAGACTTCCTCTATTGTTTTCTGAAAATTGCTGTGGCCTCTGCAATGTGTTGTTTGCTCTTTCCCTTCCACTCTCACTCCCAGTTCCTTCGGCAGCGCTCTGTAGCCACGTCCTATCTTCAGTGAGAGGAAACTATGATAATGAGGAGACAGATGGGATCCTCTTCATGAACTCTAATCTCTTTCAGTTTTATTGGTGACAGGTGCTGGAATGAATTCTGTGCTAATGGGAACTCCTGAACTACTGGGGTAAAATTTAAATACCTGGCAGAAGAAAATTATCATATGGTTAAAGTACCAGACTTCGGTTCAGGAGCTTTTCTGAAGACTTTTGTTTGATTTGTGGCATGACACTTAATCTTCTGTACTTCATCCATAAAATGTGGATAATATTGCCTTCTTTTCTTAGTCGAAGAGAGGGTGATGATTCACACAGGCTAAAGAGGAAAAGACAGTCAAAATTATTGCTTGAATTTTAAAAGGCTGGTGTTAATGCACTATGCAGAGAATCTGGAGCAAATATTAAATGAATTATTATTGTTTTCACTTCCTCTGAGCCATTGTTTCTTTTCAGCCCTTGAACAGCCAGATTCTGATACAAGGTTTACTCTGAGCAAACACTTTCCCTTGAAATTGCTTTTATTTCAGATTGAAGGAGAGAAAGGGTAATAAATGAATAAACAACTAATACAAGATCGACATGAGAGAGAAGGCAAGAACCATTCCCTTTGTCTCAGCCTTTTTGAGTAGATTTTTGGTCCCATGTTGAAGCAGAGAGCATGAGACAACTTTATTTATAGGGATGCAAATGAAACGGAGAATGAGACAGCCCAGTTATACCTCCATAACCCAGGAAACCCAGTATTTTAGCACAAATCCCCAACTATCTCTGCTGCAGCATTGCATCAATCTTTCTTATAAACTGAAGAATTATCTGCTGTTTGTGTATTGATTTGTATCTTGTTTTCTTCATCAGCCAGGAAAAAAGAGGAGGCAGCACTAGGGGTGCAGAGAGTGTCAGCACAGGTTGGAGACCCAGCCCCACCTGCCCCGAGAGAGGGGAGTGCAAGAGAAATAGGTTTTTCAGGTGGCAGCTTTCCATGTCTTGCAACAGGGAACTTCACAAACTCCACTGTGAAAGCCCCTCACAAAAAGTAGCTTATTTCTTAGCATAAAGATTATGTTGTCTTTCTTCCTTCCACCACCAATTTCCCAAAAAAAATATTTAGAAATTAGAAATGTATTAGAATTTCCTCACCCATTTCATCCAAATAATTTTGTCTTAATTTTCTTTAACATGAAACCTGATATGTCTCAGTATTTTAGGATGTCGGGACTAAATTGTATACTCTTGGATATTGAAATCACTTTTTTTTATGATAACCCATCACTATCATTTGCTTTCAACTGTTGTCCTAAAAAAACCTGTCACTTTGGTGCTGAGATGACTTGCTAAATGTTGTAACATTATTTGTGAATTTCTAGTGAATATTCTTGAGAATAAAAGGGCAATAAGGGTCCAAAGAATGCTGAAGATACATGACTCGGCTATGTAAGGCTCTTATAACAGAAAACTTGGAATCCAGTCAAAAATAGATTGCAGATAATACTCTTATTACATGAAGTACAAAGTTAAAAAGGGGTTACTGCTCTTGTAATCCAGCTTACTTGTGAAATTTAGGAGTATTATAAACCCTGAACAGTTTGTGACAGATGTGACATTTAGGTGGCCTTGGTACATATAGAATAAACTTTTCTAAAAACCATGATGGAAGTCTTTATTTTGTGTCCTTTCCTTTCTCATACCAGGTGGAAATATGCAGATATTTTTTCTCTTTAAAAGAGAAATTAAGGAAAGAAGATCTACTGCTAGATCCCAGCTTTAGCCAAGGACTACGCAATTCATGTCTGAGATAGCTCTGCTGTATCACTGGTGGATCAAGAAGGATGCAAAATGGACCAGCATGACTGCGTGGGTCAGACGGAGCAGCTGACTCTGTTCTCTCTTCCCGTGCAGCTGTTCGGCTGAGGACTGTGTGGTAGCTGTTCCCTTCTCACCTTGCCTTCTCAACAGAGTCCTTGTTTCCTCTGTATTGCCATTTTTACTTTATAACGCAAGAAACTCTGCTGATCTGTGCAGAGTTTAGCTGCAATGGAAGCTTATTAAAGGCAGAAAAATGGGAGGGTTTTTCTCTTTTTTTTAAGAAATTTTGCAGTATGGCTTTTGTCCTTGCTACTGTAAGTCTGTTCATTGTCATGTAACACTTCATCTAGCAACTCTTCATCAACCTTGTACACACTAAGACTTTTTTAACCACAGGCAAGCTTCATATCAGCAATGAAGAGGATCACTTCTACATATCCTTTAGCTGAACACAAGAGTACACAGGAGAATAAATACATCTTGGGTATATAAATATTTTCTTTCTTCTGGCAACAGGTTTGCTAGAAAGTTGCAGGATTCTGAAATTGGTGAGAAGTTTCTCCCCAGTGGCATATTTTAGAAGTGATGCTTGGGGAAAATACATTTATGGAGGAGGGGGCTCTTTCTTTGAGTACAGGCTTTCTGTTCTCATTTTTCACTACTTGTGTTACTCAGTGCTGAGTGCATCACTTCTTATCATGATCCAAATGTAGGTACTGCTAGGAAGCTTTTACGTTGAAGTGTTCAAAGAAATGGTTGCTTTGCATTGGATGTTTCTTGCCCCGATTTCAATTAAAAATTCACACAAGATTTTCTTTTCTCTTATTTGTTCAGCTTTAGGCATTTGTTGTGAGAAAGGGGAGACACGAAAGATTTCAGATATCCTCTCTTCTCAGAACAGCTTGTAAATCACTCTGTAAACTTACCAATGTTTAGTGCTTTCTGATGGCAATAGCTTCAGCTCTATAGATTGATACTTTCCCCCCCAGTTTTCTTCCTCTTGGTTAAGAATACTTACTAGGCTCATAAAAAGCAGGGAGGCCTGCAGGAATGCTGGTTGTGTTACCAGCTGCAGTGGGCCAAGTGATCGGCTCACACCTCCTTGTCCCCAGCATGCCGGCTCAGCCAGAACTGCATGTGTGAGGTGGAGGGGGAATAACAATCTGACTTCAGGTCATCTTCTCACATTGTGCTCAGACACCTTGTGCAGCCCCGCCTTGGTCAGCTCTCGAGGCTCAGCTCCTTAGGCTGAGCTGGGTAAGCCGTAGTGCAGACTCAGACCTGCCCATGAGTGGGGAGGTGGTGGGCGGTTGGGGCCAGCTTAAAATGTTGCTGATAAATCTGCCAGTGTCCTTCTGGCAGATCTGTGAGCAACCCTTGAAACGGCATCTCTGAATTAATCTAAGAAACAAGTCTGTTCGAAGTCTGCTCTATGAATATATGCTCACCGTGCTCAAGAGCACTGATATTTGCAGGTCTGTTTCTTGACAAAGTAGTTGTGAAAAGCCCGTCTGATAGTCAGACAGAAAATGGAAACTGGTTTTCTTCATGCAAAACTTCAAAGGTAGATGCAGTTAACCTAGCATCCAAAATGACCTTCTTCATTCCATCTGATGAATATTATGCATTTTATGTCCTTTTAAAGTTAAATGTTACATTTGTTCTTAAACTTGGCAAACTTGTTTGTTTTATATACCATTGTTAGTTTAAACAAAGCAAGCTGATATTTAATTCTGGTTTATAACGTGATGAGAAGTGTCTTAGTTTTCAGGTAATGATAATCCAGAGCAGATAAACCAGTACAAATAAATGTTACCTCCCTGTTAATTTCAGGTGCTGGTTTAATACACAACAGGTTATTATTACCTCAGTTACGTCCTTTGTCCTATTCATTTCCTTTTGATGTTGCTTTATTCTGATCCACTTTGCTAGTGATGTTGTTATCCTGGAATGGCAATATGTGCTGTGTCCCTGTGAAGGACTGTGTCTGTGACGGGTTTCCATTGGAAAATGAGAGAATGTATTGCAAAGTACGGTGAGGACAGCCTGTGGTATTTTTCTGTACCAGAAAACAAACAAACAAACAAACACACAAAAACAAAAAAACAGAAAACCAAAACCCTCACAAAAATCAAATTAGACCTCTCCTTAGAGCTTATTTAGCTCCATTTTGCTAAAAGATATTATTTTTGTCAGAAAAAACGAATGTATTAATGTTATGTGGAAGGATTTTATCTTTCACGTTTCACTGATAGTGTTAAATAATTACACAGCATTTCAATACTATGTAGTTCTAGGTCAGTTTAATCTACCCAGTGTCTCAAGATTTCTGCGTATCGGGTACTGTATTTTACTGGTACTTTCTTTAGGGTAGAGTTGTATCCAAAAGCAAGGGATTATCCTACCCAGACCAGCAAGGTTGTCATTCAAGAAGCGCAAACCTTCTCCCCCGTGCAATTAGGGAACAAGCTCACTACTGGCCGACCAACCCTGCCCGTTGTGCTTCACTGAGGAGCTACTTGTCAAATGTCCCTTTTTAGCCTGAAAACTAGAATTCTTGAATGTTCTTTAAGACAAGTAACTGCTGCAAGGAGATTTGTTTCCTACAATAAGGAACCCGCTGAAAGTCGCAACCACAATGTTGCTGGGTCCTAGAAGGGCCTTAGGGCTCAAATTAGCTGTCAGATGGGGATATTCCGTCTGCTTGCTCCAACAGCAGACGAAGTCAAGTGTTGTTTGGCTGAGAAATAGTGACAGCAAGTTTTTCTTGCAAACAGATTTTCTTACAGCAATGCATTTATTTGTGAAGTAAATTAATGTTTTCTTTTTGCTTGAAGAGTGGCAGGAACAAAATAAGCAAGCAGCATTCCTCCTGACTTTTCGGAAGGGCTCTGCACTGGCCTGGGGGGCGCAGAGCTCTCCTCAGGGCTAGGCGATAGTTTTATCTCCACTGTGCACCTTTGAAATACCGTAGGAATTACACCCAGTAGCTCCATGCTGCTCTCTGACCACTTTGTCTCAGGCGTTAGCATCGAGCATCCTCTTTTCTGCTTTTACTACACCGAGGAATTTAACCTGAGTGCTTAGTATTCATTTATTTAAATGAGATCAGTTAACATATTTGCTTCCAACTCCCATAGAGGAGGACCGTTAACTCCTCATTCCTAGCTATGTATCTACAAAACCCAGTGCATATTAAGTAGTAAATGGAAATTTCCTCTGCTTGCAGGTTAGCCACTAGACTGTTGCTATTGTTCCTGAATTCTAGTAGCCTAACAGAAGAGTGTGCTCTTGCAGAGAAATCTTACTAGAATTGTTACAGAAGGATTTGGTACAATATGTTGTGTGCGTGATCAAATCAGTTGCTGCACCTGACTGGAATGGCTGTATTTTGTTTCTTAAAGTATGGAAGGCTCTGAAGACATGGCTGAAATAGGCTTTGATCCTGGTTTTTGCACTAGGAAAGTGTAAATGCCCTCTGTGGAAGGTCTGAAAGCCAGGATCCATGAGTCCGCTAAGGAGTGAGCTTTGCATTGAAGGAAACTACAAATACAAGCAGGTAAAACTGTAACAGGCAATAATCGGAAGCCATTTATTTATTTTTTTTTATTAGCAATTCTTTATCAGTGAATGTGAAGTAATATAAAATAAAATTACTTTCCCCAAAACAGAGACTATTGAGAAACTTCTAAGGCAGAAAGTTAGTAGATCAACTTCTTGAACTAGTAGTGTGTCTAACATTGACTGCATTTGCTGGTAAGCTTGGAACTTTTCATAATAGGATGATTAGGAATCAGTCAGAGAAACTGTAGCCTGGGGAAAAAAAAAAGAAAAAAAAGAAAAAAAAAAGTAGCCTTTTGTTCTCTTTTATTGGTTTGAATTTTCTCCACGTGAGTAAGTCAAGCAGAACTGGAAGTCTTTAAAGCATTTGTTCTCTTGATCACCTAAACTTGACTTCTCTGCAGTGCTAAAATTCCCAAATCAGCGGCCGAAGAGGTGAGATGTAAAAACTAGGGATACAGTTTGAAATAAATCAGCATTTTAAAAAAATTATTTCAGTGTTTCTGTGTTAGAAATGAGAGAAGCTACTTGTACCTAGGTTAAAATATCCTCATCTTGATAACGTCCCCTTCTTCCTAAGCTTTGGATTTATATTCTATTTTAATTCTTCAAGGATATGGTGCTTTTCAGATCCCCAGTGTTCGCTAGTAGATTTAGAATGTTAAAAGGCCATTGTTTTATTTCTAACAGTCCTCAGCTGCTTGGAATAAAATAATTTGTTTGGATACTTCTAAGGAGAGAAAGAGACAGGGAGAGGGAGGTGTTTGTTCCTGTGTGTTTCTTGATGCACAGCATGTGTGGACCACTTGGCATGTGTTGCGGGTTTTGTCTGCTGCTTTCATAAGAAAGTGGAGATTTGCTGGTGAACCATCTTGTCTTTTTCACATCTCGTGTAGTGTGCTGTGTAGAAAAGGAAGGGAAAAGAGAGAAAAATCTGAAAACATACATCCTTTGACTTAGTTGAGCTTAGGAAGGTAGACACATGACTTTGCTCTATACCATGTTAGACTTGGCCACGTCACATGCTGTGGTTCACGTGCAGTCACTCGGTGCACGCTGATGCACACACGTTCTCGCTTTCCAGTCTAAAGCGTTCTGTCTTCTGGAACAGGCACTCCAAAGTTAAAATCACTCTGTTGCTTTAGGTAGCTTTTTTTAACAGAATGTAATACTAAAGAGTTTTATTGCTCTCGTCAAAGATACATAGATTAACCTAACTTCTGGGAGAAAACACAGTGAAGCTGACAGCTTGTTTGCTAATCGTGGAATAGAATATTGGTAAAAATGTAGAATGGGTTGTCTTTGATTAGTTCACTTAAATATCTGCTAAGAACAACATTTAATGCAATGATCAGTCATTTTGTGCTTGACTGAGTCGTTTTGGAAGTGAAGTAAAATTGACTTTTATGAGAAGCAGTCGTACCGGAGATAGCTCGGTACGTGTGTTTTAATTGTTGCTGTTTCTCTCTTTTTATGAGGTTTCAGAATATTTTGTGTGTTTTTACAACAATTCACTGATGTGCTGGGGACTAAGGCTTTATGTACAAAGAACAGTAACTGGATAAGAGCCAAAAAGAAAACCAAATGCACATTGTTAAATTTTTACCCTACATGAAATACATAATTCTCTATTCTGCTTATTAACCTCTTCTACAATCTAGTTTGCATGCAGGAAATGAAATCCCTTACTAGTTAAAGGGCACTGTTCTTTGTAGTGTAGTAATATTAAAATACAAGATGTGTAGCTTGGTGGCAGGAAAAAAAATACAATCTCTCAAACCCAAAGGAATAATTGACTTGTTGTAATAAACATATCAAGTGCGTGACGTGGTTTAAAGTTCTTTTCTGACAACTGGCAAGTCCTTTCATCCTGTCATCCCCTATCTGAAAATATACGTCACTCCCCAAATGCAGTGGGATTCAGAAGAGTGAGTGGCAGTCTATGTGGTGCGTTGTTTTTTTTAATTTCCTGAAGACTAATAATTTTATTTTCATTTTGTGAACTGCATTCACACTTCTGTTTTAACTGTCATTTGTCTCCTAAACATATAATTTGTATGTAATATAATATAATTAGTATAATGTAAATGCCCAGATATCCAGCATGAACATACGGTAATCCTTCCCTTGCAGTTGGTAGATACGTTGATGCCTGTGGCTCAAGCGCTTGCATCACAGATTGATGCCTTTGTATTTAAGAGAACTCACATATTTTTCTTTGCTGTTAGTTTCTCCCACCATAGTCTTCTCCTGGCAATCTCTCTTCTGGTCAATCAGTTTTGAGAGATGGGGAGTACAAGACCCAAAACATGCTTCCATCTCTGTGGTAGAACACCCACCACATCACTGTGTTCATGAAACAGTTTATTTTAGAAATAGACTTGTAGCAGATCAGGAATAAACCTCTTTTATTCATTGTTACATTTACTTAGACTGTCATATCGGTGGCATTTATGTCTAGAAGGAGGGTTTATTGGGGGAAAAAATACAAAGGTTTACTGACTTCTTGGAGTATTAGAATTAGTCTTTTTTTTTTTTAATTTTTTATTTATTTTTTTTTTCCCCGTCAGGAAAAATTAAGAACTGACTGTATCCATATGCTCAATTAAAACACAGTCATTTCTTTTTTTAACCTTTAATGAAAATATAAGGTGAACTTATAAAGGTGTTTGTAGGTTATATGTTTAGCTGATGTCAAATGCTCAAACATAGGAGCTGGTGGCAGAAGAGCTCCTGTGCCGGGCTCAGCTTCTCCTCAGGCAGGATGAGGGTGAGGGTGAGAGTGAGGAGGGGTGGCCTTCAGGGCACCAGCTCTGCTCTTTCCAGCTTCTCCTCCAGAGCTGCAGCCTTCATTGCCAATGACAGCATGGAGACACGTCCTGATTCCCCCTCGTCCCCCTCTTGAGAACAGATATCTGAGGATACCCAAGAAAGCAACCACTGCTGAAACAAAATCTGTAGTTAGGAACAAGCTGTCTGAGGGAATCTTGTTTATTTTTTCTTCTGTTGTGGTGCACGTATGGAAAGGGGTTGGCAGCACTTATCACAGTAGAAAGAACAACACTGTAAAAATTACAAAAGAGGACTTGATAAACATGTAAAGTGATTTTTAATTTCAGACACCCTGGAGCATGATGCATTTGAAATTTTTTAATTGGGAGCTTGAAGTTTGATAGATTTAATTGCAGAAGATAGTGAAGTCCTGAGCCCAGTGAGTACAAACAGGAATCTATAAAGTTTTGAAGCTTTCTTTTAATGTTAGAGAGCCACCAAGTGCATGACATGTGTCGTCTTTGTATCATCCATGCTGTGACCATCTCCTTCCACAAGTGACCAAGTTAATCTCTCATTTTCCCAGTCTGTATTTTTGTGTCTTGGAAGCTATAAAATGCACACATTTTAAGAATGAGTGGGGCAGTTCAGAAACCTCAGGCCAGCCACGTAACCACAGGAGCCGCATGGGGCTTTTTTGTTTGCTGATATGAAGGCTGATCACACTCCAAGCAAGTATTACATGTTGTCAGCTGTCTAGTTAAAATCACCCTGCTGAGTCCTCAACAGGGTTATAGCACATTTCTTCAGAGAAAAAAAAAAAAAAAAGGAGTTTATATCATCTGTTGGTTGGGATTTGTGGTTCTGGTTGTTTGTGGGTTCTTTTTGGAGAGGGGCTTGGTAGCTTTTTTGTCCTTTGTTAGGCTTGCTTTAGAAATACATTTATTTCAGTAATTCTTTCAGATTTACTTGAATTTTCCAGCAAACAAATTGCATATATATGTCATCATCTTACTTAAAGGCAGGGTTTTGGGTTTTTTGTTTGCTTGTTTGTTTTTATCATACTGGCACCGTATGTTCAAACACCATTCAGCTACACCCCTGCTTACTCGTTTAAAGAGATAAATGTATAGAATTAATCAGGTCCATCTGTGGGTTGGCAAACTGATATATTCCTCTGGGAAATGGTGTATGCATTATTCAGAAGGTTTGTTTTTGTTTATTTTTTTACATTATTGTTGGGTACTACTGTTGCCTGTACTGGTTAAAGCTTGGAGAGCTTAGTGCTGGTGATGATTCTGCCTACAAGTGCATCATATAGGAACATTTCCGCTTCATCCTGGTCCCTGAAGGTGTCTCTGTTTAGCGGAACATTTTTAATTACTCTTTATAATGTTGCAAAACTTCCTTTGGGCTTTGTGGAGGCAGTTACAGATAAAGAGTCATCTGGAAGCCAGGAAAAATTAGCAACTCAGGAGCTGAGATGAGAGTTAGAAATCCTGATGTGAACCGAGCAGAAGATGGACAGGATTCTTCCCATGATAGAGACTGCGGGGACAGTTGACCCAAGTAAAGAGCTGCTCAAATAAAAGTAGAAAAAATGTTAGAATATTTTGTTTGTTTCTTTGTTTTGCTGGCTCTACAATTTTGTATTTTCCCATACTTGTTTGGTTTGGAGCTTAGAGATTTATTTGGTTTTTGTTCTTCTATTAGCAAATGTCTCTTCTATTCAAAAAGTCAAAGTCAGGGAGATAGTTGGAAAAATAATTATGCTTGTATAACAGAAATAGTTGACTGTAAATCATGCTATGTATAGACCTTCCTCCTGTTTTCCCACAGAAATGCAGCTTTTACAGCAAAACGTCAGAGTTTTGAGTGATCGAGGAGTGAAACATTGGTACTAGTATTCTGGCAATTTCTTGTTCACAATGGGATGCTGCACTCCGTGATTTTATATATGCATCATTTTTTCTAACAAATATGTACTCTGGGTGGGTAAAAGTTTTCTCAAATGATTTGAAAATAGCAATCATAATATTAGTATCTAATTCATTTATCTGTTGTGCCTTTCATAAGATCAAAGCTTTACAATTTGTTGGAAATAGCTAAGAATTACACGGTTAACGTAATGAAGTGGTTTTGCTCTTACATTGAGTACAAACATCATTAATATTGAAAGATTATTACGGAAATACAGGCTTCACTGAGTAACAAGACTTAGTGCCGCTATTTTGTGCAACATTCCTTTCAAAATGCAATTAGTGAAATTATTTTTCTCGTGAATAGGTCGTGTAGGGCTGGTCAAAATATCAAACTGGTTTTTTTCAAAGAAATGAAATTGTTTCAGTCTACAGAATAGATTTTGAAGGGTGGGCTGTAGGTTTTTTTGTTTTTCTTGTTCTGTTGAAAAATCAAGACAATGATGGGGGAGTATGTAAAAAAAAAAGTGGAGAGAGGGGAAAATACAGAAACTAAATAACTGTTTTGTTTTCACGTGTTTTTCTGTGAAACTACTATCTAATTTTGGAAAAAAAGCCTGATCACTATGACATGATACAGTCTTGCTTCCATTACTTTGCCATTTTTATTGAAACAAGGGTACATATGTTTCACTGATTAGTTAATTATTCTCTGTTGCCATACTGCCGTTCTTATTCTGTAATTTAATTTTGTTTTGGTTGAATAGCCAATGAATGTGAAGTATCTATGAAAAAGTGTGGCTGGAAATGGTAGGAAGGAGAATTTGTCTTCCAGTCAACTGAATACTGAAAAATGCTGCAGAATTCTCTAAAATTTTACTTAATCGGTTAGAGCAATTGGGTCATAGTTTTTCCTTTTTATTCTGATATTCCATTCACTTTTCTGTGGTTTCACTGGACGTAATCAACTGCATCGAGTAAAGTTGCTGTTGAAAAGCAGTAGGTTGAGGATTTAGGTCAGATTACATATCTCTACCTATATGATATATTTTATGCCCAGGAGGAGATGAGAGCTCAGGTCGCAGCAACGCTGTCCTGAAATCCCGAGGACCTCGAGGGTGACCCTTTTGTGTGACAGGGATCTTTCCGAGTTGCTGGGCTCAGTGATGTCTTGTGGGATTTTGAAGTTTCTTTGCCTTTATAAATTTCCTCTTTTAACTGTGACAGCTCTTCCTTGCATCTCATTTTACATTCCTCTTCACACAAATGCAGAAAATTACATCATCTTAATGAAGATTTAGGGCCAATTTTTTAAGGTTTCTGGTTAAAAATTTCTCTAATAAAGAGTTCTATTTTCACACCTTATAAATTGCCATCAAACCCTGGCCATTAGGCACTTGTTATCAACTGGTGACAGTTGACTGTTTTGATTATCAAACTGGGTCATCGCATGTTATTTCATTATTGTGACAGTTATGTTGCAGCAGGAATGATATTTTCTTACTCTCTATTCCCTCTCAAAGGAGAATGGCAGCTACTCAAGCAGAAAGCTGATGTTTCTGATTTGCTAGTTTCTTATTGTTGATAAGCTGGCACTGGTGGTATTTGGGGACCATGAACACTGCTACATTTCTGACTTCTTCTGTAGATCATTCTTCTATGACTGACGTGAGCTAAAGACTGAACTTCCTAAGGTATGTTTGAAAAATTCCAAAAAGCTTATCTTGTATTTTTGTTATGTTTGTCGTTACTAGGATTAATCATATCCACTCACACTATTTATATTTTTATGTTCCTTCGAGTAGTCAAGATCAAAGCCATTTCTAATCATTAAAAAACCAACATAAGTATATCTCGAACATATGCAGAAAGGAATGCAAATTGTAAAGAAAACAAATCCTAAAAGAGCAGTACTGCAAAACTGTGCTTCCCACACATTCCTTTTTGATTGATTGTCACTTAGTATTTTATTAAGTAGCAAAATCTAATTCCCCTTGTGAGACCTCCTAGTCTTCTCTCCCCCTGCCCCTCCTTCAGAATATATAACATGT
This sequence comes from Streptopelia decaocto, assembly GCF_964273445.1. NCBI lineage: Eukaryota > Metazoa > Chordata > Aves > Columbiformes > Columbidae > Streptopelia > Streptopelia decaocto. Next base: position 9,285,179 of record NC_138665.1, read on the forward strand.
AAATCCACTTCTCCCTGGTGAAAAAATCTATTTTTAACCTGTTTGCAGTACTAATCTCACTTAACCTGGTTTTAGTATGCATTGGGCAGAAACAATGTAATTTAAGAATTACGAGATTTTGCGTTGGGACTGGGAAGGCAGTAATTGATTCCTATACTTCAGTAACCTATTATTGCAGAAAATATACATCACATATAAAAGAATGGTGCAGTAGGTGAAGCACGGACTTAGCTTTTCTTGCCAAACATGGCATGAAACACAAAGTGCAAGAATCAGAGCAGTTCACCAGGGTTTATTTTAAGTGGCTGCTTCACCTTTGGGCTACAGGTATTAAGGTATTATTATTCTCGTGGTAATAATGAATATTCTGTTATAAATGGCGCATTTTTTTTTTTAATTGTTGGCTGAATGGCAGGAAGGGACCAAAGATCTGGGCAGTGTGGGCTTTGAGTCTATAATCAATCTGCTGTTTGCTGAGTTTGTTCTGTATAACTCTTAAATTCATGATGACTGCAGTACATTGCGAAAAAAAAATTAAAATTAAGATAGTTTTAAGAGGAATGTATCAAATGTATCTTAATTTTAAAAGATAATCTGGTTTATAGCTGAAGAGGGTGTATTTGGTGTGAGAGAATCAAACTTTATCTTTGAAGACTAAAACAAAGGAGAGTTTCAATATGTACTGCCTGTGCTGTTGCAATTGGATTTGTTGTGCCAACATTTCTTTCTGAACATGCTCCCTTTTGGTGTCAAGAGAAGCCAATAGAAGAGCCAGAAGTTACCAAAAACTTAAATTTAGTCATTTGAGGAAAACACTGCAGATGGTAGAGGCTTGCGAATAACCACTTGTTCGCATCCCAGGAAAGGTGGTGTCAGTGGTGTGTAGTTTCTGGTCTTACTTAAGCGGAACAAAGGAAATTACAAAGTTGAAGTGTGGCTAGCTTTTCTTTGAAGCATATAATTTATCTTAATTAAGAATATTACAAATGTAGCTGTTGAGTTGTGAAGTAGCTACACAAAAGCACTGGGGTACATACAATGATGCAAACTAGAAGGAGGCGTTATTTCATAGCTCCAGATTTAATTAGTCCATTTTCTCTACAAATACGGATTTGAACATGTAAGAAATATTTTTCTGGCGCTCCCTATTTTTCTGCATATACTCACTTTCGCTACTTAATCCTGGGTTGAGATTTACTAGGATAAGTTTCATAAAATAAAGATTGAATCTCAAATAATGAAAACTTTGCCCAAGACAATATGCCTGGGTGGGCCAGTTTAATGAGTTTTCCACCAAAAGAACATAACCAGGGCTATCAGCTACTCGGCGTGAGCTCTGAACAGAAGGAGGTTGTGGTTGTTTGTCCCCTGCCAGCAGCTGAGGGCTCCACAGCCACTTCTTCACCTTGCTGGCCCTGCCTGGGTGGGTAGAGAGCAGAAGAGCAAGAAAACTCGTGTGTCAAGTTAAATACAGTTTAAAAAGTGAAGGAAAGGGGAAGTAAAAAACAAAACCAAAACAGGTGACGGAAAGGTAATTGCCATCTCCCCCCAGCAGAGCGATGCCCAGCCAGTCTCTGAGCAGTGGTTGTTTTGGAAGGACTAACCCCCGACTGACTGCTGAGCCTGGCAGTGTCTGTCGTGGAACATCCCTTTGGTCAGCTGGGGCTGTGCCTCAGCTCCATGTCCATCTGTCCCCAAATTAAACCTGTGTAGTGTTCAGAAGCATGAAAACAGCACGTGAAATAAATGGTACCTTCAGATTTATTCTGTAAGTGCCAGGAAAGATTCTGTTTTGTTTCACTCATTAAATATATATGTATATTTATATATACACATTTACTATTATGGGGAATACATAGTTCTTCAAGAAGTAATGGGTCAGGGTTTTGGAATTTTTGTAGCCAATATTTCCCTAAATAAGAAATCCACCTTAAGAGAAAACATGCAGTTGAAATGAAGACAGTATGTCAAATAAATTAGTAAAGGAATGTGACCTGTTTTTTTTCATTCTGCACCCATTGCTGTCTGGTTCCTTGGCTTTGTGTGAAGGTCCATGACTGTAGGGCAGAACTGGATTGGGCATTTCAGTATATTGCAGCCATATACTCAGTTACAGACATGCTGTTGTTCAATCAGATTGTGGACACTGTTGAGTGTTGATAAATGGGATTTGTTCTTATTTTAAAAGTTGCCAGAAAATGTCATGCAAATGAACTGCAATCCACTGCATCTGGGTACAATTAATTGCAGTTTACTAGTTTAAAAGACTGGGATGGTTTGGATTGTTCCCATTATAACTGCAGACAAAACCTAAGCTTTTGATTTTGTTCGTTAAGTTTTCAAAGGAACATTTTATATCAGACGACAAACATTCTTTGTGGTGTCAACCCTATTTTCACTCAATACAATATTTTCACTTTCCAATATTTTGTCTCTTTTAAAGAAAGTCAACTCTATCAAAACCCAAGCCCTCTCTTCAGTTTCTGTTCCCATTTGCTCTTTAGAATAGAACAATGAATCTGAAGGTTTCTTTTCTTCTAAATATTTGAACTATGAGACAATTAAATTTTCAATGGTAGGAGCAGGTAGCAGATTACATGTATAATAGTGCTTTGTTTTCTCAAGAGCTTGTTGAAACAGAGGCACTGTGGACACACTACCAAATTAAAACTTTAAGAAGAAACTGCTATAGCAAATAATGTTACTTTGGCTTTAATAACTTTTGCATTTGGTGGAATTAAGATAAAATGAAATAAAATGGCTAAGAATATCTTAATTCATAGATGGAAATGTATTTATTAAATGAGTAGCAGAAAAATTACATACAGATCCTTCCCACTTAAGGTCTGTTTCTTCATTTCTGAATTAATGTGGCTGTAGAGCTTTAGATTTCTAATAGCTTTTTTACTCCTGTGGAGAGATGTAGTTCTTATACCAATGTGTTTTGATGGTTCATGTCCATTAATGCAGAATAATTCAGAGAAACATGAATCCTACACGAGCACTGAGGGTTGGACTTAATAGTTCTGTGAGGCATAGGACATCCTAGTCATCTTTTTCAGTATAAATACAGCCATTTGAACATGAAGCCCCCACTTTTCATCAAAACACTTGTTAGCATGCAGATCACTAAGTTTAATGAGTCCCTTTAGTTGCTGACAAGGCAACTTCAGGAAGTGCCAGACCAGGTTTTGACCAAGCTCTTTTATTCCACGGCATTCCTCCTGTGCAAGTTTTCAAGCTTCCTTTATACTTCTTAAACTGACTCTTCCTTTTTCTCAGGAGTCTTTGGAACTCAGTGGTGACTCAGTAACTGAAGATGTGCTAGAAGCAAACCTCTCATTTCCTCTATCACATAAGAACCCTCATATACACGTTTCACGTGACGTTCCTATCTCACATGTATACAAATAACGTTAAACTTCTAACTCACTGCGTTTTTGAAATAAAGTTTCATAGCAATTTCTTGTTGCTACTCTGAGCTATGATTTTGTGTATTGTAATGGCATATCATTGGTGTCATCAAAAAGAGTTTTCCCTTAACTTGATTTGAAAGTCCATTTATTTCCACATTGCTTTTCGTTTCCCCGCAGTCTTCTTGGGGATATTAAAAGCTCCTTTTTATTTTTTCTAGCCTGCTCAAAAATTGCCTTTGCTAATTCAACAGAATTTCAGTACTACTATGTGCAGTGGTACTTCAGTATATGGTTACAATTTTAGGTTCTAAATTGTTTTGAAAATTTTTACACCACATAGTGCCATTTAATGGCCTCGGCTTAATATATATCCCTCTGTATTTCAGAGATAAGGAGTTACTTTTAAAATATGTTTGACTTTTCTAAGTGGGCTGTGGAGACTACAGGAACCACAGAGTCGTCTTCTGTCTTTTTCATTTTTCTTTTTAAATTGCAATATTAGTTTGTTTAATTTGACAAGTTCTGATGATCAAAATGATGTTGAAAGGCTTGAATAATAGCTCAGATGATTTTGTCCTTTTGGAAGAGAAATATTCCAGAGACAAGCTGTCCTCTCTGGCAATCTTATTATAAAGATTGAGAAATGAATGGAGCTATTAGAAAACCCAGTTAGAATGTATATCTGAAGAATTATGTCTCTGCTCACAAGAGTGAAAAGCAATGACTCCATTTAGATTTTCAGAATTACAGTTTCTAGAAATGTCGCAGAGGACTAAAGAAGACTCCATCTTCATCGTTCATCACAGAATTGGCTGAAATACTGTCAAGGTTCACAGGACTCCTAACGTCGTCATCATTAGTCTCCAACCTCAAAGACAAAGAAGATTTTTGCTATGGCATATAATAAAAAAGTTACTACTTTTAAAAGATAAATAGTTAATTCTATTCTCTGATCTGGATCTAATAAACTAAGATCAAAAGCAAGCCTTTTTTTTTCCTATGTCATGAAATGCTACTTTTGGAACAGAAGTCACAGCTTATTCTGTTTCTTTACTGCTGCAGTTTTGCAAAACTGACCCTTATCAAAGCCTATCAGTTGGTCTTATTTCACGAGTATGCTTTAGAATTAATGATTTCTGATAAAAGCACTAAGCAGTTGCTGTCAAAAAATTCAGCACAGTTTGTTTTAAGAGTATTCTGACTTGCTAAGTCTTCATGTCTTTACATGGATATATATATAATGTAAATCTTCATTATAATTAAATAAAATAGAAAAATATGATAGAAAAAAAGGCTTAAATAGACAGTAAATGCCAGTATACTTTTGGCTGGTTTACAATCTGATAGGATTGTAGGGTGGGGTTATTTACTATAATTTTTTTCTCTTTACTGACCTAGCACTTACACTGAGCTGGTATTTTATTTATTTTATTTATTTTCTATTGTGTTTTTTGGTGTACTGTATTTATTAATCAGTAAATAACAGATGAACAAACAACATATAATGAATTAGTGGGTTAAATCTAAAACCAGACATACTCAAACAGGAAACAACATGGTTCAATGAATTTAATATTTATTATTTTTTTCGCTTTAATGTGTGTGATTTATTTTCATAGGAATTGTAGTTACTATTCCTAATGGTTAACTGATAACAAAGGTTATTGTTCCATGAGGTTGGTAATGACCAGTGTTCAACCAAAGTGGTTCCAGTACCTTCACACTAGGGCACTGCAGAGTCCGTTTTCTTAGTTAATACTGCATCACTTGTTTGTGTTTTGTACCCTTTTTAGTTGCTGTTGAAACGTGACTGATACTGAGATTATGGCTCCATTCTTTTCTTTTGCTCTCATTGTCAGTTTCCGATGTCACAAAGCATGTTATTACATATCAACATCGTAATTAATGGGTAAAAGATAAAGCTTAATTTTATTCTGAGCCCACAGGGCCTGAATTAGGCAATTTGTGAAGAATGCTAACATCTTTCCCATTTTCAAATATGATTTTCTTGATTACTGAAAGAAAATATTTTTGAGGCCAGCCATAGAAATGTTTATAGTTCATGATACCATTTGTAATAATCTTGGCAGTTTGTCTGTATCACTCAGTTTTGAAGTGCACTGGGTGTTCTGTTCTCTGCTCATTACTTTGTTATGACCAGCTTAAGTCTTGGTGCTAACCTAACTGAAATTTCTTTTGTACAAGTTAGAGATGCTTATACCGTCAGTATTTTAGTGTTTAATATATTTAAAGTTTAAAATTGTTATTTTAATTTATTTTGTTTCATACACTCAGTTTTAATTATGTTTCATATTTAGTTTTTTATTTCATCTGAGGACAGCTGCCCCAAGACAAATGTTCTCATGGACAAAAAGAAGCATTTTGAATGGTACATTGCTACAATAAGGAAGCAAAGGACAACTTCAGCCTAACTCTGATGTGTAAGTATACTTAGCTTGTTTTGAAATTGTGAATAGGTTTTAGTAACAAGAGTTATGGAATTCATACAACTGCTGTTGAATATATTGGTTTAGAAGGGCAGAATGGCAATTAAACTTAGATGATTGTTGATTATAATAGCTAAGTTGTTATAGCAACTGGAGCTCTCAACTTACCACTGTGCACAGAGAAGCACAAGCTACAGAAAAAAAAAGGGAAAAAAGACTGATCTTTTCCTTTCTCCCAATAGTCTGTAATCATAATTATCATAATTGATATTCAGAAATTTTTCCTTTTGCAGTTTCTAGTGTTTAAACATTACTATGCAAATACAATTAATTCTGCAATCATCAGACTTACTTCACTGAAATAATTCTATTTGTTAATACTGCATTTCAGTTCTCTATCATTTTAACCATTTAAATAAAAAATATGTAATTATTTCCGTCCTTTTACAACTTATAGGGAGATTAGGTTTTGTTATTTTTCATTCCTTTTCAAGTGCTAAGGAGGTGTAATGCAGTACTCTGTCATACCGTTGTTAAAGCTTGGTATATTCTGCTGATTATAAACCATAACAGTGCAATTAGTCAACAGTAGTTAATGGAAAAATTGAGGCAGAAATACTTTCTGTCTGCTCAATGTATTGGATTAGATTAAAAGGTACTAGAAATGCAAGTCCAGGACTGCTATTCCACTTTATGCTGGCTGATGATTTGGATTGGTACGATGCTGTGGTGCATTGACCCTGGTTGGACACCAGATACCCACCAAAGCTGCTCTCTCATTCCCCTCCTCAGCTGGACAGGGAAGAGAAAATATAACGAAAGGCTCCTGGGTTGAGATAAGGACAGGGAGAGACTCTTTGCTAATTACTGTCATGGGCAAAACAGACTCAACTTGGGGATAATTAATTTAATTTATTACCAATCAAATTAGACTTCTCCCATGTAGGTCCCCCAGGAGGTCACAAGTCCTGCCAGCAAATCTGCTCCTGGCAGGACCTGTGTCCCCATGGAGAGAGAAGTCCGGTCCCTGCTCCAGCATGGCGTCTTCCCCATGCTGCAGGTGGATCTCTGCTCCATTGTGGACCTCCACGCAGACAGCCAGCATCAGCATGGGCTGCGGGGCAGTCGCTGCTCCAGCACCGGCAGCACCTCCTGCCCTCCTTCTGCACTGACCTTGGTGTCTGCAGAGTTGTTTCTCTCACATATTCTCACTCCTCTCTCTGTAGGCAGTTGTGGAGTAACTTTTTCCCCTTCTTAGATATGTTATCCCAGAGGTGCTACCACTGTTGGTGATGGACTTGGCCTTGGCCAGCAGTAGGTGCACCTTGGAGCCGGCTGGCATTGTCTCTATCAGACATAAGAGAAGTTTCTAGCGGCTTCTTACAGAAACCACCCCTTTAGCTCCCCATGCAACGAAAACCTTACTACTCAAACCCAATACAGATGTTTTTCACCAACTTATGGGTGTCTTGGGGAGTCTTTCAGAGAATATCATGATCAGCTGGCAACACTTTGAATATTCTGTGTGTGCGACATAATTGAAAGTTAGGAAATCTTGAATTTATTTCCTGTTCTACCCCTGGTCTGGGACTCTAGCTAAGTTATAGATGAGGAAGAGCCATGATTCGCTATCCATGGAAACGTTGCGTCCTACAACATGTGTCTATCCCTTTTTCTTTTTCTTTGTCCCTGCAGTACAGCAGAACACTACCTCGGGGTTGCCTCTGATTTATTACCAATTCTTTGGCTTGACCAAGATAGGAAGAATACAGTTCCATGTGAAATAAACAACAAGTTTTTAATAACATTTTCATAGAGTGATTTCTAAATTACTCCTTTCCTTGAATGAATGACACTATGGAATTAGCAGTATTTTCCTCCTAAGCTGGTTATCATAATATGTGAATACTGGAGTCTATTAGGTAGAGGAAATTGTATTTGGATTTCTGCCTTCATTTAGTTAAAAGCACAGGCACCTTTGTACTTCATTTTACAACTGCAAAAAAAGGTGTTGTTTTAAACTTAGAGGTCAAGAGAAGTTAGTATTATGCGAATGAAATGAAGAGTACTCAGAGTTTAGATTTTCTCAATAACTCACAATTATTTGTTTTGAATATGTTTACCATTTCTAAAGAGCACAATTTTAGGCTAGTTAGAGCTATTGAGAACTGAAATGTCAACTAATAGTTTTAATTACTTGCTCATGATCCTTTCAAAGGTAGTTTAAAAGAAAATGAGCACATGCTCTCCATTAAAACAGATGAGATTTAAACGTATCCAGATAATGTCTCATTTCAAGTTGTAGAAATTTAGAGTTTATGTGAAGCGGGTGAATGGACTTTTTTGTGGAACCAGATCTAACAAGGCCAGGCTGTGCCATTAGAATACCTAGCAGCAGAAGAGTATAGTTATGTCTGACCATTACAAACCCTTATCATTAGGGTTTGTTATTTAGCTATAAAAATTTGCTCCAGGCTAAAACTTAGACTTGGCAATTCCCACCATAAGAGGCTTTAAATTACTTTTAAGATGTACACAAAAAGCAAGTTTGCTTACACATCCATTATGTCTACATCAATAGTTCTCTATTAGCTCAATATTTTATGTGCTACAAACTAAGTGCTCTGAAAGTAGATTGAGAGTGCTTACGGTCACTAGGCTAGAGCCTGTTTTTCTGTCTGCTCCAAGTTTGTTCCAGGTTCTTTATAGAGCCTTTAAATTACATCTGTGCAAAGTTGAAGTATTTTATTTCCTCAGATTTTACTTTATGGTTTCCATTTTTAATAATTTTCATTTTCTTAAAGTATGATATCCTCATTCAAGGCCATCTGCTTCTTTTCCGGTTCTTTTTAAGAGAACTTTTCTGGTTTGGGCAGCTTGCCTTCGGCTGACCACAGGCTGAAATAATAGAATTGTCCTGGTTTGACTGGATGCCCAAGCCAAATCCCTCTGTAGTGCAGGTGTGTCTCTTTAGCAGGTGCAGCTTTGTTCAGCTTCATGTACATCATCTGTTTGCAGCCATAATACTATTTTGTAAGGAATCTTTCCAAAATTGTCTGATCTCAAAGATGGGAGAGAAGCATAATGCAAGGAAAGATTTAGAGCTATAACAGTATGTAGGAAAACAATTTCTGTATTTCAGAGGATTTTGATGTGAATGTGATTGGTTGGAACCCAAATTGCAGAAATTCTCTAGGCAAGAAAGCTCCACACTGGCTACTGCAGATCTGGGAAATGCAGTATTTTGGCAGGCTGCCCATTTGGCTGCTAATGAGCCAAGCTCATAACCTTGCAGGGAACTGTGTAGGTCTCAGTAGCTTCTGAGCCAGCAGAGTCCCCTGTTCCTCGAGCATCAATCCCTATGTCACTTATCATAGGCAGATTACTGCCTCATTCCTGCATTTTCTCAGAGCTGTTGCTCTTATGTATCACAAAGCTCTATTTTCAGTATCTACCTTAATCTCAGTTTCAGATCCCATCTCAGGTTACAAGCCAAGCATTTAAATTTAGTATGGTGAGAGGTAGAGATTCAAAATAAATGACACCTACTTTGCCTTTGAAGTATATATTAGCCAGGACACATTGTGATGGCAATTTGTGGAAACAGAATTTCACCTTGGATTTTTTCTTTTAGAAGTGTTTAGAATAGTCACCTGTACAAACTGTCTCTGAAGTAAATGAGGTTCCACATCGTGTACAATCTCCCTACTCACCATCTTCCTAGTACTGAGAGGTAGATATCTGGTTGTTGCACAAATAGCTTTCTCAATAAGTTACAAATAATTATTTTTGTTGATCTCATTTAGTCAAACAGCTGTCAACACAATAGCTGTCAACAGACATATAAAAGATGTTATCATTTTATATGTTACATCTAATATTACATCTACATGTAATACCACAATTTCAGAGTTTTTCCCCTTTGGAGTTCTAGGTCTGCATTCACTTTGGTGTTGACATTTTTCATTCGCAGAAAACATTAAGAAAACATTTTTGAGGAACTAGCTATTTCTGGTTTTTGTCTTCTCAAATAAACTCTCTTTAAAGATTTGACTGAAATTAGCACAGCCACTTTCACATCACGCACAAATTTACACAGTGTGTAAATTTGCTTGTGCAGCTGTGGACCTGTGACAAGGAGTGATTTGAAATGAGGCACCACTAGGATGGCTCATCTGCAAGGGATCTGTGGATGTTAAAAGTAGTCTAGCTGCACTGCACACATGTACTGTAATCGAAGGGAAATATTTAAGAGAGTGTCTCTTGAAAGATTGTTTTATAGTATTTATTACCCTATATATTGCATGTTAACGACCTCTCTCTGATGTCAGACATGAACTTCTCGTTAACCACTATTAATCTAACAGCATATTGTACCTGGAACAACTTATCAACAGTTTATGAAATAGTCATTGGCAAAGTCCAGCAGAGAAGCCATAGATCCTTAATGCATAATTGCGTCAGACTGTTTAATTGTGCACCCTTCAGTAGGCCAGGAATCATTTAAGCATCTGGTTAAAACATTATTTCCTTTAAAAAGTACTTAAGCATGTGTGTAACTGCTTGCTGGGCAAAGAGGTAGATGGACTGTTATATCTGGGTTTCTCTGACCTTGGTACTCTGTCAGAGAAACGTAGTGAAAAAAACATGCAGTTAAAGTGAAATAGTTCAAGTAATACAAAATAAGAATATAAAGCCTTATCTTACTGTATTGGTCCTGCTTTCCAATCTTGACGCATTGTGGATAAGCAACAGTATCACTAGCCTACCAAAACTCAGTTAAGAATGGTATTTCCAACAAGGGTTTAGGAATAAAATGGATTATTAAAATTTAAAAATGCAGTATTAGAATAGTACGGTTTGATTCAGTCATTCTTGGCGTATTTTACACACCAAGAAAATGATTGTGAGATATCAAGACAATTTTCTTTATCCCTTTTAATTATTGCTTGATTAATATTTGATGCAGGGTTTGCAGAAAGAGATTTTTTTAAGGCAGTAAAAATTAATTTTGGATAATATAGGTGTTTTATCTCTTATCAATCAATAAAGTATAATTCTCTGTGTTAGTGTGTTATTCTGGCCATTATTGTATCAGTGACAGTCTTTAACCTATATATCTAATATCTACATTGACCAGAGCAGAAGTTACTGCGTGCACCCTGCAATTTGTAATCCATTCTACCCAGCTCCTCATCAATTATTTTTGCTGCAAAATGTAGTGCCACTGATAGGTATTTTATCTTAGTGCTGCATTCCCACTGCCTGCGGACTGTTGCTTTGAAGAGTCTTAAAAGCATTTCTATTGAATAGTGCTAGCCACTGCATCTGCTCTAAAATTTGTTCCAAGTTACGTTCTGGTTTTAACAATATACTTTCATACATAGATAATAAACACATTTTGTTTGGAACCAATTTAGGCTGAAGTGAGCCTTTCCAAAATTCTTAGGGAGATTATGTTATAAAGGTCAGATTCAGTAAAATAAAGTTCACCATATGAAAAAATATTGTTTTTCCTTTAAATTACTGTAATAGACTTTTATGTAAATAAATAAGTAAACTAAATTCTGTCTGCTTTAAAGAGACAGAATTGTGACCATTTTTCATATAAGTGTGTTTCTCTGTTACATTAAAGTCTGTGTCATTTTTTTGGTGGAAATTATGAATTCTGAGGTTTTTCTTTTTGACAAACCTGATTCCTTTCATTGAAGAAAATATTCTGTGTGGTTTTCTTATCTATCTGTGTCCATGCTACTGTGCTGAGTGTGGCTTCCTTAAACATGTATGTCTTAAAAAAAGTGTTTCCTTAAAAATAAACTTTACACGTCGACAGTAGCGAATCCATTCTGATTTCTACACTCTTGAGGTGTGTGTCTATTCTGGAAGATTTTATATTTGGTGCTTAAGTATCGGTAAGAGTGCAGTGGACCTTTGATGCCATCTAGTCCAGTTCTGCATTACTCTCACAGTGCTGAATTGTGGACAATACGGCTGTGCAAATGGTCCTACATAGTGATAAATCCAGATTTCTTATGTCACTGCTTGTTTTGGGAAGTGAAGCCTTCAGCTTGTTAGCTTTTTATTTTTGCTTTTGCATATGCTCGCCAGAGCTTTTTGTATTGTAGCAGCTGTCTTCTCCTGATCATGCATTGTGCTTCCAATAGGAAGCTGACTTTATTCAAGGTTGCAGACTCCATTTGGCATATGGCAGTAACATCACGGTTTGTTGCCACTCTCAGCTCTGCTAAAGCTTCTAGAAATCATTTGGATATTGACCAACACAAGTTAAGTGTGTCAGGAAGATTATTTTTTTCTATCTAGGGATTTATCACGTATTAAAATTGCTTGGCCAATCTACTTTCTGACTTTGGTAATGGCATAAACTAAGAGGAAAGAGGGTGGGTTTTAAACACTGGGCAGCTATTCTCTTGATTATGTAGGTCAGTTCTTTTGTAATGCAATATGAGATATAGCTTCAGTAGGGGCTTTCACTTTGTTTATCCCTAAATGGCATGTGATAAAATAGTGGCAACACACCTTTTTTATCTTTGTGGTACTGAGAACATCTGCAGGGTTACAAATCTGCACTGGGGCTATTTTATCTATTTTATCTTTCAGATGCCATTTTGTCACCAGATATGCACTGTAATGCATTGCTGACTTTGATTAGGTTTTCTTGAAGTGTAGGAACCAAAGTAGGATCAGCAAAACTTTGATGGATTTTAAATATCAATATTATTAGGAGAAGTTAGGTCAGAATAATGTATAATGGGAAGTCGTAAGGACAAGAACCGTAAGAACAGGGTTGCAAGAATGAAGAGACTGCTTGAAGAATGCACAGTTTGGAATCGAAAGCATGGGCCAACGTGTGAAGGAGATTTATTGTTTGTTTTTTTTAAGTGGAAATTAATAACGTGGTTGTGTTATAGCAAGTAAATAGTCTTTATATAAAAATCTGATATGAAAATGTGCTGAAAGAAGCTACTTGCAGCAATTTCTAAAATACCCAGGGATTGTACTATTTCCTGCAAACTGTCAGCTTGTGTCTTTGTTAATTACCAGTCAAAAGGTGCATGGAATTCCTGAATGAATATGCAACAAATAACAATTTGTACTGAGTATCAAGTTAATGGTTAAAAACCATATTTATTCTTTGTCTAAGGAGTTGTCTGTGCAGCCCTCTTTATACTTTCCTTTTGTATTTTATTCAGCATCAGATGTTGCACTAGCAATAGCAGAACTAGTGGGACATGAAAATCCCAGCTTTGGATTTTGAATTTTTTTCTTCTTCTTTTTTTAATGCCAACTTTGGGCTGTGCATCACATGAGTTAGTTTTATGAATGCCAGTTTGGGGAGGATGAATCCTGAGTATATGTGTGTGCAAATAATTTCAAGCACTGGAAAATATTCACCATGGAAAAGTACAACCACAGTAGTGATTTTACGGGACTACAAGCATGTCAGTGCTATGTTAATACACGAACATAATTACTCTGTCCTGTTCCTTTCTTTGTGAGCAACTGGTAGGTGGTAAGTAATCTCTTTTTAAGCTATTTTCCCCTCAATATGTCAGAGGAATTATTTGAAATAATTATGAAAGAGACATAGAATATAAATGTCAGAATCGATGTCGATGGGAAAATATTACTACAGAGGGGTTTTTTAATATGTTGGAAATGTCATTTATGGTTCTGTTTTAATGAATGGGCAATTAGTTGGCTGAACATCGGCTCACTTCTTAATGGAATCTTAGTGGATTAACTACATGCCTCATTCATATTATCCTACAGAATTTTTCTACCTTCTTATAATGAATAATCTTTTTGTAGGAGGCCAGTATGAAAAAGATTCTCTAATGTAGAGAATTTCTGCTTTTGTTCACTGTTAAATCAATATGGATCCTCTTTTAAAAATACTTAAAATACATATGTTGGTGTGGTTCCTGTACTTTCTGCAGAAACAACCTGTGTTGCTTTAGATACCAATCCCAACACCTGCATTTTCTGCGTGTTTTTCTTTGTTTTTATTTTCTTTTGTGTATATGTTTTGGGTTTAGTGTTCTTTTTTACATTTATTTTTATTTTATTGGATTTTATTATATATTTTTTTCTTTTTTGCATGGCCTTATTAGTTTGCAGTTTGACATGGCTTAAGAGATTTCACCTTTACAGGTCCTAGTTTCTTTGCTGACAGAGTCATACCTGTCCCCCATCGCTGTGCTTGCCAGGTGTCTCTCAGGATCTCCAAACATTTTTCTAGTGCACACGTGCTGTTCGGACAACGTTGTTGGCTCATGGTTGCCAAACTACTTAGACTTGTCTCATATCCATGCCATCAACTGGGATATACTGACAAATTGCATTCCTGAAATTTCATGTTCAGATTCTTTGGCATTTGAGTTTGGAGATTGTGGCTACTGCATATGCAGTTACATACTTTAAAGTTATCCAGGTTCAGACAGACAAGAGTAGGAGGTGTGTGCTGTTATGTAAAATCAAATACATTTTTCCTTAAAAATCTCCTAACATAAACACTTATGCTGGTTTTGGCTGGGACAGATTTAATTTTCTTCATAGTAGATAATACGGAGCTGGTTTTCAGATTTGTGCTGAAAACAGAGTTGATAATACAATAATGTTTTAGTTATTGCTGAGTGGTGCTTGCACAGAGTCAAGGCCTTTTCTGCTTCTCACACCATCCCACCAGAGAATAGGCTGGGGGTGCACCGGAATTTGAGAGGGGACAAAGGCGGGACAGCTGACCCCAGCTGACCAAAGGGATGTTGCACACCATATTACGCCACGCTCGGCATATAAAACTGAGGGAACATGAAGGAACTGGGGGGGGGGTGTTTGGAGTGGTGGTATTTGTCTTCCCAAGTCACCGTTACGTGTGATGCAGCCCTGCTTTCCTAGGGATGGCTGAACACCTGCTGCCGATGGGAAGTAGTGAATTAATCCCTTGGTTTGCTTTGCTTGCTTGTATGGCTTTTACTTTACTTATAAAACTGTCTTTATATCAACCCATGAGTTTTCTCACTTTTACTCTTCTAATTCTCTTCATCCCACCAGGGGAAGTCAGCGAGCAGCTGTGTGGTGCTTAGATGCTGGCTGGGGTTAAACCACAACAACATTTAAAGTTGTCGCTAGATTTAAATGTTGTTTTCAAAGTATTTTGTATTTTGATTCACATAAAACTTTAAAAATCTTGAATACGGATGCCTGAAAGTGCACAAACAAAACCCACTTCAGCTGCTTGCTTTTCCTTATATATGAATGTGTTCCTGTAAGAAATTAATTTATTTCCATAAAAGCTTTTAATATGTAACCCTTACATTTTCTTAGCGCGCATCACATCTTCATTACGTATACGCTTTATACTTACTGTTATGTGTTTCCCAAAACCTGTTTCTAATTCAGCAGAAGGCTGCTCAGGCATTTAAAAAAAGAGAAATTATAAAATCTGTTTAACGTTTAGCTCTGCTGTTTGCCCTAAAGCTATAATTACTCAGGTAATTTTTTCATATCACCTGCATGTAAACTCCTGCATTAGGTTATAGTTTACAACGAAACCTTGTTTGAGGCAGTACATTTTTGCTTGTGCTACATTCACATTTATGTGTTGCTAGGATGTACTGGTACATTTCAGAAACACAGAGAAGACCTTATGATATACAGTTGTGAAAAAAGTCAACATGGTTCTGTCTTTTTATTGAACCAGGAGTTAACCTACTTGCTGAAGTCTATGTTGACAGATCAGAATCTAGGTATTCAAAGAGAGAGAGGGAAGAATACATACCTTAGTTTTTTTTCAGTTGATGATTTTTTTGTTGTTGTTTCAATTTCAGAGAATCCTGGTACAGTTGGGAAGAAAAGAAAGAGACTATCAATATCACACTGTCTGTGTTAATGTGAATAAATATATATGTGCTAGCTTTATTTTTTTTTTAAATCTTCTTTTCTGAATCAGCACCAGAAGATATTATCTACTACATTATACTTTTCAGTAGCATTGTGTGCTTAGAAAAAACAGGGTTTCAGCTAAAATAACTTGGATTTATAATTTATTTTAATTTTATTTTATTTACTGTCAAGTAAAGTGGTATTTGCAGTGAAATTTGGTATCTCAGCTGAACCATTATACTCAGCTGTAATTAGAATAAACTGTCAGCATGAATTACTGTACATTGGTTTTAGAGATCTGTTTGGAGACAATCATTTCTTACCAAAGCAGAGACAGAAATTTGCTGTCTAATGTTGTACATTTGCAAAATACACTTAGTGTAAAATTAATTAGGTCATTAGGAACCTATTATCTTGCCTCAAAGGAACTGATTTTAAAAGTAAGCATGTTTTCTGTAAAATGTGACATCTCTGCATTCAAACCTAGTACGAACAGGTTATATGTAATTCTCAGTATTGTGGTATGTGCTAAGGAAGAAAAAGTGATTCTTTAAAGGCAAACTTATTGTTCTATGGCATTAATTGGATTGTGTCCAATAACTTACTTTCTGGAAAAAACAGCTTTTTTTTCTTCATTTTAAGAGATGTCCAGGAACACTATAGAATTTTAATTAGCTCTTCAGTGTTCAGAACAATGTAATTATTATTGCATGTGGGCAAGTTTCATCCTATCAGAT
This sequence comes from Streptopelia decaocto, assembly GCF_964273445.1. Lineage (NCBI taxonomy): Eukaryota > Metazoa > Chordata > Aves > Columbiformes > Columbidae > Streptopelia > Streptopelia decaocto. Next base: position 9,301,682 of record NC_138665.1, read on the forward strand.
ACTATTTGTTAGAACTGTCTCAACTATTGATAATTCTTGCAGTCTTTGTAGCTCTGAGGGCTTCCCAGTATTTCACTGGTGGTATGTAGTTGGTTTTCTTACATATCTGGATGATCTAACAAATAATTAGGGATTTTAGACTCTCTCTTTTCCTTTCTTTAATTTCACAAAGAAAACCCTTATCTTTGACTAGGTACAGAACTACAGCTTCCCAGGAGTCTCCTGAGAAATGAAACAGAGAAGCCAAAGCCATAGTTGCTTGTTATTTAATGGGCTTTATGACACTTTTCTCCTGTCAGTTGCAAACAGTAATATTTGTATATGAGAGTAGAATCTTTTTTCTGTCTCTCAGTAGTCAGAAGCTCTGTGGCTAATGAATACAAGTTTTATATTCTTCCTTTACAGCACCTAAGCTTGGTTTTGCACAGCGATCTGTTGGGAGACATTTTTAATATTTAGTGATGATGATATAACATATTACAGACCAAACATAAGAGTACAGAAGAAGTCAGGTTAATAAGGAAAGGTATGTCTGTGAACTACACAAGCTAAGGTTCTGGGTCTTTTTAAAATGAAAATGGATACACCTGGTTACACCTGAATTGCAGGTCTAGCCTAAAGCTTTTCTTGTCTCTACAGTAGTGTCTCCATTCTGAAGAGATTGACCCTTTGTGAGTGTCATACATTAAATTAGTAAATGGTTTCCAATACATGTTCAAGCATTATCTTTACTACATGATCTGTAATTAAATTTTGCAGAAGAAAAAACAAATCTGAGAAGTTCAGTGGTCTGCTCTTAACTATATTTTGTCTCATGCGCTGTGTTCTAGGCATTTATTATATGCTTTCTGTCTGTACTGTTGAATTGCCTGGAGATAAATTGATCAGTTGATGTGTTTCCCCAAGATTGACATTTTTATAGTGCCCAGAAGATAGAGTTTTTGAATTCTCGTATTTGAAAAATGGTCTTGATATTTGAGGGAAACAAAACCACAGTTCTGTGAAATAGGAAGGCCATATTATGCTACTGAATAAGCAGCAAGTTTGCCTGAGACTTTCCAAGCTGCTTAAGCAATTTAGACTCCTTAGTTCCATCTATTTGGAAGGAACACATGCCCTCAGATGGGCTCTTGTGTTAAAACCTGGACTAGCAATCCGAGATAAGTGTCTGAGTGAATGCTGAGTTTTATTCACAAACAGCTCTGTTTCAGAATGCATTTCCTTAAAGAACAGCTGCTCATTTTTCTTCTGTAGCTATTTTTTAACTCTGCTTACTCCTCCCATGCCAAAATTAGGAACTGCCTTTCAAGAACTCAGAATTAATCCATTCTTGAATATTTTGAAGCTCCTGCTGACTGGTCATGAAGAAGCGGGAATGACTCCTGGCTATCAGGTAAACTCTCTTACAAGTATGTCATCCTTGCTTCCAGGACAAGACAATTCTGTATCTACTGCCTCCAGGCAGTTTATTCTTCTTGTTTTCCTGGCTATCAGCTGACTCTTGTCCTGACTGATTCCTTCAAATACACCCCTTCACTCTATCTCACTGGTTTCTTTAGTGTGTCCCTCATTCTGTCCATTTCCAAACCAGAATATCTGTAAAAGAATTGTCCATAATGAACAAGTCTTCCATACATGCAGTGCTTTTCATGCTCTGCAATGCTTTTCTCTCCACCCCTCAAAGTAGGAAAATCTGTGTAGAACCTTTTTCTCCACAGACATGCTGTAGGCAATTTAACCAATTGCACTTCAACCAGAATTTTCATTTAGTATGTTTTCGTGTGCTTTCTTTAAAGCCACCTGCCTAGTTTTACCTCTCTTTTGGAGACTTCTCTGCCAGGAGTCTGAATGCTGCTGATCTTACATGCAGGATTCAATACAGAAAAACACAGCAAGCATAATTCACCTTTCAGCTCTCAGCCGTTCTGTTGTGTCAGGGTTTTGTTTTTGCTTTCAGTGAATGCACAAGCTTGCCACAAAGATTATTCTGGCTCTCTTTAAAACATGGGAAATTTTCACCTTTTATATTCTAAACTTCTGGCACAAGACCCTAACAGACAAATCCAATAGGAATTCTTAATGTGATGAAGAATTATTTTACAATTAGACTACAATATGTCAGGAGACAGTATCAGATGAAGGAGAAAAATGGCAATACCTCATCTATTGACCTCTGTTCTGAGTCAGTAAACTAGAGGAAGCAGCAAAAAAACATGAGGCTTTAGTAAGAACTGTCCTGACGGGTCTGCTTCAAGCACTGGTCCACAGAATACAGCTTTTCAGCTTGTGAATTACATGGAGTTATAAGCACAAAGCATCTTCCTTTTTAAGTAAACAGACTAGAAGTTTTTTTAGAGAAACCTGGAGAAAGTTGGAATGATCACATCTTAAGTCCTTAGCTATTCAACAAAGTCATCTTAATAGGCACCTATATTTTAATGCTCTTGGTTTGAGACTACATTTGGTGTTCAAATACTGAAATACATATAAACCCCAGTACAAGTACAAATGGTTCATATTGAGAATGTACCTAATACAGGTATAATCAACATTTTGGCCTCTCCTGAGCATTTTAAGGGTAAGATGCAGCAGACTGACAGTTACTTTACAATTTTGCAGTGTAAGTTTATTTGGCCATAATATGCATCTTACATTTTACAAGCTAAAATATCATTTTTGCAGAATAGTCAGAATACAGTTAATTAGCAAAGTGCTGACCAGGCACAAACCCAGATCTCTCTAAAATCTTAAAATGACAGTGAGCTGATCCTGCAACTTTGCTATGTTTTTAATTGTCTGCTTGTGGCAAGCTTGCCCAATATTGATGCATACACATGGTGCAGGCAACCAATAGACATGCTAAATACCTCCTCACAAAAATCTGATGTAAATTTAACTTTGGTTTTGCAGGCAAACTGCTGTAAATGCAGTATAAACCAATGTGGTGGGGTTTTTTTCTTTCTTTCTTTTATTTATTTATTTTTTAAGGTAACCTTGGTAAAAAGTCTTAGATAGCTGAATTGATTCAGCTAATCTCAGGAAGGCAGAAGACCATTGCGATTTTGCTTTGTCCTTTCAAAAAAAACATAGATTTTGCTGACCAGCTTCTGCTCCCAGCTTGCAGTAATTTGTGGCAAGCACAAAGCTAATTCCTTATTACACAGTATTTTCAGGGGGTTAATGGGTAAGCTGTTGAGTACAAAATAGTAGGCCAATAAGGCGACACCTAGGAGGACAAAGATCTGTAATTCAGTCTCCATTGCTGCATTTTTGTTTTATGTCTCTTACCACTGTTCTCTTTAATGTAGATTCACTTAGATAAAGTAATGCATAACTAAAAGCTGCCCATAGTAGATTGACACAGAACACAGTGAAGACTTGGTTGTCCATATCCAAGTAGTAAGTTCTGTGTGTCCATTTATATCTGTACCTGTTAGGAACTTACTAGGTAAGGAATTGGTAGAAGGGGGAGAGCTGAGAAATATTAATGATTTACAACAGTAGAATGGATATCTTTGTTAGAGAAGGATAATGTGATAAAGTGTTTTTTAAGAAGACTTTTATCGAAGTCTTCTAGCTGCAATAGAATAAATTTTCACCCTTCTTACCATGGAGGAGAGGAGATGAAAATATAAATGCAGAGCTCATTTGGTGTTTCTTACTCTGATTTTATCCCATTTGTTTTTCCTTTTTATTGACAGCTTCATTTTCAAATTAGGATAATAGCATCAGATTCTTTCTCTAATTGTGTATATTTAACTCCCTTTGTCTTGGGGGCTTTGTGTTAGCATAAAGAAATCAATCTGAATTGGAATTTTCTCTTGTATCATCATGGGCAAGCTTTGTAATCTGAAACTAATGTATTCTTATTACAATGGTTCCCTCACCACCACTTACATCCTTCCTTCTTTCCAAACACAATAATAAAAATAATAAAAACACAAAAACACAGCAAGAAGGTAACAAGTCTCTGAAGACTTAGGATCTTGAGTGAGTCTTGAGTTTTCTGTCCATTCATTTAGAAGGTTGTGTCTGCTCTTGCAAAGAAGTAAGGTGATCTCCTTGGAGAACTGTAAGGGCGCTATCTCCCACTTGTTTGAGAAACTAGTTCCTAAGGCACCAAGTTCCCTCTGTTTTACATGCAAAAAGGCTACCAGTTCAAGTATGTGTTGCATATCAACTTTGCACAGTTCTCTGTTTCTAGAGTGCATAATCGTGTTTCACCTTCTGGAGTGTAACTGGAGGTGGTTAACACATAGTTAATTATTCTTCTACGGAGCTGTGTGCATTACATGGAAGGGAAAGGGAGAAGAGCTGGAGTGCAGTTTTTCTGTTGCAGTTAGCTGAATCATATTAGCGTTGGTTGATTTTGCATGGATATGGGAATTAGCAAGGAAGAGACGGCAACATCCATACATATTGTCTTAAGACATGAAACAAAAGATATAAGGGTTTGGTTTCCTTTGCTTTTCTGCTGAGTAGGAAGTGGTACTCTGTATTTCCTCTATCTTCTCCTGGTGTTTGGGAGCCCTTCTTTTCTCTTACATGGTATTAAAAAGCGACAAAAAGATAAATCTTGTAGAATGTCAATGTAAACTACTCCTTCCTGCCTCTTAAGACGGTAAACAGCCAAAGACATGGGAACTTTCTTCCAGTGTGATGAAAGAGCAGTTGTGTAGGGAGCATGTTGTCAACTGCATTTCAGGTTTCTAGAATATAGGCAGTTGCAGGCACAATATTTTTAATTTTATGGGACATCTGAAGCTAGGGAAGTAGAATAGATATAGCTACATGTACAATAGCTGAACCAAAACATTTAGACTGTGCACTGCCATCTGTTTATTGTTTTATTTGTGGTGGTTTAGACAGCTGTGTGGAAGAGATTGGTTTATTTATGAATAGCAATGCTAACAAATTAATAACATAACAAGCATGCTGCAAAGGTGTTGACCTTTAGAAAGGAAGAGCTGTAACACAAAGAAGGTTGACTTTATTAGAATCTATTAGATGGTTTTGCAACTGGTCCCAAGGGTGGAATTTCAGATAAGCCAGAACTGTGGAGCACCTGACGGCTCATTAGGAAGGTAAGCCCCATTTCATCAGAGAAATCCTACATCTGATAGTAAGATCATGTGCATGAAGGGTAGCTTCACTGCTGTCAATAATTTATGTTTATTTAAGTAAAATCTTGGTGTGTGGTTTTTTTTGTTTGGTCGTTTGTTTGGTTGGTTGGGTTTTTTTGTGTAATAAATCTTTCCAACTACTGGTATAACTAGCTAGATGGCTAAAGTTAGGGAGAATTGCTGTTTTAAAATGAGTGTATTTTCCCAGAATGATTCTGGAGAGCTTCCCAACTGACTTCACTACAACTCATTATTGTCAGCTGCCAGACCTTAGGCTAGTTTTGACACTTTTATCCTTATGACTTTTATTTTTACCAGTGTAGAATGTGCAGATTGAAAGCGTTTTTATGAGCATTTTCCCTTAGTGTATTTACTGAGTGGAAAAGGAATGAAGGTGCATAAGAGGTCTTAAGGCTATTTAGTAGAACCCTTAAATACTTCTTTTTGAAGTTTCTGATGATTTGGACTTAGATCTGTCAACTTTATTTAAAATTACTGCTTATACTGTTTTCTGTTAGAAAATAACATATTCTGACATCCTACCAAATCATTTGTCATGTGTCCTGTTATGGATGTGTGATTAGTACTTCTAAGAACAGTTTTGTGTGTCACATTTCAATACTGTCACATTTCAGTAGTCCTTTTCTTCCCAGTCCTGCTCCTAATGAAGTCAGTGAGAAATTATTAAATGGTTGAGGAATACAGACTTGAATTTATAGCCTTACTAACATCAGTATCTTGAATTTCCATATGGAAATTGCTCTTCAGGGCTCCAGCTGAGCCATTGGGATGCCCCATCTAGTTCTCTATGCATTTTTAAGTGAGGTGAAGCCTGCTTTTCATTTTAAGCATTTGTTTTGGGTAGCTGAAATGGGGAAGAGATCATGCAGATATAATATGCTTGAACAATCTTGACAATGAAAGAAGTGAAAGAGCACTATCGGTAGCTCACTGCTGATTTAATTTGCTTTGTAGGTCTGTGTGAGTTACAGCGCTCCATGAAGTTGGTGATCTTGCTTGCATCCACCTCTAAGAAGATGACTATACCCTGAAAAGCGACATGCCTGTTGACCAAATAAATAACTTCTGCCACTGAATCAGTTAGTGGAAGTCATCTGGATGTCTGTTTTGTGTGATGATAGCAGAAAATTCCCAGTGCTGGCCAAAAAATAAAAAAAGACAAGTCTGCATTTTGTTTACCTTACTGAAATGATGAGTGCTTTCAGAGAGTACAGTTCACTTTCAATGCTCTTGTGAATAATAATGTGCTTGAAATGTCCTAGAAATATTGAGGGAAAAAAGAAATCCATAAAGATCAGTTTATTTGTTTTTTCCTGATTCTGTAGTATAATTATGTTGACTGATTCTTTACTAAACAAAAGTCAATGTGCTTAAATTTAGCCAAATAAGGTTCAGTGAAAAGTTTATCTGCTTGTATCTATGATTCTTTCATGCAAGTTTAAGGCAATATGAAAGGCTTGTCTTGTTAAGCCACTAGTGCAAGATGGATTAGAAGATTATCCATGGGAAATGTATTGTTTGCAATTAATTTACTTTTTCAGAGTTTTGAAAATGCTTTTTCTTCAAATCTGACCCATCAAAAGCTCAACAGCTTTTGTTAAATGCTTTGCAATCTGTCTGAGGAGTCTTTATGAGAAGGTGTACAAAACCACTAATGTTCCTTACACATGCTGTTAGCAAGACTTGCAAGATAAATGGTAAAGAAAGCATTAAAGGCCTTTGGCCTTAGTTTTCATGAGGAAAGAAGCCACATTCAGTATTCCAGTGTATGTTTTGTGGTGGGAATTGAGCACCTAGAAGCCCACGGTTGTTAGCAGCCCAGCAGGTTTCAAGCTCACTCTGCTGAGAGATTAGTGCAAATAAATGCATTGATTCTCCTTGGTCAAGGTCTTTCCAGGAGGTCGTCTGTTTGCATTGAATACAGCTCTTAAAAAATATTAAATGCAGAGTAAAGAATACTTTATAATATTGACATTAAATCTTTTTTCAGCGAAGTCATAATGTGAGAAAGAAAGAGGATTATGTCTTTTTCTTGTCCGTGCTATAATTTCAACAGTACTATGTCTATCTCAGCTGTTCTTGACTTAAGTGTCTTGCATACAGCCCTGAATCTGAGGGACTTATTTTTTTTTCCTTCCTCTTTCTTAAAGTTAACTAAATACAACTAGAAATCTGTTCACCTAAGTTTTGGTATCAAGTACTTTTGCTTCTTTATTCTGCGCTTACACATATGCTGTAGGAGGAGGATTCTTTTGGCAAGTGAAAGAAGACATAACTGAATTTCTAGTACACTCTTGGTGTCTGATCCCAGGAGGGGTGCACCAGATGACTCACTACTATCGGAGCCTCGTTGCTGAAAGTGAAACTGCAGGTACCCAGCATCTTCGCACTCAGAGTCTCATTTTGTGATTTTCTTGGAGCCCAACTTTAGTACTTGGAAAAGTGACATTGCTATTGTAATACAAGAAGTTATAGTGCTGTTCAGCGCAGTCTTTGCTTCAGCATTTTGTGTGATCAGATTTAAAGCTGCAAAAGCTTGAAGAAAAGCTATCTGGCAAACTAAGGATTTTTTTCAAAGCTTTTGTATCTACAGAGAGTTAAATTAGGGTCAGTGGAGAATTTAAAGTTAAGAATTAATTAGGGTAGGCTAAAGTAGTAAAAATGCTTGGTGGAGGAAATCATTGAGGACATCAGTGAAGGGCAGACAAGTCAAATATTTTTTTAAAAGTAGTAATCTATTGTAGAAAATGTAATGAAAAGACTTACTGCGAGAGTCCCACCTACTCATTCTTAGCTGAAAAATCTGTTGTAATTACACCTGTCAAGTATATATGATTATGGTCACCTACTACTTGAAAATAGTGGCAGAAACGTCTGTGTAGTGTGATCTGATAATATACACTTAATCATAAGAACTGAACTAGAGAAATTATTTTCCTAGTAAGTCAGGAAGTGGTCTATAGAAATTAAAGGGAAAGAGAAAGGCTTTAAAAATTTTACTTGACATAGAATGAGATAGCTAGTGTTGTACCTTGCTGTTAATTAACAACCCAATATCTGGACATCTGGTGGAATGTTGGCACCACTGAGATAAATGGTAAACATTGTCTTGTCATACTGGGAAAATAGTTTTATTGGGAGAATAATTTCATGCTTTTAAACATTTTTTGCCAGATATATGATGCCTTTGCATATAATTTTTTTTTTTTTAATTAATATATCACACTAGAACATATTTTCAATGCCAAAGGATTTTGTATATCAGCATATATAGTGATACCAAAGGAACTGGAATATTCTCATGAAAGAGAATGTTCCCTTAGGATGTCAGTCCTAGTATAGAGACATGTCAGTGATGAATGACAGGAGCTCACATTGCACTGGATAGGCAGATGTTATGAATAATACTTTACGTAGTCAGGGTAGACATTTCTGTGTCTCAACTGGGCCTGCAGGTTTTAGAAGCAGGTCTCAAACGCTTGCTTTTTCTTTCTATTGCATCTTAATGAGTTTCATGTAAACCAAATGTATCTGAGAGAGATATTATGGACTGTGCTAAAGAAACTGAGGATAATCAGTGAATGTCTTTCAGCAGTTCCTCTCCCAAGTACTATTGTAAGTTATGAAACCAGTATAGTCATGGCTAGATTTCTGAAATGGATTAGGATCCATCTGCACTCATGCCTGAGCCCAAGTTGCGCATACTTCTTTAAGCTCCTGTAGCCTCAGTAATAATTTGGTGGTAGATGGCTACAGAGGGAGGGAGGGAGGGAGGGAGGGAGGGAAGGAAGGAAGGAAGGAAGGAAGGAAGGAAGGAAGGAAGGAAGGAAGGAAGGAAGGAAGGAAGGAAGGAAGGAAGGAAGGAAGGAAGGAAGGAAGGAAGGAAGGAAGGAAGGAAGGAAGGAAGGAAGGAAGGAAGGAAGGAAGGAAGGAAGGAAGGAAGGAAGGAAGGAAGGAAGGAAGGAAGGAAGGAAATGTAGTGTCCATATGACTATTTATTTTCCAGCCCTGTAGGACAGCTTTATGGGTTTTTCTTCCTTCCTTGTGAAATGGAAGAAACCATCACAAGAGAATCTCAAATGGAGTCTCTACTGAATCCTACCGTCAAGACGACAGTATGCTTTCTAACTTCTTCCAAGGCTCCCCCTTTAAGACTTTTTTTTTTGCATTTCTAGAAAAGAGATTAAATAACTATCTGAGGCAAACTAGCTTTTGAGTGTCACAATGTTGCTTTTTAGGGGTTGATAAATGCTGATGTGTAAATAGACACCTGGACTTTAAAAAGAGAAAGTTTTCTTGTTTGCATTATTGTGGCTGCAGCTTACTGGATCAGGGGAACCCAGGTGTAGGAGAGATAAACATTACTTTCAATGAAGAATACTTGTGGGAGAAAAGGGAGGAACAGGAATAGTGTCTGTAAAAAATCTAGCAGGAAGAGAGCCTTTGGCACAGCAAGATCTGCACAAAGCATGAAGAAGATGCAAAGGCAGTTCACAGAACTCACAGAAAGACTTTTTCAGTGCTTCTAAGTGAACTGTACAAGAAGTATTGCAACCAGAAAGACACTGAAAAATCATTTCATTGACTTCCTAAAGGACAAGCCCCATCTTGCAAAGAGATGGTAATCTCCTATTTTAGTGTGTGTGTGTTTTTCTATCATATCCTTCATTTTCTTTAATTGACAACAGTCATTGTTCTCTCATCATATGAGAATAACATATATAACGAAACATTGCTAGGGAGTTAAAGTCCTTTTGGTGAACTTGTATGCTTGCTGTTTGAAAAAGGCAAAGTCAGTACCACCATTTCTGTACTGCTTTATGTCACGCAAAATATTAATTAATATTTTGAATATAATAAATTATATTCTTGCCTTTTCTGAAACCCTTTTGCTTTTTAAAGAGGGGAATGGATTCAGCACAGAAGAAAAGCTTTAAATCTGTTTTAAATGTTTTTGCCGTTTTTACAACTCAACATTACAAAGCTAGTAGACAGACTAGTAAAAGAACTCTGTGTGCTCTGTATACTACCATATCTTCTTGCAATTACCCAAGTGTAGCTTTATTTTCCTATTCACTTGTTGTCAAGTAATACATAGTTGTTAACAATTGGTGTCTAAGGCTGCCATCAGTCCAGTGACTTCACTTGATGGTATCAGTAAAATTTGTACAAGGCATCAGTTCCTATCTCAGAAACTACTGTACAGCTTCAGTCTAAAAAATGTATTTTTATCTGAGATAAACAAGAACATTTAGAGAATTGTGCCAAAGAATTAGTAAAATGCTGAAGAAATTTTATTTTCTAGAGTTAAAAATGTGGAGATAAGCAGAGACTAGCTCTTAGCTGGGTGAGTTCCTCACACAGGATTTTTATTGACTGGTTCTTATTAACTGTGGTGGCAGAACTGGGTATATGGTGTTTCTCAAGGCATTGCCAACTCATGCTGTGTTGTGTTTCTTTGCCTACGGCTAAGTTTATTGCTCACTCCGTACCTAACATAAATAAAAATAGACTGAGTGTACTCTTAGAATAAAAAAGAAACAAAAAAAATCAGAATATGTAGTCTTCCAAGGTTTTGTGAATGGACATGAATCTAAACACTTGAATCTAAACAAAATGTTTTTCATTTTTCTTTAAATGATTAATCTTTATGACACAAAGAATTAAGAAATACTAACCTCTCTATATGAGAGCTCATACTGTGGGATTCCAGTGACCCCCTAAAAGTTTTGTGACCTCAGAAAGCATTTGCTCTTCTTTTATAAAGAAAATTATTGAAACTTCAAGCAAGCTCTCTCATGCCTGTCTGCATACAAATCAAAATAAATCTTTGATCAGATGAATTTTGATCTAGGGCTATCAAAACCTTTCCATTTTAGATAAAAATCTTCAGTCCGGTGAATGAAATAACTTCAGTTCTTTAGGTGAAACTAGATAAACAAGAAACAGCCAACAGCCGTTACAGGAATATTCGGGTTTTGTTATATCTAGGAAAAGCTTCTTATCAATTCCTTGATTCCATTTGCCTTCAGGTTTAGCAGAACAGTATTGTTAAAACATGCTGTTTATCTCTGCTTCAGGCAGATCAGAAGATAAGACTAAGTATAGTTAAAATAAAAGATACAGTACTTGTGTGGCAGAGCGTGAAACCACTAAGTGTAACTGACTTTGGAAATATGACCCGAGCTTTGCCTTTGAATTACATTGTCATAAAACCAAAGCCAGAAAAATAAAAAGTCCAGCTTTTTGAGGTATGGTTACTTAAGCATTTTGCCAGAAGAAATATACAAATATTACAAAACAGAAAATGCAAATTTTGGAGAAATAGAACATCTGGTGCCAATTGCTTATAATTATTTTGCAAATGATATTTTTTCCCAGTGGCGTTATATTGTTTTCATTGATTTCCCAATATTTGACAAAAATATAAATGCCAATCATTAAAATAACACTAATAATAATCAAAGCACTTCAGCGTTCACACTGTTAAGTGGTGATATTATTTGGCAGGATAGTTATCAAAGGAATATCGTACTGAAGTTTATGTAGATGTTCATGCTCTGTTCTTGTTGGAACAGACAGACAAGGGAACAACTGGTGTTTGGATTTGTTGTGCCAGTGACACAGCAAAAGGTAGAACAGGTGCTGGGGTTAGAATGTAAATGTCCAGTTAGAAAGTTACTTCTCTGAAATGTTCTCAGGGCCTGACAGAAAGATGGAGAAGCAACATTTGAAGATGTAGCTGAGGAAATGAATATACTTAGTGGAAAATGAATCAGCTTCATTAGGAAATTGAGAACTTTTTTGAAATAAAGGAGTAGGCATGGGATGAGTAATCTTCATCTGAATCAAAATTAAATTAAATTGCTCGCATTAAAATTAAACGTAGACCGAAGAGTGAGGAGAAGCTGATGTACATGTAAGAGCACATTACTAAGCTTGCTACACCCTTTGAATGAAGTAAATATATATATATATAAGCAAATAAGTCTAAGGGAAGCTATTTGAAAACTTGGGTTTCAAGAAGCTTCTAAACAGAGTATGCATGTTAGAAACTAGCCTGCTAGATATACACATGCTAGAAAGAACATCATAATGAAACATTGCAATACAATGACACAAAGTGTAAGGGAAGCACTGAATAGGCTGCAGAAAAGCTGAAGTTGAATGCAAATGAAAACTAAGGATAACTGGATATGTAAGCATGTTAGTGAGTGAAATAGACTTTTTGACATTTCAAGAAAAAGGATTTGTCTCTAATACAGCCATGAAACAGGACAGCAAGAGCAATTTCAGTGCATTGAGGGGACTCAGCCTGTGAGAAAAGGAATCTCAGTAATAATAAGGTTTAAGTAGCTAAAACAGGCAATATCATGGGAAGTTTGTATGTTCTTCAATGAAAGTTCAATCTGAACTGAGTGTATGTACACGAATCACCTTGCTGGTTAAAGGTCATGTTTTATTTGGCCTGAATGAAATATCAGTGTTTTTACTTTATAATGTTATTTACAATTTCAGTGTTGCATTTCTTGTTACTACTATCATACGGTGTTGACTGAAATAGTCCTGATATATTTGCAGCAGAACTTAATACTATAGTGACCATTGTTTTGCAGGACAGATGAGGTTTCAGTGAATCCATTCTCAAGATTTTAGCTCTAGGACTAAACAGGTTCTGCCCAATGCTTTCCATGACCACAGCACTTGCTGTGAATATTGTTGTTTGTGGTTCCTTAAAACTTTCACTGGTTCCCCTGATGTCAATACATGTAATGAGTTGTAAATCAGTGCCAAATTTAACTTCTACCTGAAGCACAAAACCAACAAAAGCAAAGCAATTCTGAATTCACTAAATCTTAATGTTGTTTTAAAATAGTTTTTAATGGGGTTAATTTATTTAGGTTTTTCTTTCTCTCAGGGTACTATAACTTGATTGATATAGTTTCCTTTCATTTTGACATTGTAACACAGTCTCATTAGGCCTGCAATGAAATTGAATTGCCGTCATAATATCACATCATAAAGGCATATTAACAAAATCTCTATAGACTTCTATTGGAATCATTTTTCCATCATAACCTTAATGTCATTGAAGGCTCTGTCTGAGTGTAGGAAGAAACAAACTGGCTCTGGGACTTTCATTTTTAAGATCTAGATTTATCTTACATTTCTTACCCATTATATTGCACTAACTGGTTTGAATATTACAAATAAATACTATGTGGTGGGTCAGTTATAACTCCAGTCAATTCTATGGCTTCTTGTTCTTGTGTTTTTCTGTGTTCATCCCTCAAAAGTCTTACTAGCCGGTTATGCTTTACCGTTTTGTAGAATGTGCTTCATAAACCCTACTCTTCTTACTTTGGCAAGCAAGATCAGTTTTATTCACTTATAAAATGACAAGATGTCGCTGACATCTTTTGGTGGCATGCAGGAGTTGTCAGACTCCCAGCTATCTTTTGATCCTTCCTTGTCTTATTAACCAGCTTCTATCCATGAGACGGATTTTAATCTTCTTAACTAATTGACTGTCTTTAAGTCTGATTCGTTGGCTGCATTTTACAAAGCTGAACATTTTATAGAGCTGAACTAAAACGGCTTTTGCCAGTTGATTACAGGGCAGAGTTTAAAATGCAGGGAATGTGTGTGTTTTAAGAGCTTTGAAGAAGATCGACTGTAACATCAAAACGTATGATCTAGATACAATATTTTTCAACTGTCGCAGAGATAGGAAAGAAGAAATAGTAGAAAATGTTCACATTCTGCTCAGAATGAAATAGACTTTTCACTGAAAGATGGAACCCATGATTCACCTCATTCATTCATACTCAAATTTCCCTTCACACAGAAAGGAAGGTAGAAAAAAAGGATTACTAAGAGTAGTAAATGAGTCTCACATTTGGTGGAAGCTACCTGTCTCCAAAAAAGAGTGAGGAAGGTTCATTTAGGAACACCTTAACTTTCCTCATGTGCAGTAGGAACAGAAAAATCTAATTCCATAAAGTATACGTAGTAAGCTTGAAATTTGTGCACAAACAGTGAAGTTGTGGGATACATGTTTGGTACTGGAGCTAATGGGCTCCCTCCTAATAGGAGCCAATGGCCCCAGACCTCCTACAATGGTGTAAAGTCTCTGGCAAATTTTGCATTCTTCTGATTAAAACTTTTTAATTGTATTACTTTATTTGCTTAATATTTTGCTCATTAGTATGTTTTTCCTATTGCCCAGTCACTGAACAGTTGCAGTTCACCCTGCAGAATACAGATGCTTTGGAAGAGTGCATGCTACAAAACACAGCTTTGCAAATTGAAATATCTGAAGACATTTGCATGATTAACTCCCTGACTATCCTGGGATGATTAGATCTGCCAAAGTCACATGTTTAAAGCATTCAGCCAATTTAATCAGTCTGAAAAGCCTTCATTTATTTCCAAGTATTTAGTGTGATTATTGGTCTAAATCATAAACAACAGTTAAAAAAAAAAAAAGTGGGTGGTACCTTACTTATTTTATGTAACAAGGCATACTGATAGTTCATGGCATATTCTATCACAGAATGAGAAGTATATGCATATTATTTTGTATTGGCAACTGTGCCTTATGTTGAAGTAAAATATGTTACAAAAGCAACACCTCCCTTTTTAAGACAGCCCCACTCCCCTTTCAGCCTGTACAATCACAGCCTGAATTTTCACAGCTCCTGAATCACTGAAGTACATTTTCAATGCAGAGCTGCAGAATACTGAGAAATGATGTGACAAGCAACTCTCTCACTTCCTTTCTCTCTTGAGTATTCTTCCCAGTTGTTTTAAATGAGAAATAAAATTCATTTAAGTGGTACTAAAAACTGTTTACAAGGAGCATTGAAAACCAGCAAAATGTCTAATTATAATATTTTTATTGCTATTTAAAATACAGCACAAAAGCAGTTGTTGCTTTTTTTCAGAGGATATCCTTTAAGAAGGGAAGGAAGTATTATCTAAGGAACAATAGCATCATCTATTAACTTTGGCTGTGTCATCATACTAGGCTTTTGTGTTTTGAAAGGATCACTGAAACAGTAACCAACTAATACGTGCAGCACCCCTATGAGATAGGTAAATATTATTAAAACTGCTGAAATGTGTATCCACAAATAATCGTTTGATGGAAAATTGCCTGGTATTACTCAGAACATTTACTCAGATGACTTGGAAGGTGCTTCTCAGCTTTACATTGAGAAACTAGGAGTGCTGAAAGTGAGGAGTTTGCCTAGTCTCAAAGAGGAAGCCAGTTTGAGAGATCAGCTACAAATCATGGTTTTTATTGCTGCAGTGTGTCTTTAAACATGCTAATTTTCCTTCTACTAGGAGACTATAGGAAAATCCCAACAGGCCTTTTGTACAACCCAGTGTGGTGGCAGAGTTTCAGCTGTAGTGGTGTGTGTGCCTTTTTAGGAAATATATCTTGTGGGTTTCTTCTTACTGAAAACCAGTTGGTTGGTTGGTTGGTTTGTTTCAGCATGCTGAAAGAAATACTTTTCCTCAACCTAGATTGCCAAATCAAGCAGGTTTATGTCTTATTTGCACACAAGGTGTCACTACTGTTTTGCATGGTGTTGTGCTCCTCTGTGCTCCTCTGGTGGAATGCAAGGGTGCTACTCCTGGGTGCATCGAAGCTTGGTCCCACCCTACTCTGCAATGACTAGAGTGATTATGGCACTCAGTTTGTGTGTTGTTGCTGATATTAATGAACATACCTTTACTTCCTGTTGACCACTTGTATGTATTCAGTTTCACAAACACAACAAGTTGAGGTTGTATTTAATCTCTCACCTTAAGTGACCTTTCAAAGTTCGTTTTCTTGGGCAATTCGGACGGAACGTGTTCATGAATGCCACAAGCTGGGCTGCAGAAGGATAGGTGCTGCTGCGGCCATGTCACTCTTGTTGCTAAGTGTGGCAGCATCTATGGTATGAAAAATCAAGAGGAAAAAATAACCTTCAATAAACGGCTCTCTAGAACATTTCAGAGTAACATTTGAATGATTACAGTGCTGGGGAAGTAGAGTATAAATATGATCCTTACCTAATCTGTATAACACTCCTTTATGACAAAGTACTTGAAGTATCTTGGACACCTCAACCTACCAGCATAAATGTAAAAGGTACTCTCTTTTGTCCTTAGTATCCATTACACTTATTTCTTTTAACTCATTTGGACAATAAACTGATCATGTTGAGGTTCATTCCCAAGACTGATATTGTGCTTTTAGGCCTCTGGTAGGATAAAATTGTGAAAGGATCTTCAGAATTTGGAGGAGTATTTTGGAAAGGAATAGGATGCAGCTCAGTTGAGAAGAGGTTGAAAGTATTCCACATGGTTAGTACCATGGGTAAAATGGCCTTTGACTTGGGGAATTTTTAATGAATTTTTTGGCAACTAATACCAGCTTCTGATGAGTAACCTGGGTATTAGGGGGAAAAACCCATTAATATTTAAATAACCGCCTTTTTTTCCTCCTTTCCCAGGCTCAATTTAACCAAATCACAGAATCACAGCATGGTTGGGGTTGGAAGGGACCTCTGGAGATCATCTAGTCCAAGCCACCTACTAAAGCAGGTACCCCTAGAGTAGATTGCACAGGAATGTCTCCAGAGAAGGAGACTCCACAACCTGTCTAGGCAGCCTGTTCCAGGACCCTGTCACTCTCAGGGTAAAGAAGTTTTTCCTCATATTCAAACGGAACCTCCTATGCTTCAGTCTGTGCCCGTTGCCCCTCGTCCTTTTGTTGGGCACCCACATCTATCCTCTGCCTTCCTAAACCCATGCTTCTGACTGTCCCCAACCTGGCGTGGGCCACCCTTAGCTGCAGTCCCTTGGGGGTGGCCAGCCATGGGCTCCGTCCCCTCAGCAGTGGCACCAGGCACCTCCTGCTGCAGCTACAGATCTCCATGACTGTCCATCCCTCCTCACCGCTCCTCAAGCATCTTCCTGTGTCTTTCCTTATGTGTTTCCTCACACATCTCCTCCCATAGCTGCCAAGGCTCCTTCTGGGACATGTTTGAGGGATAGTGCCATGTCTCCTTTCAACTGGTAGTAGTTTGGGCACCCAGCGAGTTGCCTCCATCAGGCTGCAGCACCAGCTACCAGGCCGCTCATCGTCTCCTCCCACACAGTCACTGCTGCTGCCCCCGGCTACCAAAATCTCGCTGTTTGTGCCCACTACAGGTAGTAATTGTGTAATTACGAGCCAGGGAATGTCTGACTAGGTAGAGTGAAGGTTGCTTTAAGTGGCAGTTTGAACGTTAATCACCGGTGTCCTGTCCTTGTGAAGATGCAGCCTGATGCGTTGCTTGCAAGTCTCACAAAATTAACTTTCTTTAAGTGTGGTTGTTTCATCTGGAATTTAAGAAAGAACTGAGAGGTGAGTGCAAAGATTGTAGGAGACTTAGGAAACCTGCCATGCTGAAACAGTGTTAATTGTTTTGCTAAGCAAGGAGGGCAGGGGGAGTGTGATGAGTCTGCAAGTGTCTCCAAATTGCTTCAAAGAGGAAAGGAATAATTTGTTTTCCATTGCTTCTGGGGACAGGATAAAGAATAATGGAATTAAATTGCAGTAAGTGCAATTTAGGCTAGACATCAGGAAAAAAATTCAAGTTGTAAAAATAGTTGCTTTCTAGAATATATTGCTTGGGGAAATTCTGGAGTCTCTGTCACTGCAGTACTTAAGAGCAGACTAAACAAGCATTTTCCAGGCATAATTTAAGCACACTTGGTTCAGTTGTCCAGGCACACCTTTCAATTCTGTGATGTAAGTTGATCCAAATAATGAAATAGATGCAATTTTGCTTTTGAATTGGTTGCTTTAGGACAACAGTCAAGTGATACCTCTCTCCTGTCCCCTACAAGGGTGAAGGTAACAGAGAGACGGGTTAATCTTGTTTTATTTCCAACAGTTGTTCTCTGTTGTAGAAAGGCTTTTCTTTCCAGAAAAAGACATTTTGCTATCTAGTTCATTGGTGCGGACTACAAATTACAGCGCTTTGTCTTCTTTGTGGGCTTTTCCGTTTGTTATAATGACAATGGAAATAGATTGGGTGGAGGTTTTGAACTGCAAGGTTCAGTCTGCATGCCTGTGCATGTACATAAATGCCTTGATAAACTGAGAATAACCTACCACATTTAACTTGTTGAGTTCAGTAGAATAAACGAGTAATGCATTTAAATGAAACTTAATGATCCTTGCTGGACTTAATTTATAAAGAATTATGTCATTTGATGGTTGATTTTTTTTTTTTAAATTTTGATGCTAACTCAAGGTAGCAATCGTGCAATCTTGCTTTACCATATGCCAGTACAACATGGTGAAAGAATGCCCCTTTTAAAACAGCAGACCATACTGAGCCTTCAAAATGTCACTACTTCTTTCTGCTCTCAATTGCTTATGGCAATCTTTTGACAACTTTATTGGAAATAGTGATTCTGACTATATCTGAAGATAGAAATTTCATGTAATTTTTGTTAATTAAGGAGAAGTTACTCTAAGGAGACACCATGGCAGATTGAGTAACTTTTACTTTAAAACACAATTATTCCATTGGTGTGCTTGGGTTATGCACCTGGGCCTTTTGCTCAGTGAAAGCAGAGTTCTTGTCTTTCACTCTTCTCTGACACAGGTGTGTTACGTGACTGTCACAAAGTCAAAGGTGATGCTGCCTGCATCAGCTGATCTGAATTCCACTTGTTTTCCGCCTTGATTACTCAGTTGCCACACCTTTGGTGTTTCAACCCGGAAAACATTGAGGTCTGAAAGTGTGCCATTTCAAAATGTTTTCAGGCAGTAGAGTTTAAAGAATTAAGATTATTGTTTGAGAACAGAACTAGACTTAAACAGCTGGAAGAGAAAATTTTGACCATCTGAAAATGGTTAATCTTACTGTTTTTTGAACTAATCCATGGTTTCTGGGCTTCTCTGATGACATAAGTAGATGAAATCATTTGATGTAGTTCCCTCTGCTATTTGGTTTTAAGTTTTGTGGACATTTTCACAAAAACTCTCTCTTTAATAACTAGCTGAGTTCAGCTGTGTTCCATGCCAGTAATATTAATTGGCTGGGCTTGCTGTTTAGAAATTTGCATCAGTGATTAAGATATTTACTGAAGTTTGTGTTTGACTGTAGTAGATTTAGTAGTAACAGAACAAGATATAAAGAACACCTAGGAAACAGTTTGGAAGAATCGAGAAGGACAGGTGGCATTATGTAAAATTTTCTAAAAAAAATATTTTTAGACTGTTCCTGCTAAACGACTTGCCATATCTACAGATGCTTTATTTTAAGGATACTTGATGATTAAAAAGAGGAAAAAAATTGTTTTTAGTACTGTACTTGGGAAAAAAAAAAACACTACTGTAGATTTCTATTACATATATATGCAAATTAAAAAGCATTTTTGTAAACTGCAAAAGTCTTCCAGTTTCAAACAAGAAAACACTCATCTCCATCTCAACATGACTAGATTATGTATAGGGTTATGAATATAATGCATGCACAAACTTGTTCTCTTTTACTGGTCTCTGTGTGAAATACTGATAGTAGTTATTGGACCAGGAAAATATTTTTGGTGAAATTTTATGTCACATCACATTAAGTAATGAATGCATTCTGTCGCATACTATTGTTTCAATTTCTACATGTTGGCCACGATGTAATGTGATCTGAGATCCAGTAAGCGATGTAGAATAATATATCATGCAGTGTGTCAAAAACATGTTTAATGTTCCTAAAGGTTTTTAGCTTCATGCTCATTTTACTCATCTGGAGTGGTAAGTAATGTTAGTAGAAGGGCAGGTATGGCAAATGTAGCAAAAATATCATGGGAAAAGTCCTGTGCAGGAATCACTGTGATGACTGGCTTCATTACATTTGGATCAGACCTATAATCTTTACATTTATATTGTATGTAGTTTGCCTGATAACAGACATTTACTTTATCAGGAAAGTTGAATGTGTAGTTGCAAAGATTGCCTGAAATATACCAAACTTTTGTATTATGCTGTGTCCCGTGAATAACTCAGCCCTTTCTTGAAATTCAGAACATGCATGTTTTGCATTTGTGTGTAAATGTTTCTTGCTGATTGAAAACTGGAATTTCACATCTCGAACTCTGACTGCCAGGGAACGTTAGGTCAATAGATGTGACCAGTTGTCCTACACTGTGGTTGGTTCTGTCTGGATCTCGAAAGCAGTCAAGTCCTAAAATTAAGATCTGAGTTTGTTGTGTTCCAGTCACTTCTTAAAGTCTATTTAAACAAATTATTTCATTCACATCACTTTCTCCAGCTGCTTTCGTCAGCCGTGTAACATCCCAGATTCTTAGCTTCTCTTCCAGAGACTTTGAATTCTTTTAGACTGCTGCCAGCTGTTATCATCTTACCCACTTGTCTTCAAAGGAAAAATTAAAATTTTGAACAATATCTATTTGCAAAATCTTCACTTAATAGCTGGGTTCACTGGTGACAACCAGGAAGTTGTCATTCTTTCTCCTTATGCTAGAATGCAAATCTGTTGAGAATAACTGGGAGAACAAGGAATTTTCTGTACTTGTAAGCTACACAAATGCATGCTGGAGGCGTTGCAGGCTCCCTATTATCTGTATATCACTGGTGCACTGTGCAAACAGAATATAAAAACAATGCATGGAAAAGGAAAAGTATACATTATGTAAATTTGCTAAAAAGCCCTGAGAATGTTTTGCATGAAGTAATGTGGAAACTGAGAGCATAATAGATATGGAGACCTTTTTCTGGCTTTTTAGTGGTTGCTTGTGATTAGTATACCACTGCACATACCAAATAGATGTGAAACAGTTTTCAGTGGTCAGAAAATTCCTGCTGTGTACAGAGGTTTAGTTCACTGATGTATGGTGTAGACGTAAAGTTGGTGTTGAAAAATGAAGACAAACTTATGATCTATATATAGCATATTTTGAAAATATAGACAAAGTCATGCTAGACAGTGCTGGGCATAATGAAAATATTCTGATTAAGTCTTAATGCATGGAAAAATTGAGTGAAATCAGTGTTTCGTGATTTTCCTTTGTTATCTCAGCAGCTGGTTGTATACCATTCTGTACCACTCACTTGAAACCCCAGGTATTTCTACTGGAGCAAAGGCCAGCCTGGGATGTCAGCTTTTCTATTCATTACACCTGTTTTTCAAATAGCTTTGTGCTTTTTCTTTTTCCATATACCTGTTCTACTTCCTTTCTGTCCATATATTCTGTATCATATATTCCCATATAAGTAAACATGAGATACCAGTCTCTGTTAGTTTGTCTTTCAATAGTAGGTAGGCTTTTGGTTTTTAGGCTCTTCCAAAATGATTTCCATTTGAGTCAGTGGAGTAGAATAATCTTCCTGTTGCATTAAATGTAATAAACAAGTAGGCAGTGATTGGTCTTTAGGGAGCTTTCTGTATATCTATTTAAATGCTAGAGTGCACTAAGGCAAAAAACTGTTGAGAGGGTTTCGATATGGTTCTCTGCAGTTTTAATGGCTTTTCTGTTTCTTTTTTTTTTTTCCTTCAAGTAAACTTGACAGAAATTACTTTTTGGAATTCACTAAAACTGTTGTTCTCTATTCTCCTTTTGAACTCTGCTAACATTTAACCGAACTCATCTTGACAGTTTACCAGATCTCTCTGGATTTACTGAAATCAACGTGACTCTCAGTCACTTGACAGAAATTGGTTTAATTTGCAAGTGTGAAATGGTTGTTGCCAGCTATAAGTACATAATATATCCAGGAAAACACATTTTATTTTTAGGCCAATGGCAAAGATACTTCGCACTACACACAGCACATGCTTAGTAAGTTGAAAATAAAACAGAAGGCTATAAATCTTTAAATTTGGATAAGTACTTTAAGGATCACTCTATTCAGGGTACTAACTCATTGATTAAACATGTGGACCATTTACCAAGTATACTTGACAGTTAATCAATAGATCTTTGCTCTAGTCATCAGCATTATCGATATTTAACATTCCAAATAAAACCCACCTAATTTTATCTGTACTATATTACTTCTGTAATTAAAAAAGAATTAACAGTCTGACCAAAATTACTTTCTAGACTGTGGTGTTTAAGCAGCTCACTTAAACTATGGACATTAAGATTCAAGTTTCAAGGAGATTTGAAGTAGCAGTAATACCTCAGTATCATATAAGTTGTGCTGTAATTTCATTAAATCTTCGTAGTATTTAATTCTGCTTTCTTGAAATTCTCCGTGGCTATTAACATTGATTTGATATTGAGCATATATTCTTTCCATGAGAATGAAAATATTTAGTGTGTAGTCCCACCAAGTATAAAGTTTTTGTAGACTATAGAACTTGTTAGACCATTTGGATTAGGAAATAAGAAGCATGAGTGTATAACAGTGTAAATAACATGCTAATGTATAGAATTTGTCATCAGCTTCTTTTTAATAAATTATTTTCAGAATCTATCTAAAGCATTAAATGTGAAGTTTAAATGAAAGCACACAACTCCTAAAACTTAATATATCCATTAATAGTATATGCAGTTTTCCAAGTACAGTTTAAGAGCAGCTGTCTGCCAGACTGATACATGACTGACAAAATATACAAAAGAGTACACTTGGGTGTATTCATTTAAAATGTTCAGTATATTTAAATACATCAAAAATGTGATCGTTCTGTAATCTGATTTTTATAATACTAATTATCATAGTAATCTTCACTCATTCTTGTACTAGTTTTAAATGTTAAGATCAAAAAGTGCTTTGTAATGCTTTATAAATGAGAATTCTGATGCAAAGAAATAATGAAGATTTTTGTGAAATTTTCACAGAATCATGTGGTTCATACAGCTCAAGATACAACTTGCAAACCTGGGCTCTTCTTTCTGCAAATCCTAGAACTAAGTTGACTCGTTGCATGAGTTGATGTTGTATTTAGAAAGGTTAGAAGGTGATTGGTTTTCAGTTTCACTAAAAAGCAAGGACTTCAACAGATTTTTCATTGTGTTGAGACACGGTCAATGTAAGTTTTTTCCTTATTCCAGTCAGTCCATTTCATTCGATAATAGAATAGTACTATGTTCTGTAACAGTATAATGCCACAGAGGGAGGACATGCTATCTGGAGTTCAGGCTTGAGCCCTGACACATCAATATACACAAAGGTATGATTTGTCATATGTCATGTTATCTACAGTAGTGTAATAACTACCAAGGCTAGCAATACTGCTTGTGTGACTGCAGAAATCTTAGCAGGACACACCCATTTGATATAGTCTTTGGTGGACTGCATTTCATTCTAGAAAATCACAGCTGACAAAAGTAATCCATGCAGGTGAGGTTAAAATGAGCTCAGATGTGCCCAATTGTTATGATGTACCTTGACTTGGCAGAGGAATGGCATAAATACCCCCAGATTAGCGCATATGTGAGAGTGTCTTTGTTGGCTAAAAAGGTGCAAAATGGCTATGCAGAGCTTGAGCAGTAGGTAGGTGATTAGTATCACATTTGTATCACATTTATGTATAACATGCAAATGTGTTTCATGTAAATGTCATGAGATTCCATTTGATTTAACTGACTAATCTCAGAGTGCTATCTAAGAATGTCTCAGGAAAAGAGGGTTACAGTATCATAAGCTTTAATTATAAACCTCAATTAGGACACTTCTGGGCCAGTGTCTGCTTCCTTTCTCTGCATGAAAACAAAGGTTTTCATTATGTTTTCCACTTTTTGTAACAGTATTCAAGTGGAACTGAAGCTTAGAACAGCTAACAAGAATAAGAGCTCATTGACAAATAACATAAACATGGTGCAACTTTCTCAATTAGTCAAATCCTAAAATCAGAGCTTGTAACATTCTCCAGCCTGTTTTGGCTTTATTCTTTTTTTTAAATCGTAAAAGCAAAGTCACTGCCAAAATATGCATGTCATTCAGAGGAATGAATTATTGATAACAACAGTGATAAAGCTTGGTCCTGCTACTGGCAATGGCAGAAATTCTGTTGACTTCAGTGGGGTCAGGGCTTGCCTCTCATGACTACAGACAACGCAGGGAGAAAAGGCAGCTGAAAGCTATTTTTGCATTTCACAGTCCTTGGGATGCTTTATATCCCTTTTTAATGCAGAGTTGCTTGAAAGAGGATCAAGTTAAGTGCCAAGAACTGCCCCAGTGTCTGCTTGGAAACGGTTTCTGGTCTCTGAATAAATGATTAGTTGCAAATAGTCCAGTCGTATCTATAGTCTTTATCACCCTTGTTTCCATCATGTGTAGGTTTCTCTGTTTCTTTTCTACAGCGAAGGAGCTAAACTGACACCTTTATATATGATTCGTGCTAGATAAAAACATATTAGAATTCACAATGTGGTTATTATCGTTTGGGATATTATGTGTCTGCATAAGTCATTGTATAAAGGATTAAAAGCCTAAAAAAATGTTAATAATAAAGCCCCCAGATCTAATAACTTTAGAGATTAAAATTAATTGAATTAGTCTTTGATCTTGGTTGTTACGTTTTAAAAGAAAAGTTCAGTAGGCATTTGCCATTCTCTTTTCAAAGAACCAGCCATTGCTAAGCATGGGGTTGGAATGCATCTGTACAATCACCTCTTGACAAAAAATAGAAATCAAAACCAAAGATGAACAGAATTTTTCCATCCTGTTTTGTGTCAAGGCAATCAGAGCTGAAGTGATGGTTGCTCAGATTTTATCAATCTTTTAGCTTTTAATTTTAGTTTGAGGAATGTTTACTGAAATATCTTTGCTAGCTGATGAGGTGGCAGTAGTTAAAAATGGTGAAGCTTTTGTATATGGCTGTCTGAACACTCTTATTACAAGGGTTAGAGTAACACCTAAATTATTCAATATCCATCTCAACCAATTAATATTAGCTGATGTACACTCATTCAAATTGCTCTGTTGTCATAAGCTTCAGGCAGGTAGAGAGATCAGAACCATTTATTCAAGATTATTAGTTTTATGTCAAATCTGTAAAGCTTATTTTATTTCACATTATTCCATCATCCTATTTGTGTCTAATGCAAATGCTCTTGATTTTCTTTTTCAGTTCCAGAGTTGTGTACGTAAGGCGTTATGCTACTATAAAAATCCTGGCGTGATAGTCAAAGACGGCTCTATCTCCTGCTACTTTCCTTACTGTATCAGAAGTGGTAAACATGTATCTTCTCAGCTGCCTGCTTTGCTACAAGTCATGTTTTTACAGATAACTTTGTCTTTATATTTGTGTTGCTTTTTATTATTCAGAAAAGCTGTAAAAACTCAGTCATTGCTGAGCGGATATAGTGAAACCCAAACATAAATATTTCTTCCTGTCAGGTGGTATATTTTATCTGAAGTGGTTTACAATTATGCGGAAAGTTAAAAAACAGAAATGAAAGGAAAGGTAAAAGAAAGGCAGAAACAAAACAAAGCTACAGGAAATGAATATTTAGGACATAGTCTTGGATATTTGTGGCTGTGCAAGATGTGCTACGCTACCTGACAGTATCTTAGCAACTTTGAAAACCTATTAAAGCATCTTTAATTATATCCCTTACCTGCAGTGCATCTCCAAGCATGTCTTTGCATTTGTATGTGCCTGTATGTGATGGTGGAATTTACTAAATTCCTGCATTATGTTTGCTGTGATAATTAGTAAAGCACAGTGAGTATTTCAGAATGAATAGTTAATCCCCTTAATTTATGCTGTTAAGTAATATACAAACAAGATTGAACAACTTTTTTTTTTTTTTCCCACTTTAAATTATGGATCAGTTGGAACTGTCTCTGTGGAACATCAATTTCTTAGTCTGTTGAACTCTGATCTTTACTTTTGTTTCTTCAGATGAATAGTATGACAGTAGTTTAGTTCATTGTTTTTAATACCTATCTATTTATCAGGTTAAATATTTTGCTAAAAATAGGCAAATTTGAGGTATGCTTCAATAAGTGGTTGAAACAAAGCTTTCCAGTAGCAAAGAACTATGTCCTCTCATCAAGAAATAACTTAATATTTGCTGTAGTCAAATCTATACAGTAACTAATTTATTCTCTCTTCTTTTATTTCCCAGTTTTCTCTGCTCCCTAAATGTTGAGGTGATCTCCGGCTTCATATAACTGTAGAACACAGCCTGCTCCCTGGATGGGAAGTGCAGCTTCTGGGAAGATAGGGGAGTGCCATAGAGGTACATGCTAACCAGATTATGTTTTATTAGGCTGACTTAGTTCTTCAGAGGTATCCCATTTAACCCCACCGTAGTTCCCAACACATTATTGCCTTGCACCAGATTGCAACACACCACAGATACCAACCTTCTGTGAAACAAAGCTAGATACCCTCATACATGTATCTGATCAGCAATCTCAGTGAAGATCAGATAAGTAAAAAGCAGTGAGATTTGCATCTGTCTGCTGACTTGGAGTGTAGATACCATGACTTGTTGTGCCATTAAACAATTATGACATGGGAAATAAGAAAAAGGTACAAAGACGCAGGAGACTTCTTTATCTTTTGTGATGCATGAATATCCTAGAAGTGACTGCTGCTGGTTCTCTCTCTGTTTCTTATACTAAAGTATTCCTTTGGGTTGCATACTGGAGTGTGAATTCTTCCTGTGACTATCAGTCACTGAAACATAGTCTTTTGCTGTCTTCCTGGGAGAAGAAGAAGAAAAAAATATCCTGTAAAATTGGAGGTCCTGACTCCCTTTGATCATAGCTGATAGAGGTAAAGTATTTAGGTCTGACAGAGTCCTTTAACTGATTGGCAAATATAATAGGAGTGCATTTAGTAGAACAGTCTGCAAAAATTGAGGTCAGCCTTTTATGTCATCCCTTTGAGATCTGATAGGAAAACATATATTTTGGTCCTGAAAAAATGTGGTTACTGCCAATCTAATCTATGTTAAAATAATGAAAGAACTGAAAAAAATGTGCACTAGTGAAACTGTTTAGTATGGCTGGTGCAACTTTAACATTCAAGAACAAGAAACCATCCAACAATAAAAATCTTATGCTTGTGCAGCTCCTTTACATTTTAGTCACTCAAGAAAATAAACTCCTATTGCAGTGGTGTAAAGTCTGTAGATTTTAATGATTTCATCCAAACAAAATGATGCATATGGTACTCTGTATATGATCATACATATATACGACTGCGTATTAATAAAAGCAAGAAGACTATAATAAACACATTTTATATCTTGAAACACATTAAACAATAAAAGTTCTACATGAAAACCGTTAATGCAAAATTAAATATGTAAACTAGTGAGACAAGAAGGCTTGCTGCTTAAGTTAGTTAAAAACCCTCAGGCTGGAAGGCAGTTCGCCAGAACCAGAGAATCTCAATTTTCCACATGACAGGCTACCATCTCATTTATAATGATGTTTTAATCATAAGACATCCTTTCTTTTTAAAGGAAAAAAAAAAAATCCAAGTTCTAATGAACAAGACTTACATTGAACAATCCTGTCATTTCTCCCTTTAGCTGACAGATATTGCTGTTGGATTGCGAAGTTTCATTTAAGAGAAAGTTTCAGGACAAATGTTTCCAATGTGAACTGGTGAATGACAGTCAGCTGTGATTATCCTTCAGTTCATTACAGTCATGCTTCTAACTTACATTGCTGACATCCTAATTCTGAAATGAATTTGAACTTGATTGAATTGTTTCTTTTTGATCTGAAAGGCAACATCAAACTAGAACTTTGGAAAGAGATACTACCAAAATAGGTTGCATGAAGTTTTATTATCTTTTTTATGAACAAGTATAATCAGAATTAAAGGAAACACCAATAATGTTCCATATCATCCTTGTTGTTTGAAGAAATGAGGCATAAATCAGATTGCTATAAATACCTTCTTCTCAAAGTTGGCTTCTTGAAAAAAATCCATTGTCCATGGTTTTGTGGGGTTTAGATAGCTTAAATAGTTGGATTAACTGTGATAAAAGAAGTAGCACTAAAATATTGAAAATAATTTTGGAGTACTGTAATAAGACAAATAGGTTGTATACTGTTGATAGAGCAAGTGTATCAAAGTAAATCAGTTGACTAAGACACGTAGATATTTTTAAAACTCTTATCCCAAAGCTTTATTAATGGTGAAATATGTGTATATTATTATCTTGGAAGCTAGCTAACTAATTAGAGGAATATGCTTTAGCGTTACCAGAGCTACTACACAAGTTTTTAAAAACTTCAATGCTTGGAAGGTCAACCTGTGATCCTCTGCTGTTTTCGGTAAACTATTAGAAAATCGTATTTAAATATTATTTCTCTTAAAAGACAGTGAGATAGCACTGTCTGATTTCCTTCTTACTATTCTTACTTGTGGCACTCATTTTACACACATAGATTGTGTTACCACACCTAAATATTTTGTTTTGAACCTGAGTGCTGGGCTAGCAGAGGCCATGCTGCACCACTATCAAAGTACCTGAAAGGGTTTTGTGTAGCCCTAAGTGAAGCTTGCATAATAATATACCAGTAAAAAGAACACATTTTACTCAACAGTCACCTTGATTCAAAATAAGGATGGCAGTCACAGGAAAGGCATGAGTGAGTATATCAAACTGATTTTATTTAATATTTTAAATTTTGTATGATTGATCAAATAAGCCACACAGAATTGTATCTGTCAATGGATAGATGAATGTGGACAAAGCTGCAAAATTATTGTACATGGAAATAGTTTTTTTAATGTACAAAGCATTCACACAATTGTATGAGCATTCATGATAAAAACAAACTTTGAAGGGTAAATCCATTGCTTATGTAAAACCTCATTATGATTCTTGCAATAGTATACTTTATGTTTTTGTTTATTTCAAGTCGCCCTTTATCACATTGGGACACACACAGGAAAACAGACTCACTGATATAAAGGGAAATATTATTGCCCTAAATGTAAAAGTTCTCTTACAGAGCCCTCAGTTGAAGGAGAGCTCACATACTGTCCTCTAAATTTACTTTCCTCTTCCTCTTGGAGCTAAGATGATACACTTCAGAAGACTTACAGCTATTGAGTTCTGCACTTCAGTTAATTCGCGAGCTGAAACTGCTGATTTGACAATGAATTGCTAGGTGTAATTGAGATTTGTTCTAAAACTTAAGGCAGCGTCTGTGGCTGTTAAACAATGTCAAGGCTGGACAAACATGAATGTGGTTCTGTCTTTTTCTTTCTCTTATCTTTGCTAAGTAATAGCAGGTTTTGACCCAAGATAGTAGGAAACAAAACAAAAAAAATATAATACACCAAGATCTAAACTCTGTGAGACATATACGGGGAGTACTAATTCTTATGCAAATTCCTTTCATTTCTAATAATAGATAAGTATTTAGATATCCAACTTAAAAAAAAAGTGTGGGGGGGGGCAGTAAATAAACAGAATACATGATAAGCTGATGTTTAGCCTGATTGTTTGAAGTATGGTGCATGCTTTCCACTGACATAAACTGTGTGCTGGGTACCTCTCAAAACATAATCTTCATTGTACCAGTTTGGATTTAAATGGTTTGAGAAGAAAGCAATGTGTGAAACAGATAGTAATAATTTTAACTGAAATGGGTTATCTGTCCAATGACAATCACCTGGTAAGTAGCTATTAAAGCTATTTTTTTCTATTTTAGCATTGTTGTTCCTTTCACTGATAGGGGAGATTGGCTGAATTGAGAAAATTCTATTGCCTATACTTCTGTATTTTTCTTTTTTTTTTTTCCTATAACAGGCATCTGGGAGTTCCTGTAATTGTTTTAAAGCAAAAAAAGTGATACTTATGCTTGATTTCACAGTTTTTTTTTTTTTTTTATTGGATTTGAGAGGTTTTTTAAAATTAAAATCATGGGGAAAATGTATTTTACCTAATGATTGACAGGGAATTACCAGTATTACGAGATAGATGATAGTATAAAAATAAAAATTGGCAGTGGTGTAGAGAAGAAATTGTTCAGATCAACTGTATTTGCAAAAGTGATTTTTCATTTTAAAAGGCTGCAAAAATATCAAAATTCAGTTGCTCTTCAGTAAAATAAAATTTGGAAGTGCTTCCATTAAAATTAATTAGAAAATGGTGCTTTGTCTTCCTACATCTGGCCTCAGGGTGTTTTTAAGTTTTTAAATTAAATTCTAAATATAACTGAATTCTGTAACTTTTAATCAATGTCAGTTTAATACATCCTTATAGAGCTTTGCTGAAGAAAATGTTATGCAAACATAGACACAAGAGCACTCCACCCCAGCTCGTTCTGTTTACAAGGTATTTATTCATGGTAACACAAATGGGCTTCCACTATCTCACAACTCATGACTCAGCTGGATTCAGTGGTAGACACACACTTAGAATAGGTGAAATAATTAATGAACTGGCCGTGCATTCTGTTCTCAGGCCAAAATCTTGCTGAATGAGTGGGAGCTGTTACAGGAGTAGGCTCTCTGTATTTTGCACTCAGTATAAGTTATTGATGCTCTGTATCTTATGATTCCAAAGTGCTTCATTGATGGTGTTCTTCTGAGAAAGCTGTGGGTTTGGTGTGTTTTTGTTGTTGTGGGTGGTTCTCTTTATTTGTGGCATTTATTTGTGTGTTTGGTTTGGTTTTCTGTCCTGTTTTTTAGATGGGGAAATGAAGCCATAGAAAGGCTAATAGATTTACCTGTAGTCATAAAGGGCTTAAGGGAAAATCAGGAATAGGAGCTGGAAGAGAGATTGTTTTATGCCTCTGAGAGGGCTGTCTCTGTGGAGTAATTATACCCATGATGCTACCTGATTTTATCTGCACATGGTAACCTTACTGACTTCTCTTTAGATGCCACAGACAGAATTTCTGAAGCTCTGATAATGGTGTAAATGTAAAACTACTTCTTAAAAATACTAGTTTACACGTGCTACTTTGTATCTACAGGGTGATCTTCATTCAGTGTTTTGAACAGCATGGATAGCACTTCTTAAGAAACCTAACCAGCTGAATAAAAGACACCTGAATTCCAAACCTAAGGAGCTCATATACAATCAGAAAGGGAGGAGCAGCTTCCAGTAGCTTTGCTGGTAGCCTGGGGATTCTGGTAGTTTGGGTTCAGTCTCCTACTTTTCACAGGTGTTCAGCTTTAGGAAAGGCTGCTTGACCCAGGTGCATTCTATTTAGCACTTATGTGAGGCAGCTTAGAAGTTGATTAACTGGTGAGATTGAGAAGCACCTCCAGAAGGTATGTCAGGTATTAGGTGTACTGAAATGCTTTGTGTGTGAGACTCTCTCTTTCGTGATGTGGGAGGAACATTCCTTGTTTCTGCACCTCAGTGCACTGCTCAGGACCTGGAGGGCATCCTTCTTCTAGGAGTTTGGTTCTCTAAGTCAGAGTTTAGCTGACTGAGTCCCAGGTCAGCTCCTTTGCTGATGAACTGTGTTAAAGAAAGCAGCTGTGTAGCAGGTATGTCTGTGCCAGGTCTTGCTTTGACCCAGACCTGCTGGCTTGGTTTTCTGGCTCAACCTCACCCGTCTCTGTTGCTATGGACTTTCTGACTTGAACTTGCAGCTCTGCTTCCTGGCTACTTGTTCGTAAGTTCACTGCTTTATTACTGCGTTCTGCTCCATGTTTGCTTCCCCTTGCGTGGCAGCCAGCTCTCACTGCTCCTGGGCATTCCTGCAGTTTGGTGGGATGAATCTGGTCCTTCATTTCTTTGTCATTAGCTGTCCAGAGGACACTGGGCAAGTGTAGCTAAGTTTGAGGTACTCAGACTCCCATATCAGTACCTCGTTGTTATACAGCACTGTAATGTTACTACATAATAAAGCCTCACTGTTACACAGCATTGTAAGAGTACCATGATAATTTACAAGATGTAAATAGATACTGTAGCATAAAAAGTTTGTGGTTGATGTTTTTTTCAAAGGAGCTAGAAAGAACATTCAGTGGAAGTGTGTGCAGAACTTACATTTCTTACTTTTCTGCAGTTTTCTTTAACATATCAATTTCAGAGAGCCTGAATTAGTTATTTGTGTTTGAAAATCTGAGATTTAGAATATATTTGTATCTATGCCCAGTATAAATTTCATTTTTTAAACTGTGTTTTTTTAGTGCAGTGATTTGTTCAAGGTCACGTACTAATTGCTGGCATAGCTAAATAAAGAATCTAGAAATATCTGCTCTAACCAATACATCATACTCATTACTGGTTATTTTTCTCCTGACTGGCCCATGGCTCTGGGACACCGTGTCTGCCTGACTGAGTTATTACTTTTAGGTTCGCAGAAATTCGTAAGAGTTGAATGCTTCAAAAATAACTACCCATCTAGAGAAATGAATGGCAAAGTAACCTTAACCTGCCCTTTCTTTATATAGAATCTCAGATTTATTGCTAATTTCATGATCTTGGCCAAGCTTAGGTTTTTTTAGTGGATAAAACTATGACTTCATGGTAGTTTGTAAGACTTTGGGAGTTTGACTAGTGCAACATAGTGCTTCTAGTGCAGAACCTGTTTTTTCTCTTCACTTTTTAAAAATTTTTTTGAGAGAGTTCTGAGAAATTGTAGGTAGTTGATCTGCCTTGGACATGATAGCTTTTTTAAAAAAAATCTGCTGGTCTTAGTGGTCTTTTTTCCTATCTTTTTCTAGGTCCTTGAATGAACCGCTATCACAACGTAGTGCTCTGATGTTTTGTGAATATAAAGGGAATAATATTTTTGTAGATGTTTATCTGTTAATAAAAATATAGTTTTATTTTCCTTAGCTAATCTCAGTCTAAAATACAGTGACTCAAATTTTGTTTGATCCTAATACATTTAGGCAGCCAAAACTCCTGGGACTGAGCAGAGCTTTCAAACAGACTTGATGCAGATTATTTCTATGCTAATGTCTCTGTTAAATGAGAAGCAGCACCTACGGAAACAAGGAGCAGTTCAGAGGCAATGAAGAGAAAGACACTATCTTCTTTATGCTTCCTTCCCTGTGTTTCTAATTACTAAATTCAGTTCCAGTAGAAATTGTGATTTACGTTTAAGCACTTATAGAAACTGGCAACTAAATTACATGAGATTAATACTGTTTCGTTCCAGACTTTTGTGTCATAGGATTGTCTCTTTGTATATTTTTCTCTGTTGAATTTCTCAGTCTGGGATATTCTTGTCTAGCTCAACAGTACCTTGAGATACACAGTATGGGGAGCAGTTTTGGAAAGTTAAGAGACTACTCCCCCAAAATGGGAGAGATAAATGAAAACTGTAGAATATAATTTTAGTAGCACAGAAGGGAAAAATCTACCTTTATCCTGAAAATATGCTTTATGAGCTGAAAATAAGCTTTCCTATTGGCTATCCAGCCATTAATGGAATTTAAAAGTAATGTTCTTCTTTTCACTGTTGGGAAATTTGGTAAGGGCTGAAATGGGCAGAGTAAAATAATGAAGAGATTTGCTTCTCTTCCTCTCTGCTGAGTATGGCTGTCACAAAGCAACACAAGATAATCGTATTGTGACTGCAAGTAAGACAAAGTGACTTCCCAGCTGTTAACGGGAGACTGACATTGAAGTAGATATTTTACAGTCAATCAGTTTTCAGCAAAAGCAAAGAGAATGAAAATAAGAAATGGCTAAAAAATTGGGAGGAAAACCTGCAATTTCTGTCCATCACTGGAGGCATCTTAACTGCATGTTTGCAAGCACTAGAAAGCTTCAGGAGATTGATTTTGCACAGCATTAATAGGATTAGATGCAGTCTGTCTTTGTTCTGACATGTTTCTTTTTTGGACCTTGGTAATAGGAAAGAAGTTTCTCAGGCTTTGGTCTCAACAATTCAGAGAGGCACATAAAACACTTTCAACTCAGAAAAGTTCATGTTTTTGCTATGAAAATACATCATCCATGAGCAGATTGCCTATTTGGGTTATACTTTAAGGTCTGAATAAGGTATGTATGCAATGACTTAATTACAAGTATCAGCTATCTGATACCCTGTTTTAAACCAGATGGGCCAGGTAGTTATTTACAACTGGGCAATGTGTTGATGGTGGTATCTGGAATATTACCTTCAAGTTATGCCCCTTAGTTCAAGAAGGGTATTGAAAAACTGGAGAGGCCATAAATAAGAAGCCTGTAGCCTGTGACCTATGAGAAGAGCTTGAAGGAGCTGGGCTTATCAGTCTGGTAAAGATGAGACTTATTGGGGATCAGGCAGTTTACAACTATGTGAACAAGAGTTGCAAGGCCAGTGAAACCAGTTCGTTTACATAAAGGCAGAGAGTAAAGCAAGGCCCAGAAGCTACAAGACTGTACTGGAGAGATTCATAGTGCAAGTTGAAAACAACTTTCTCAGTAGGATGGTAGTGGAGTATTGTAATGGGTTCCTCAGAGAGTCTGGGTGTTTGAAAGTCTGGACCATACAAGGCTGATGTGATTTAGTGCTGCTTCACCCAGAGGTTCCTTCCAATTAATGTTTCTATGATTCCTTAATTTTAATTCATATTGTTAAAATATCAAAATGAGATGAAGGAAAAGGTAGAAGACATTATTAATATTAATTGCATTCTCCTCAATTGATTTTTACTTAAGAGAATTTGTAGTAGACAGAGTCTTCTTAGTGGTTGTGTGAGAAAGAAGTCAGAAAGTAAAAATGTTGCAAAGGCAAGGACACCCTATGTATAGGTTTACTTTCTTCCCTTCCCATCTCTATTTTCTTCTTGTGTGGCAAATTAAATGTGGTATTTTGCTTACCCTTATGCACATTAAAAAAATTATAATAGAGTGCATCTGTGATAAGGTATTTACTAAGTGGTGAGATCATAATTTCTTTGCTTACACAGAATTTCATAGAGTGTCAATTTAAATTTGAAGAAGATACTGCTAATTACAAACTTTCCATCTCTATTATTAGTTGAAAAAAAGAATTCATACAGTAGATGTTAACCATTGCTGGAAGTTTCCTTTAGAAACAACCTGTAGAGTAGTGAGGAAGTGAGGCTAAATTATAACCTGAATCTATCATACAGCATGGCAGAACCTGAAGTACTGTATGTTGAACTGAAGAGACATTCTGGTCTTGACTGTAAATACTGAAAATATTTTAAGTCCTGAAGCTGAGAAGTTTGCCAGACATTCTTATCAATGGACATTTGTTTTTGTATGCATCAGAGACCTACCTTTAGCAGATGAGAAGATATACGGTGTTCTTTTAACTTCTGAATCCAGCCTGATAGTGCTAATCTCTAATTTATTAATCACCATTTTTAATCTGAAATCTCAGTTACTGACTTCCCAACTGGTGCAACTTAGATTCTACTGATTAAACGAGTAAAAGATTCCATGTATTTTTAATGAGATTTCTGTATTCATCAGTTTAGGCTTATCCTAAACCAACCTGTGCATACCTCAAAAGATCATCCTTTTAATGGCAACTTCCACAGTGAATGACTTTTTAATCATTAAAATATAATTCAATAAATATAAAAACAAAAGGTGGATATATTTTCTAGATGTAGTTTACTGTATTTGCATGAATTTATTCTTTCTTGCAAGTGAGACAGGATTATGATACAGAAATCTCTTTGTGGGAACAAACACAATGTCAAACTCCCTCTCTCAAACTGCACCTCCGCCTCTGCTGTCTGTTCAGGTAACACACTCAGCGCTTGCATCAGAATTACAGATGCATTGGTTAAATGATCCAAGCTAACTGGAAATCTAGTCTCTCCCATGTGTGAAGAGAAAATGGAAGCATGTCGTCTGTGTTAGACTCATCATAAATTTGATTTTTCAATTGGATTGCTGTAGACTTGACAGACGGCCTTGTGTTCTCATTTATTTAAACAGTAGCATCATGGTTAACATTTTTTTAATATACATCTGTGATTTTTTTTTTTTTTTAAAAGAAATAATCTCCTTTGTGTTCTCAATTTGACATCCTTCAGATTTGCATTTAGCAGCATTTAACAATGCAAAAAATCAATATATTATTTTAGAAATTATGAGCTTTGGGTTGCAAAAAGTCCTAGCTCTAACTAGAACATTATTTACTGGGTCACAAGCGTAAAAGTTAATGTACCAGAGCTTCTATCTTTCTCTTTCTCTGGATGGATTGTGACTGTAATGAACCTTAACTGATTTCTATTCATCTGGCTTTTAACTGCTGAGATTTGCAAAGAGAATTAAAAATAAGACCCTTTATGTTGTCATCTTTTCTCCCTACATTATAGTTAGCAATTTGAATCACACATTTATGCTTAACCAGAAATTCAGGGCATGAACAATAATTTCAATAACCTCCAAAGTGGCATCGCATTGAAGTGCGATGCAAAGAAAAGAAAATCAGCTACTGCATGTCATGATGTGTTAAGAATAGTGGGACTCAAAACTATTACTGCTTTTAGTAGTTTAGCGTGTATGAGTTTAGTAGTTCAGTACATGGTACCAAAATAAGAAAAAAAACAAAGAAAAAGTAGTAATTAGAGTGAGTGCCTTAAATTTGAATATTGATTTCTTGGTCTCTGTGTATTTGCAGTTGCATGGAAAACCACACTTGAGTTAATGAAGCCATGTTTAGATCTGCATTTATGTACATAAGATGTAATAATTTCTGAGGGTGTGCCCTAAGGTTGTTTGTCAGTAGGCTGTACCACTGATCCTTTTCCAGACAACTGTGGCAGAATTTTTGCGTCCTTTCCAAATATAAGAAAGCGCTGTAGGACAGCATTAGAGAGCTGTCAGTAGTTGGACATCGTTACCTCTGTCTTTGCAGTCAATAGGCTACTAAATTCCTGTGTGTAATCATCTTTCAATTTTAGCTTCTGAGTCAGTTCAAGTGTAAAGAAATACCAAAGTGAGGTAAAAGGATAGTGCTTGGAGCCGATACGTCTTAGGAACAATGCCAGAATGATAGCACATGTCGAACAAAATAAACTTCATTATAAGGTCAGTGTGGTTATAAAGGTGTTTAAGTTATTGGAACAGACACTGTGAGTTGGTCCTTACTTTTGTCTGTCTTGGTCCCAGAAAGTTAAAGCAGCTGTGTCTATTCATCCATTCCAGTCCTCATAATACTTCGGTGTGCTGCCACAGTTCAAGTGATATGTTAGGGAAAAAAAAGTTACTACAGATTTAAGAATAATTTATTTTGAATCCTCTAAAATAAAATATCAAAATGCTTAGGCAGGGATGTTTGGAAGAAAATAAGAGGCTGAGACATTCAAAAAATAATTTGAGCAGTCAGCATTATTATTTTTGAGCCAGTTTCTGAACACAGATGACTTTATTTTACATGCAATGCATATGATAATTTAACATCATATTTCCTTTTTGATTGGTGTTCTTGTGACTGATTTTTATTGGTATAATTCTTTTCAAATATCTTAGTTGGGTAGTTTTTTATTTGTGTCTGGTATTTGTTCTATTTTATCTTAACAAGTTATTTACCTTTTAAGAATTCTGCATAAGTATATGCAAATTCATATTTTTATATAGACAGCAGTAAGGTCAAATGAGAAGTATTTAATCTGGAATTAGTGATTAGTGCTTGTCAGTGCTAGGTACCTGAGAGATTCATGTATTAACACTAATTTTTTCTTTGTTTCATGATGTATTTGGACTTTCCCTGAACACTTGAGTCTACTATTCTGAAGATCTACCTAATGTGATCTAACTAGAGCAACAAAACTAAACCCAGTGCAGTCTTTAAGACAGAAATTGGAGGGAAAGCAATCATCTGTGGCAGCTCACTTCTCCAAGTCTGGGCACTGAGATGAGTTCTTCCATGTCTCTGAAGATCAGCAGATTTAGATTGTTTCAGAGGGGGTGAATGTGGAACATGGCTTCTGAGATTCCGGTTAGCATCTTCATATAGAGGCTATAGATATTATTTATTACTGCACCTAGTGACAGTGTATTACACAATGTCACTAAGAAGGTATCTTTTGTTGATAGTATAACTGGTTAGTTCTGAGGTTTGTTTTTTTAATTTATTTTTTTTTTTTCTGCATTGGAATTGTTGCATTATTTGTATCATTTTTGAGTACCGTCTTTTGAGGAATGCTGTAACACTGAACTGTTGTGTCACGTTGCCCTTTTTGTTCTAAGAAAAGAAAGGAGAACTGATGGGCAATACTGAATCCATTTCATAGGCAAATCTAACATTTTCGAGTTCATAAATCTCTTGCCTGCTCACTCCTCTAACAAAATCAAAGGTCCAGTTTTAAAGAATATTTGCAGGAGATAAGTGTTTGAACAAAAAACAGATGTTAACAGCTAATTACCAGTCTGCATGTTTAAATATTCTGAGAAATGTTATTATCATGAGCATTTTACCTATTTGCAAAGTTGAGTCACAGTGACTAAAATAAGATAGAGGCTGATGAATTTATCTCTTCATATAGGACAAGCAGAATACAGTATTACTTAGTGTGTTTATATCACTCACCAATTAAAGCAAGGTGCTGGGGATTTTAGGAAGCGCTTTGTTCTATACATTGAGAAAATAAACACCAAGCCAGATATTTAACAAGGAGAAATGGGCATGAGTCAATCAGTATCAGTGGACTTTTGGTGATGCACTGAAAATCTGTAAATCACTATCTGTACAAAACAACTCGTCCCTCTAAAGTAACTTCTGTCTCTGCTTGAAAGCCGAGCAGACACTTGTGTTTGTTATTAGAATGTTAAATCTAAACTCACCAGAGCTGCTGATTTTGAAAAGACTGCTGGAGACAAAAACACTCGCAGAAGTGATGAGCGTTGTCAATAGGAAATTATATTTTTCCTATATAAGCACAAAGTTGTATTTCAAAGGAATGTGGATGTTACACATTTCATATAGCAGGAGGCATGAAAAAGATAGGCAACACTGGAACAGCTTCTGGAGGCAAACTGACATGTGTAAAAGCATAGATTTACCTCTGTGATCAAATAGACTGCTAAGGGAACAAGGTATTAGGAAATGTAGTTTTTGTGTGAGTTCTCAGATTGCAGATTTGACCTGTAAAACGTTCATATAATTCATCCACTCTTTTCGGCCATTGTTGAGCAACATTCACGGCTCAACAGTACTGTTGAAGGTGCATTTTCAGTACACTTGAAGCATGCCTGTATTTTTTCATCAGGGAATGGAAAAACTAGTATCAGTGTAGGATCTGAAATCATGCTGAAGGCAGGGAATAAAATAATGCCTGTAATTGCAGGGGGCGGTAGAATAGCCATTGCTGTTTCCCTTTGTATCGCTGAGTTTGGAGCAGTCCTTTTTCACAGGGATGCTTGATCTGCCAGTGAAAGACCAGTCAGTGATGTAAACCTTGAGTGCCTGAGAGCAGCTGCCACAGGAGAGAGAACGCCTAGTAGGGGTTACAAGTGCTGGTGCCTGAAATCCATTCAGAATCGTGACACACTATTGAGGAAAAATATTCCTATGTAGAATCAAAAATACCAGAAATATGTTTTAATTGTGTGAATTGATAGCAAGAATACTTTCATTGGGATTATAAAAAAATACTAGGATAAAACCAACAGCATATTTCTAAAAATAAATATTCGCCAACATTCACTTTGTGTTTGATCTCTTTATATTTCCTATACTCTTACATAATCTGTGAAACTTAACACCCTGGCATATTATTATTTTCTGTTGTACAGGGAATGCATAACAAACATTAAATTGACAATGGAAGTGAATGTCTGTTTAGTCTATCATGTTCCTTTCTTACTCAGCATTGTCTGTATGGTTTGAAAGTCTGGAAATATACTCTTTTTTTCTTACCCCCCCCCCCCCCACCCCCCGCTCCATTGGATCTTGGGGTTGGAGTAAAGCAAGCAGCAATTAGCAGTTTTTCTCAGCAACAATGGCAGCATTCCTGCTAAATGACTTGTTATGTTTTTAATTACTGGATTATATCTGACATCAAGTATTCAACTTTGCATATTTCTAATTTGTTCAAATTATAGTCACATCATTATGTTCAAATCACAGTACCCAAAATGTGGTTTTGCTACAGGATAATTAACCAATGACTTTGAAATATGCAAGCAGGGAGTCTCATTTAGGTAGACAGCACAAGAAATAAGAGGAGCTAGTGATGCATTCCATTGCATTCTTATCTTTTGAAAACAAAGCTTCGATTTGCTTTGTTGTTGATTGCATTATTCCATGACAGATTTTGTGATCTATAGTTATCTTACATTGCTGCAACACTGAAACTCTTCACCCTTTGACATGTGCTCCTGAACTAATTGCTTTGAAGTTCCCAATAGAATTATTGCAGTGGGAAAAAAACAAAAAACAAAACCAAAAAACTAGCAAGATAAGTTTAGTGGTATGAATAGTAAGAATAGTGAGTAGTGTACACTATGATTCTTGCAATGTTCCAGCCCAATTATTACATATTTATGACTTATATACAGAAGGGGCCATATTGTATCTTTATTTTTCCTTATCAGTTGATTTTTTTTGCACAAAGGGTAGAATATGGTTCACATGGAATCGTCAGCTGTTATTATAGCACTCGTGCAGTAGCGATGAGCATGGTAAAACTGCTGGAGTTAAAAAGGATGCTTTCCCTGCTTTCGTCTTCTGATCAACCCATCTTATTGATTTCTATGAGTGCCCATCTTTTCCAAATGAATAGTGGTTTTACACCTTGTAAAGAAATGTGTGAAAGTGGGACAACTTTAAATGAATTTACTCTTTTTTGGTAATGATTTTGTCATACTAAATGATTCAATAACTTTTTTAAAGGTACTTTGAATACAAACACATGCAAATGTAAACCCAATATGTATAGCCAGGCTACACTACAACTTCCTAGCAAATCTAACAATTACAATAATAGGAATGAAGTTGTAATCAAAAAACACAGCACCCTTAGCTGCTTTCTTAATCTTTCATCCTTCCAAATATCTGTTGCATTTGATAAAATTCTTTTTTTCCATGCATTTAGAGATAAATGGCATCTGTCCTGGACATCAGATGCCACATATGCTGTCCTCTATGTATATTAATTGCCCTACTGATAGAATTATATTTTTGAAAATAAAAACATGGCCACATAGCTACACTACTTTAAAATCACTGTATCATTTTATCTTTTCTGACAGAGTGCGGATTTATAGATCAGATTCAAATTTGTTCTCACATGTTCCTGTCCATATGAGAGGAAAAAAAGCTTGCACTACAAAATGCATATGAGGAAATTATCTTGTTCTATGCATAATACTCATTTCCTTTACCTTATGGTCCACACACTTTTTTTTTCTTCTCGCCGCGCACTGTCTTACCTTTCCTGCGTCACTGCTGGGTGGACTTACTGGCAATATTGCCAAAAATTTCCTGTAGAAGCCTGATGCTGTTAGTGTGAAGCAGCCATGTAGCAAGGGAAAAGCTTACTGCTCAGGTGAAGCGCTGACATAAGCGAGCTGCTTCTGACTTTGGAAAACCAGTTTGCAGGACACTCTTGTCAGGTATTTGAACTATGTTATATATTGATACATTTTAGGAAATTTTTGAATAGAAGACTGTATGTATGAATACTTCATGAATTCATGATAACACTGGCCTGTACCAAGGGGTAATTTATTGGCATTTCTGAATTTGATTACTGAATTTGTACTATAAATTTAGCTTCTTCTCTTCTGTTCCCTCTTTTTAATCCTTACTCAAATTGGAATGGTCGTTTTTCTGTTGAAATGGTTTTTATACTACTACTTTTCGGTCTGATCACTCTCACCTAAGTCAATGGGAGAATGCAAGATAGAATGTTAATCCTCATTGAAAAAATTTGAACGAATTTTCCCATTCTTGATGTGAACTCTGATTTGGAGTATGCTCACATAAATCTATGAAGGGAAGCTTATAATTTAGTAAATGTATTCTAAACCACTGATAGATTAATTTAGAAACAGAGATTGGCAAATGAATGTTCAAAATCTATAAATGTCTACCTGGTGCTTAAAGACTGTTAATGTCTGTGCAAAGTTTCCAAGATGATTTCTAGCACAATACCAATATTGCAACAGTATGTCTCACTGGTGGATGGGTATAGATAATAGTGTTAGGTATGAATTGACCTCCTAACTGAGTTTTCTTATGCATAATATTTACTTATCAGATAAGGGTATGCCTGAACATGCTTGAAGGGTGCACAGAATGTATTGCTTTTGTAATCCAGAACTAATTTCTTTTTATTTTAGTGTAAATGTAGTTGCACAAATGATAAGGAAAGCATTCTATTAAACCCAAAAGAGAACTCAAGGCACAGTCTTCATTAAAGTGGTACAAAGACCACACCATCTGCTACAACTAGTCCCAGCTCTCATTGGGTTTGTTTGCTCTGTAGTTCCTGCTGGCTGAAGCCACCTGTTCACTTAATTAGAAACACGTTCTTAAAATACTGTGTACTACAAGCACTGGGTGTCTCAGAGGTGGGGTTCTCAGGCAAAGAAGCAAGTTGCAAGTAAGGTAAAACTTTCTTCATATCTTAAGTCTGGGCAACTGAATAAATGACAGGAAATAATGTGTAACTTTCAGAAAATACTTCACCAAATTTTGATTTGCTGTGGGTAGAAGTGTCTACCTCCTCCTCTTTTTCAGCAGAACTAGTTTTATTCAGCCCTACTGAACTCAGTTAAGACAGTTCTGCATTTCACTAGCTTGCAGAAAGTTGTCACTTTGCAAACGCAAAATTAAAGGTAAAATAAGAGCAAGTACAACTCTTAGTATTTTTACTATCATCATAAATCAAGATAAAAAATGAAAGCAGAAGTTGCATTTGAAACTTGCATGTAACAAAAGGAAAGTGAAATTTTTCAAATATGATCCGAAACATTCTTTCTTGCCAATCAAAAGGTGAATGTTTTCAACAGACTAAAGTACACAAGGGAAGTACGCCTCATTAGAATAATCTAACTTACTACTATGCAAACCAAGTCTACGTGAACTCTGAACTCCACATGCATTTCAATCTCCCCAGAGAAGACAAAATCAACTTGGTTTTCTTCTCCACTTGCTGACTGCCTGAAAGCAAATAATAGTGAGAATGTATCCACCTGTTTTACTGGGAAAACTGTGAGTTGCCTGGGTCCCCTAAAAAAAGAAAGGGAATTTAAGAAGATGAAGTAGTATATTGAAATAAAATGCTAGGCATTGGAAACTAGTTTCTGTTCCAGCTGGGATGTGTGTATCCTTTGCAGCTGATTTTCTTACTTTCCTTCCTTCCTACAAGGCCTCTTAGTAACTGTGTAATTGCTCTTGTTTTATAAACTGCGTAACTGCAGGATTTATCCACTGAATTCCAAAAGTTTATCAGTTTTACTGGGACTGTGTATAAGATATAGAACAGTGCTCATCTCTGCTTTGTTTTATGAAATATATGGGATTTGCTATTGTTTTGTAGGGTTTGCAGGATAGGCTTTTATCTCCACCAAGCACACACACATCCCTGTGTAGTCATTCCTGGCTGAAATTGTACAACCCAACAACATCTTCTGAAAAGATAAGAACTTCAAAAAAACATGTACTTCAGATTTGTTTTGCATAACTGTAGGACTAGATCATAATTATATTAAGTAATAAGTGGGTTTTTAATTTTTTTTTGTTGTGTTTTTGGTTTTTTCTCCTGTTGAAATAGATTATTAAATGTTGGACCTGGAGGGTGTGTCTCTGTGTAACTTTATTTCTTGCTTTTAAGCTAGCAGTCTTAGTGAATTGGTTAATTACTTAATGGGACTTGAAGATAATAAAGCTTTACTAAGAGTTTAATATTAATTATGGCTATTATCATTATTAAGTATTACACATTTACTGCAGGAGGGAATGGATCGTGGGTGCTGGTACAGAAGATATTGTAGAATTCACAGTATCTCTTAATTTTGTCCTCTCTTTAACTCAGGGCAGTTTCTGGCTGTGATGAGGGATAAAGAGTTGAATTCTGTAAGTGAATTATTCCCTATTGGAAACTCAATAGTGTATACAATACTTCATGGCCAGTCTTATTTCTTTCTCCCTCTAATCTGTCCTGGTACTGTATTCTCATCATGTTGCAGCCTTGAATTATTTCTTGCCTTCTGTAATTACCTATCCTGTTATATCCAGTTTCCTTTCCAGTCATGCTGTAGTTATTATTCTCTTTAACCCTGCGAACTCCCTTTGAGGTCTGCCTTAATTTTGGCAGTTCTAGGACTGCATATTCTTCGTCTTCTGATTTCGGGAGTAATTCAGTTGTCAATGAAATACAGTGCAACAGGTGAAGCATCCTTTACTTTGGCCGTGATCTATATATTCAAACACAGCGTGTGACCTCTAAAGTCTGGCCATTTCCAGAGATGCACATGGGGAAGGAT
The DNA here is from genome assembly GCF_964273445.1 of Streptopelia decaocto. Taxonomy (NCBI): domain Eukaryota; kingdom Metazoa; phylum Chordata; class Aves; order Columbiformes; family Columbidae; genus Streptopelia; species Streptopelia decaocto. Next base: position 9,346,147 of record NC_138665.1, read on the forward strand.
GTGGGTCCTGTCTCTTCAGTGTACCCAGGACACAGTCTAGTCAGTTCACATACTGTGTGTTTACAGCCACTTAACCATTCAGTTCTGTAACCTCTTTCTCTCATGGCATTGGATCCTAGGACAAAGATCAGAAAAGGTGTTTTGAATATTCAGCTCTCAACAACTCGTAGTCGGTAGCCCTTGCCAAGATGTGAGCAGATGTGGATCAGGTTCTTCTAGAGGTCTAAAACAGAGCAGGGTTAGAATATTAGAAGATAGAAGCAATTGATTATGGAGTCTAAAGTATAAGAAAAGATGGCAGAAAAAGATAATTAGAGAAATTTTATTTTTACTGGGGCACATTTTTTCTGTTTGTATTTCTTTTTTCAAAATTGTAGTCGGAGTAAATATTCACAATGTATGAGAAATAACTTTGGTAATGGAAGAACCACAGGTTGAGTAATATTCAAAAGCTGCCATAATTTTTCCCCTAACTGATTTAACTGGCTGTTTGACCAATTCTGTGGTTGCCAAATGACATTAGACATATACGTTATGCTAGAAAACTGACAAGTACCTTTTATGCATAAAATAAGTACATACATATATTGAGAATTTGTAGTTATTTCTCTTTAAATACCCTAAAATATGGACAGATTCTAACAGAGAGGTAATGTATCTGAATAAAGTTACTTCTGTGTATGTCAAGTTGATATAGCAGTTGCCATGGTAAACAAATATTGTACATAAATACTTAAACAAATAGTTGTATATTTAGAATGGTAGCAAGCTGTTAACCAAGATTTAGACTCTGGTGAACATGACCCTGTGCAGAATCCTGGTGCTTTCAACTGTCTATATATCTATTCAATTAGTGAATGTAACAATTAAATGAAAACAAATCGTTCCAGCCTTTAATTAGATGCTGGAGAAATAGATGAAGGAGAAAGAATAACAATAAGCATTATAGAAAGTTTTAAGAGAAAAAGGAAGTATTCTGAATTTGTCCAGTTTATTATGACAATGTAAGTCTGCTCCTGGGACTGTGGGCATTAAAATGGAAAATGAAATTTGGTACGAGTTGCAAATCCAAATGTTTTGACGATGAGTTAAATCAAACATTTAAATGCAGACCATTTTCATATTTTCAAAATAATAGACCCTGAATGTTTTTGTTAGCCCCAAAAGAAGATAAAGTGCATTTCGCTTTAGATTATGGGGGAGTGCAGCGTTCCAGCTAGAAACAGAAGGTGATGTCAGACTGTCTAAAAACAGAAAAAAAATTGGGGCTAAAAATAAGCAAAGTGGATTATTTTGGTGCCACATCACAACATTTTAAAAGAGTAGATTTTCAAGTTATTAATGAACATTGATGTTCTTGTATTCTGTTTTTAAATATGTTGTTTGCTTGTCTTCCAATATCAGTCAGGGATTTTCTAGTATTTTGTATGTTTTTTGATGTTAACTATGCCTAGCTTCTCAAAGTTTCTTTTCCTTTTCCCTTTAACTCATATCTCTCCAGGCTTATCCTAAGGCAGTTAAGTTTCCTATCTCATTACTTCTCACATTTAGCCATGGTATAATAAGGAATAATTCATATTAACAACTTGTTAAAATAACTTATCCCACTTTCACTATCAGCAGTCCTGCTGTTAGACCTGTAGCCCCAACTAAGTACTTACATGCTTTCCTGCCAAGGTCTTACCAGTGGTCTTCTGTGCAGGTGATAATATAGCCTGCATGTTCTTATGCTCTATTTGGGATTTAAATTAACATTAGGACCATATCCTATGTGCTTCTAATGAATTAATCTAATAATTAATGATTATCCATGGTGTATTACCATCATCAGTGCAGTTACTTTTTTTTTATTAGATGTGGCCAGTAATGGAAAATAAAATTGAACCTTGTATTTTCTATGAAAACAGGCTTCTGTAGCAAAGAAAGAATAATTATTATTCAGACAATAGGTAATTTGTTTAAGATTAATGTCTGTCTGATGATATATCCTGCTTCATCTGTAGCAGTGCTATTTGGAAATGATCTACTCACAAGCCAGTAAAAAATGGTCTCACCCTTGGACAAAGATTTTCCGCTGTGGAAAACAATGAACCTGAGATCGCATTAATCCTCATCACGAAAATTTTGGAATTTTGCCAAAAACTTGATAACCATCAATTCCATCAAAAGCTACCTGCCATTATGTACTTGATGCATCTGATGAATGGCTCGGGGAAATAAATAATTTGTGGCTAAATTACAGTAACTTAATTAATTATTGTTTGTGTTTTCTTGCTAGGACATAGGAAACTCATTTAGACCTGCCATTATTTGTTGGGTTAATATATTCAGAGAGTAATAAATGTATAAGATTATTTACAGTTCAGAGTAAGTACATGATTAATAGTTGTCAAAATGCGTATTCTTGACAACAATAGGGCCCAACAGCTGCTTTGCTGCACTGTGCCAAGACTTGCTCAGGAACTCCTCAGTTCATGGACCAGCGGAGCAACAGACAATGACAATTCCCTTGCTGCTGTTAAATTTTGCAGAGTCACTGTGCATGCCAGGTGTCACTGACATGTGAAACACTAATAGTTCTTTGGCAGACTTTAAAAAAAAAAATAACAGAAAATCCAAGAAACATAGTAATTGCATGCTGAGAGGGATGCTCCAGTGCAAATCCAAACTGATTGCAGTGAAATTAAATAATGTGTAAAACCGGTGTTACTGAGAGGATATGGAGCGTTTTTCATTTATCTGGCTTTTTAGTATGTGGTTCTGAGCTCTTAGATATGTCTTAGATCTGCACTGGTATAACATAGAGGACGTATGAATAGGCTCAGTTTTAGGAGATCCTGTTCAAACAGAAGTAACTAGAGCTATTAAATCGGTCTGAGGAAATAAGTTTAGTTACCTCCACTAAGCTAGACTAGAGAAGGTCCCCATAGCCTTTATTTCTCTGAGGTCTTCCTGACTCTTACCAGGGCAGAACAAGGACAGCTGATAGTTACAGAGGAACTAGCACTCTTATCTAGCACCCTTTCAACAAGCAATAATTTAGTTTGGTAGATAAAATTATAAAAAAACCCCAACTTGCTAGTATTATTTTGGATTTAGGCATTTAAGCCCATCCAGTGACTGCTGTTAGGACCTAAGGGTTTTATTTGGTCTCTTGTTATGGTTCCTCATAAGAATTAAGGTTTTGTGTCACATAAAACATGTCCCTTTCAGAAAAAAATAGAGATACTTTAGGGAAACTGATATAATTTATTATACCTTTATTGAGAGAAATGAGGATGCAAAAGGTAATCTCTTTTGGTTTTTATGACACTTGATTTTGTCCATACAAATAGTAGGAAGGAATCAAAACAGCTTGAAAAGGCTTCAAAACTCTTTAACATTCTGTCAAATAAGGTTTTGCTGCTTTCTTTGATAAAAGAGGTAAATTGGAAAGAGAAAGAGAAAGAGAAGCTTCAGTTAAATCTTCCATTTATGGTATGTATTTTAGTTTTTTGACCTACTAAGTGTGGTTTGTTCTGAGGATCTGCAGTTCCACTATTTGCTTTCTCTTTTGGTAGTTTACCAGAAGTATCTTTACCTGTGTATTCTGCACTCCAGTTTTAGTAATGAGGCTGCTATAGAATGATATTATTGCTTTGTTAACTCACAGCATCTTATAACATGTTGAAAAGCAATATATTATTTTGCACCGAGTCTGAAATTGGGATTTTAGGCTGGTAAACATTTTCTAAATTTCTCATTCAGTCATCTAAAGCATTTTAAGTTGTGGCGGTTTTAATTTACTTGCACAAAGTTGCTTTATGCAGACTCCAGTGTTCCAAGCTAAATTTCAGCTTGAATAAAACTTTTGCAGTTGTTACATATTAAAACTTCTGAAAACAGATAGAAAATAAAAATGGTAGTAATTATGTGTTCAAGCCATCATATGGAGGTGATTTTAATATTCTTTCAATTGGCAAATAATCTTACCAAGCACTGCTAGCAAATTTCAGTTGCAAAGGCCGCTCCATTGCTTTAAGAGCAGCTTTCTTTAGACTTTACAGTCAGCTCATGTCAATAACTTAATTTCTTTGCTGTAATTCTAATTACCTAAACTTGTTATAGATAACACATACATAAGTGATATGACAGAGTACTAACTCAGTTCTTTTCTCAGTTCTAAGATTTTAATACATAATGATTTATCATTTCCTTTTAGTTAATTTTTCTTAAATCAAATGTGAATGTCATGATTCCTAAAATATTGAGTTGCTTAGAAAGTGCCCTGAGCATAAAACATGCAGCTGTGGCTCCTGGTAACTCACCACCTTAACCCATAAAAGTTAACATCATCTGGCAAAATGAGTTCCTGTTACCTCTTGGGCAATCAACAGAAATTTTTATAGACAAAATATGTTCCAGTGTTAATTAGAGTTCCATCCCAAAGGAGATCAAGGTGACTCATATGCCACTAATGCATATAAAATATAGATATTCATTTAATTTACTCCTTTCAATTTGTTGAGTTCAGTTACTAAAGGAATTAATGATATTTTAAGTGTGAGCCTGACAAAACCACTTCAGCTAATAAGTGCTTCAAATTGTGTCAGTACGCTTACATCAGAAAACAATAGTAATGTCCTGTATTTTTTTTTTTAAGTCCAAACATCTCTCCCTGAAACACCTCACTTCATAAAATCTTAGACCATAGACTTAGCAGTAAGTTGGTGCTTTGTAATTAGAATTTCTGAAATGGAAAATTCAGTGAGGAAAAACAAGAAAAATATTGATTTTGCAGATGTTGTGGCCAAGATGGAAATTCAATGTACCTACTGAGAGTATCAAACTCTATAATGATGGAAACTTAAGATAATTCACTTTGATTATGTAGGAGTGTCTAAAGAACTGGAAGTGAAGAGAGCTGGTCAAATGTTGGATTTTGAAAGAGTCAAATGATTCCTGCAGAATAAGCTAATTGTAATGGTCATATGAATAACAACAATACCTACATTTCCTCCAAAACACATAAGTGCGTCTGGTCCTTGCAACATGTGTTGACAAAACTCCTGGTGCTGTGACAATGGAAAAGTGATAGAGGTTTGAGAAACTGCCTGAGAGAGAATGGGCAGCAGGAGTATTGTGGTGTCATTGTGTCTGGAAGGGGTAGAGAGACTTAAGTTGTTTTCAAGGGTGGCTGGCAGGAAAACAACATTTTAGGATGTTGTTTCTCAAATTGAGAAGTTTGGGGAAAAAAAGGAAAAAAAAAAATCTTAAGAACAAGCAAACACTAGTCCAAGTGTGATCACACAAAACATAGATATACGAGATAAATGTCGGCATGATTTTTACTTCTCCAAGTTAGATGTTATAACTCCCAGTTATATATCTAGTCACTGTTTGAATGTCTGTGTTTTTCCTGGTGAACTGTTCTTTTCTCTGCACGTAAACTGTTGGGGCACAGGAATATTAATTAGAGGGCAAGATACAGAAGTAAGTGTGTATTTTGAAGTGGCAGAGCAGATCAGAGGTAAAGTTGAGACTAGATCTTTGGTTGCCTTATGACAAATGTTGTGCAATGCAAAGATACTTGTTAGTCCAGAAGTCAGAATTAATACAGCCTGCTACACCTAAGCTGATTACATTGCTGAGATTCTGAGCTTATCCCAGAACAGGAAAAGATACTTAAGCTGTATGTGATTCTGTTGTTTCAGGAAGGAAAACTGTCTTCTAATAGCAGGAGGGGAAAATACTATAATCTCTGAAAATTTTGTTTACTGTAGTGATCTGGAACAAATGTTGTTTGCATATTGCATTACCATCTGAGAGTAATGGCATATTTACTACACTGATACTAAAAGCAAACACTTCAATATCTGTGGTTACAGTTTCAATTTTGGCCTTCTTTTTCCTTAGGCATGGTAGAAAAAAGATGAAAACTAAAAAAAAAGTATTGCTTTATGAAAAATTGCAAGTGTTGTAAATTACAAGTGTTGCTAGATTTCCTTTGAATTATTCAGTGGGGTTTTTTTAGGTTTTATGCTTTGTGTACAACAGTGACTATGTTTATTTGATCTATTATTTTTATATAGTTGTCTGACACTTCTTTATGAAAAAGAATAAAAGATGTGAAGCTTATCTGTGATGTCAAATTTTTATCATGTCCAAACATTTTATGGTTCTGCATGTTTCAGATCAAAGAATGCTAGGCTATCTTTTTACTTGTCTGATTTAATCTAACCAAGAGTAACAGTATTTTAGAGTACATTTTGCATATACAGATGTATGGCAAATGAAGTCCAAAGTTTCATTTTTAATTTTTAGCACCATATTCTCCAAAACTATTTTGGGGTGGATAGCTTTGTTTTCAGAATTTGGCTTCCTGTTGAATAAAGAACTAATAGTAAAGTATGCATAAGAGATCTTGTTTTGCTAATACATTCACGAGGCAACTCGTAGCCTGTTCTGGGGAAGACCAGTAGTAAAGAATGTTAATCTGAGTTTTTAACAATATGGACGGATTAACTTTATTTTTTTACCTGAATAGTTGCAGTTAGTGGTAGCAGTTCTACTACTGCTTTTGATTCCAGCTGGTGATGTCTTTATTTTGTTTGCTCATCATAGTTTAACATGTTATGACTGTACAGTATAATACTTAGTTTATGCCGGCTGAGGGTCTGGTGCTGTAATTTGTCATCGCACTCAAAAAGCTAATGATACGCAAGCGGCGAACTTGAATAGCTTTTCCTGTGTTGAGTTTTACCAAGTTTTGAAATATATCTTTATTTGAAGAAAATGTTTGCATTATCTTTGAAATTTGGAAGCAGTGTCTATTGTATTCAGTATATTTCAGGAAGTGATAATCAGGGAATACAGTATGTATTATATTAAATTACATAAACTCACATCTTAGAAAACATTGATATCCTAACCAATTCCATATAGCAGTGGGCAGGAAAGCATTTTTGTTTTCATTGGTATTTACTCTTTTGCATTATTTCTGGAAGTAGCTCACCTCTGCTGTGACATTGTGTGCCTTCATGCACCTTGCTCCTGCCTGTATAACAGCAAGCTTACAGCTTTTTATTTGATATGAAAATACACAGGTCGCAAATGCTTCCTCAAGGAAAACTTCTGGAGGCTATAGTTCTCAGCTTGCCACAGATTAGGTAGCCTTTTCCAGTTTATCACATACAGAAAAATTTCTAAAATAACTTATTTATAAAGAAAGTGTCTCGGACTGTTCAGTTAGGGGGAAATATGTCACTTGCTTTTAGATCCAATAAAGGTGTATCCTTTTGGGAGTGCAACAGAAGAAATGGCAAATAGATTGACTATATGCACCTGCAAGGAAAACTGTCAGGAATAAAAGTGTTACACAGTACTCAACTATCCCTTGTGAGAGAAAAAGAACCCTGTTGGAAAACTATTGAGGCAACATTGTCACCAGCAAACCTGCAGTGTGACAGATTGCCAGCTTCTGTTCGAGCCCCGAAAAATACTTTGTTGTCTAATGCTAATGCATGCATTGAATTTTATGTCACATATGCATTGTTTAGTAAGGAAATATTTATATTTCACATTTCTTTGGACCGTCTACCTACATTTTTTAGTGATTCAAACTTTGTAGGGAGTTTATTATGTACATGGAACATTTCCCTCTGTGATCCCCCTGCGATATAGACCGCTAGTGCTGCAGTAATGTTACCTCTTTTTGTCAGTTAACTGTTTTGTGAAAGCAGAGATTTCTTTCTACATCCCATCTGCAAGATTTTTTTTATATCTATCTTTACTATCTATATTGCCTGTGCATTTAAGCTGGATTTTTTAGAAGGTCGTAGACATTGACCCAAATCTGCTTTTTTTTGGTGGAAACAAAAATCATATGATTTTGCTCTCTTGCATGTTTGGAATTAGAAAATCTGTAGCTATTAGCTTCATGGTATGTGTTAGAATACATGAAAGGTATGAAGTTTTTACCAAGCAAGAGAATGTTCATCCTATAAAAAGTCTAAAACTTATATGGTGTGTAATTTAAAATTCTGAATGCCAATTCACATAATCTATACTGATTCTTAAAAACTGACTACCCTTTTACAAAATGCTACAATAGAAAATTTATAAGGATTTAAATGAATATTGATTCATGGGCTCAGTTTCTTCAGACAGTACATAAGAGACACATTAGATTAAAAAACCTTCTAATTTAATATTTCCAGTTGATAGATAGGCAGTATTTGTGTGATCTACTTTGCTGTCTTTGTAGAAGTACAATTTGGAATAGATGCATGAATACGTAGAAATGTAATTCAAATACTTAAAAAAAAAAAAAAAAAAAAAATCACCAAATTGACATTGATAATTGACCAGTTAGGAGAAAAGCATATAAGAAAACAACGTCACCGTTTGAAAACTAGTGATAATGAAAGACTTTATGTACTTTTATAGATTTTAGTAAAAGAGAGTTCTATTTTCGTAAGATATATGCTGTAGATGTATTTAGGGAATGTGCTTTAGATGCTGTGTAATTAATACAATGCTCAGTAAGGTACATGTGCAAAGGGAATGTATATTCTCAGTCTTTACTATAAAGCCAAGCCTACTGCCTGTATTTTGTTGAGGTCAACTGCAAGAGAACAAATGCATTCCACATTTAGATCCTGAATCCCTGTCTTTCAGTGACTGCATAAAAAAGAGAAAAAGATGTCTGGATCTTTCTGGCTGTTATTCATATCAGGACAATCTGGGGTTACCTTGGACAAAGTAGAAATGAAACTGCTACCAAAACTAGTGTTCAGTTTTGGGGTTTTTTTGTGTGTGTTAGATAATTGAAGGAAGGGATCTGACTTGTAAAACTAGCAGATGCTGTATCTAAACTTGCATTCCAGTGAATACTTCCATTTTGTCTGAGCTAATATTTGAGGAGTTCTCACTCGAGTGTATGCTGTCAAAGTCTCTGTCTTTTCTTTCTGCTAAAATTTGCTGAGGGATGCACTTGTCACCTTTGGGAGTTGGTGTAGCCTAACTGACTAAGGCATATCAAATATGTCAGCTATTGTTTGTCTCTTGCTGCTCTATCTTTCTCTATTTTCAGGGAGAGAGTGGATAAAATTGTTCCTGTCTCATACACAAAAGGATAGAGTACTGCCTTATACAATCCAGGTCAGAATCTGGCCTTGCCGAATACTATGTGAAATAAAAATAGAAAAGTCTTTGCTGTGCATTTATTTTAGAAAGAGACTTAATCCTCTGCCTTAGCTTGTAGTGTCCTGCAAATAGGATCAGACATTCTTTTTATTTTGTTTTTACTACAAAACTGAAATTGAACTACAAGCCATCCAAAAATAAAATTATTTGTATAGGAATGATGGGCAATTGCAAGCAAAAATCATCCAGATCAATGTTTAATGTAGTGCTCGGCTTTATATATTTTCCATACTCTCTTTGAAACAAATTGGAAATGTTTCTGAAAATCTCAATCATAGTCTTCTTTGTGGAGACTCCATTTCTTTCTCTAGGTAATTAATTGTTGAGTTCTTGCTATAATTTGCTCTAAATCCAAATTCATACCATTTTATTCATACCATTTTCTTTCTGTTTCCTTGAATAGCAGAGCAAGGATGATGAGAGAAATCCCCATTAGATAATGGAGTTAAATGTAACTGTAAATTAAATGTATAACTACTATACAGAGATGCAAAGAGGGATTATTTCTTGTGCATTCCCTCTTTTTTCTTACACATCTCTGGAACTGCTGGTTTCTTTGCCTGTAACGACAAGAGTGGGCTCAATACAGAGTTGATGTTTCTGTCAGTAATAGAGTGGCAATTTTAGATTTGCTGGAAAATTAGTTTTGTGAAGAAAATCTGAAAACAGCTCTCATTGCATGTGTGGAAAGGATGATAGATGTATCAATACAGGCCACAGGGCAAGAATCTCCTGACCCTAGTTGCATCAATGCTGGATACAGAGCAGAGTTTCCATGAGCTGAAGAGATTTCTGTAGGAATTTCAGACTTTATGTTAAAAATATATCAGACCTTACTAACCCGAAAAGCAGGTAAAAGAACATAAGCTATGTCATACTGAAGTACTACTATGTCAGTATGATTTGGATTAATTTAGTTCTGAGATTTATCAAAGTTTGAAGCCTGTTACAGTATTTCTTCTCAGAAATCAGAAAAATATTTTACAGAAATACTGTAATAAATAATAAGCAAGTCATAAGTGTATGCAAATGTGATCCAGGCACAGGTCATAAAAATTTAGAAACTAGCTTTTATTTTTCCAGGAATATGTATTTGCATATATTCAAGTATTTATTCATTTCCAATCCTTTTATTTCCAGGCTTCATAATTTTTCAAGTGTGAATTAATTATAGCCTGGTAGTATGTATTGCTAAGGAGATTTGTTTGTTAAGCCTGCAAAGATTAGACCTGGCTGTTTTTATTGTTTGGTTTCATATCTTGACAATTTTATCTGTGGGACTGTATAGAGCACTGAAATAGGGTTACCACAGTCATCACCAGATTTCGAAGAGAAAGAGAGCTTAAACTAAACAGAAAGTATCTAATTCACAGAATTACTCTCAGCAGATAGCTTGAAAGAAATTCCCAATTTGTAGTCCTGATTTTCCTTGGAATGCTATTTCAGGGAAGGTATGCTTTATTTGGAAGAGAGAGGTTGAAATTTTATACACCCCTCCTTGTAAATATTTCTGAACATCGTCTGCCTTCTTCAAAACCCACCTGGACACCTTCCTGTGTAACCTCATCTGGGTGTTCCTGCTCCAGCAGGGGATTGGACTGGATGATCTTTCGAGGTCACTTCCAATCCCTGACATTCTGTGATTCTTAAGTGACATTCTTTCCTTAGAAAGAACAGTTAGATTTCTCAAAAGCTTCCTCTTGTCCAAAAATGTTAATCTGATCCAATCCAGAGGCAGAAATAGCACCACCTGATGTATGAGACAAGATGTAACCAAACATGTCCAGAATTTCAGGGTACTCAGCTCTGGGTATGGATACCAGAAGAATTGTTTGTGATCAGGGCATAGAGAAATCTTGAATGTGCAATATGTTCACTGAATGCATGTGGAAAAATATTAATTTGTGGGTTGGTATTGCAATACTATCACTGTTACTGCCTACCTGTGAACAGATCCTTTTCACATTGGAAGTATATTGCTATTTAATTAGATACTATTACTGTTAATTAGAAAGCTAAAAAAAAAAAATCTGCATTGACAGATGGTACACGTTTTGGAATTCTAACTTGATTTTATATAGGTGAGAGTAATTGCGGTTTTAAGCCTCTCAGTGGAAATCTCAAAAGGCAAAAGAAATATTATTGTAGGGTTTTAGTAGACGTGTATAGCTATAACTCAGATAAGATGATCTGGGAAGTGCTTACAGGCAAGAACAGCTCCCCACAACCTGACATTCTCTATACTTTTGGAGAAGTAAATCTCACACTAGTTGAGCGATTTTTGCCAGAATAATCCCAGTGCTTTGTCTTTGTGCCGGGCTTCTCACTGAGCGCTGAGCGGCTGCGGCAGAATTCCTGTTTGAGCTCTGAGACAGACAGGGGCGATTCTCACTGTTATCCCACTGCTTTTGTAGGAAGGAGAGCTATCTAGTTCTGGTTTTCTGGAATTAAAGTGGGAGCAGAAACTACTACCTTCTCAGTCTTCAATGCAGGCAATGTGGAAAAATTGTCTGAGGCTCCCTTGGGTTGCTACAAAGATGATGCAGCCAGATCATAGACTGCAAAGGCTTTTTTGTATTAGCACATCATGTGCATCTCCTGTCAGGGCTAACTGCTTTCTGACTGTATCATTGCTGACAATCAAATTTAGGGCTGCCAGTAAACATCCTGGCTTTGAAAGGATACAGCGCCATATTTCCCGGAATGGAATTGTCTCACTAAAATGCCTGTAGTATGATAAAACAATTCATTTGAATGTGTTGCAGTGGGACTCTTACACTGTATTTTTAATTTGTTAAATTCTTTTTATGTATTTCCAGCAGGTGTCTTAATTAAATATGTCATTATTAAAGAGATTATAAAGCAGATTAAATCTAACTCCTTTTTTGGGTTTTTAAATTGTATAAAAAGAAAAGAAATTACTTGATTTGGCCTGTGTAGACTACAGTGTTTATTTCTCACAGCCAAAGTAGAAGTGTTCAAGTAAGATAGTAAATAGTAAGACTGTAAATAGTAATTTACGGAAAGACATAGTAATCCAAGGTGCCTTCATTTAGTAGGTATCCAACTCGGTCACATTGCTCCTCAAATCCAAATTTAAATTTCCTCAGACGTTGTGACCTGGGTTTCACAACTGGATATCATCTCAGTTTTCAGGCTGCGGTGTAGCTAATGTATTCTGTAGTCATAGTTATTCAGTTATATTAGAAGCTTTTTCTGTTGTATTAGACTCTGGGTCTGGAACACGTCTTTCCTGAAAATCTTCTGGTAGACATCTTCCATTTCAGACTTCTTCATGATTCATTTCACTACTCAATGGAGACATAACAGCATGGGAGGGAAACCAGCCTGTGTCACAAAGAAAATAGTTGGAAAGCTCTCTGCTTGCTTATAGCAAAGTAAGGCAGTTTGTGTTCCATGTCAGAATGCATCCTACTGAGGTGCTTTCCTACATTGCCAATGGAGGAAATATGGTAAATATTATTTTTACATAAAGCTGTGCAACCAACCATATCAATCCCTTCCACTTCAGGGAGAACCTGTTAAGTTTTGCCAGAGCTTTTGTATCAGCTTTTTGCAAGGTCGTGGGAAGTTCAGGGCAATTAAATCAACCCTTTTCTCAGCAGAGAGGAAAAACAGAGGATCCAGCAGCTTGAGATGTTCAGTTTGTGGTGAAAAGAATCTGTGAATCAGATTGTGAAACTTCATTGCCTTCTGACACACATGGTCATTTTGAGACATTTAGTGAGATGTAAACCCAAGTAATACACTTTAAAAAAAAGAAAAAAAAAATTATAGTTGCACCGAAAAAAAACAAAACAAAACAAAAAAACCCCAACAACATGAAATTCCTTTTAAACTTCAGCGCTAAGAATGAATAAATTGAGTTAAGGACAGAATAAATTCAGTTTTTTCTTTATTCTGGCAAAATATCTAATATTTAAAACTGGCAGAATGGGAGTTGAACATTAATGTTAAATGCTGCATGTAATACAAAATGCGTTACAGGATCATTCAACATCTTCCTTGTAGAATATCTAAATATATATGAATACAGAACCCCTTGTTGCTGATCTCTGTGTCTCTGCTGTATGTTTTGCCACCATGGGCCCATGAAATTAGGCATACAGATGATGTCCTTAAAAGAAATGCTAAATCTTTGTGAATAACTTAAAAAATACAAGTCCAAGTGTTCAGTCCATCTTCACATTCTCTGAATGCAGTTAGCTGAATTTAGCACATTTTGATGTTGAGCCATATCACTTGTACCTAGTCACTATTTAATAAATTAAGATACCTTCTTGATCTCCAAAGTGTCATGCCTGTAATTTATCTAACTAGACACACTTTCATAATCCATCAAGATTTGATGGCAGCTTTTAAAATTAGAACCATTAGAATATTGTAAAAGTTTCCCTTCATACATACCTTTTCCTATTGCCTCATTCATTCATTTTTATGTCTTAGAAAATAAATGTTCAACTGATTTGTCATAGTCTTATCATTCAATGTAAAATATAAAGGGGGCTTATAAGAAAGACAGACTTTTAGTCAAGGCCTGTAGTGACTGGACAATGGGCAACAGTTTTAAAGTGAAAGAAGATAAATTTAGATCGTATAAAAGGAAGAAATATTTTACAACAAGGGTAGTGAGGCACTGGAACAGGCTGCCCAGAGAAGCTGTTTATAGCCATTCCTGTTCTTTATTGTCCACGGTATTAAAACACTGTTTTATTATAAACATATAGGGCTGATTACAAGTCCAACAAATAAGGTCCTGTACTCTTTTGCTGGGATAACAAAACAATATTAGATTAATTTTACAAGAGAGGATCATATTTAGAATCACAGAATGGTTTGGGTTGGAAGAGACCTTAAAGATCATGTAGTTGCACCTCCCCTGCCATGGGCAGGGACACCTTCCACTGGACCAGGTTGCTCAGAACCCTATCCAGCCTGGGATGGGGCATCCACAGCTTCTCTGAGCAGCCTGTTCCAGTGTCTCCACACCCTCACAAAGAATTTCTTCCTTCTTCCATCTCATGACTTCGTTACCTATGACCTAGTTGCTTTCTGATTTGCTGTCGTTCCATTTGGAACACACACACATTCATTGACATAAGAAAAAAAAAGTAAGCTTGTTCAAAATTTTCTTAGAGGACTTCCAACCCAGATGCAATTCGATATTTGAACAAGTCTGAAACTTAGATTTACTTGATGGAAATTACTGCTTTTGATCACAAGACAGGGAGGCATAATTTTGGCAGTTTTGAGTGGAGTTTGGCTTCTTATGAATGCATGAAAATAATTGCTCTGATTAGTGTCACTGTGAAAATAAGTTCTGATTAATTTCATTGTGAAAATAAAGGGAAACTCATGATTCTGATAATTCTAGGGTTCGTCTGATCTTGAATTAAATTTAGAGCAATGAAATTTCACCTGGATAAGGAACAAAGAATTGATCTTTCACAAGTCTTGCTGAGTAAAAATGCTGTTTTTCTGCTACCTCTTTCACAGAACCTTTAGTTCAGGGAAACATAACTATTAACTGTAATTTTGTCCATTCAAGATAATATCCTGAAGGTATGACAAGATGTATTTGCTTAGGAAACTCAGACCTGACTAGCTATTTTATTTTTGCTTGTGTTAATATAAGCAGTAGAAACAGTTGCAAAGAACTGTTCTTTCTAACGTCGCTTTGTCCGCTAATATGTAAGAAAGTATAAAAGAGTTGGGGAGAAAGAGCTTTGTGTTTGAAAACAAAGTCCTTAATCAGGTATCTGAAGATGGAATTGACAAAAAATAAAGTTAGTTCTGTAATAGTTGAATCATGCCATCAGTATCTGTTGTTTATTCTTCCTTATTTGTAGTTACATATGTAACGTCTGCAGTTCCTATAATTTCTCATTATTGGATGATGTGAACTGAGCTGTTCACTTGTTTTTCAAACAGTATTTTGTGTAAGTGTGCCAATGTAATCAGAGGACTACCTACCATCCTTAGCTTATATTTCTTGGCTGTGAAGTTCCTTTACTGAGCAGACAATGGAATCTCTTCTGAATAGTTTCATAGTAGGAATTAACAATGCAGCCATATGTATGTAAATTTTATGGATTTAGAACAATCTCGTGAAGTAAAACAAATATGTCTGATAAGAAAGCTCTACTAGAAAAGACTGGTGTATCTCTTGTTGATTGCTAATAGGACACTTTTATGTTTTGAATTCACATCACTGAGCTATTATTTTGACAGGTCCTAGATGAAATACACTTTCCTTAAAGAAAGTAACTTACAAGAAACAGATTTATTCTTTGCCTTGCTCATAAATTTCAGGCCCATCAAAAATTTCCTTTTATCTGACTTAGATTGTGGTGGTTGTCAGTCTCTTTACATTGGTTTAGATAGCGTTCTTGCTTGTCAACTTATTTGAAGAGTAATCTGAAATAGCATAAAGAAATTTCAAACATTTCAAGAACTATACAGTGGTAAGATATGTCTACTATGGAACTTGAGATATGGATTTAATAACTTTTGCTGGTATGCAAAATAAGGTCATTCTATAACCTGAATCTCTGTAACCGTTTCAAAATGACTTGGAAAAGACTCTTAATGTGCTCTGGGTATCTGCAGGCAGTTCATCTCTATAAGGAGAATTCTTGCTGAGTATGTGAGACTGGGGAAGGGGTTTCAAGTAGGCCAAATCCTGTCAAAAGGTTGTACTTGATTTAAACGACTGGATGTCTTTGTGATCTACTTCAAGTATAACATTCTATAAAACTGGAGAATATGTTAGAAATGTCACCCTTTCTTGAAACAGAATTATGGAACTATTGAAAGTAGTCAGTTTGCATGTCAGTAACTCTAAGGCAATATAGTAACTTTTATGTATAGAGCCTATTTTTCAGTGTGTTGCATATTCAATAGGTGTGAGAGAATGCAAGGTTATCATTTTTCCAGACAGTGCCCTTATCCTTGGGCATACTTGTGTTCTACCAGTGGGAGAAAGGAAGAAATACTACAGAAATTACAGCATGCTTTTCCCCTTCTGCCTTTCCTGTCAATTTGAAGAGTTACGTGGAATATACCAGTGCTTCAACACAGTGCATAAATCTCCATCAAACATCATGTGTAGAGGGGCTTTCCAAGTGTTCTCAAATGTATGTACTTTTGCCTTTTGGAAACAACTTTCTGAAGCTGCTGTTGTGTGTGGTGGGTCTCCAAACTTTTCCCTTAGTTTCATCCTTTTTCTTTGCATAAGAACATGTGTTGCAAGAGGAGGATTTTGTCCTTGATCTCAAAGTAAAAGGACTAAGATGTTCAAAAGGAACAAGACGCAGCACTTGTATATGCTGTAAGGTGACAGAATGGAAATGCTGTTTGTAAGAGAATGTAATATACAATAGCTAATACTGCAGGAGAGTGTTAATTCCTGAAACAGTGTCACTGGAATCTGTGCCCTTGAGGTATAGACGTTAATTTACCCAATGTCATGTATTGCTTTGGTATATAAGTCTGAAGAATATGCTATTCTTTCCTACCTCTTGCAAAAACATAGCATCATGGAGGTGATTTATCGTGCAACTTCATTGGGTGATCTGCTAAAAAGAGGTAACTTTACATAATATAATAAAAGCAGAAGCCCAACTTAACACGACTATACAGGGGGGAAAAAAGTCAATATAAATTTATAAAAGCCTCCTTTCCCATCAAGTTAATCTGATCACATTGTTAGTAGTGTTTATTTTTTAATTGGGAAAAATGTGTATGCACTTCAATGAGTTTCTTGATTGGAGCTCAAGGAAATTTCAACTTTGAGCTGTGAAATACACAAGCAGAGATTTAACAAAAGAGAGATTTATGTGTCTATGAAATATGGGTAGTTCACTGCATGCAGAAATAAGATGCACTTGCTGTCTTATAAGTGAACTGAGAAGACTGTGGTATTAACATTTTACAAAGTAATTCAATTGTTAAAAAAAACTCTGGGGACCAGGGATCATAATTTCATATTGGATGCTCCCTTTAAGATAGGCAGAGCCTGTCTAAAGCAGAAGGAGTTAATGTGTTGCTATTTGTTTGCTTGATCATTATGTCCATATTTATTTTTACATCTAAAATACCAAGAAAAAGGAGCTCCCTCCCTCTTTCAGGCATTTGAAAGCTTTATTAAAAAAATAAATAATTTCTAACTAGAAACAAATGTGGTCAAAATGCAGATGTATTTGAGGAGAGAAGTAGATCTAATTTACTAGTTAAAACAACGGCTCAGATGGAGTTGATGAAAAGATTGGTTCTTGTCTCCAGCACAACAGTGGAAGCTTAAAGGCAATCTGCTGAGTGAAATGGTACGGATTAATGAAACGATACTGCTTTGGGGCAAAACCTTCCCAAGTCAGTGAGGCCAAATTATATTGACTTCATATATAAATGTATTTGAAAAGTTTGGGGTGGCTTTCCCTTGAAGCAAAGAATAGTGGACAGATAAAACTGATTATATTTTAAATATTTACATGTATGTGTTCACGTTTGTTTTACGACTTTGGAATTATTCTTGATGTACATTGAGATAAGACTGGACTAGACCAATGTTTTAAAATAGGCACATATACACTTTTTAAAATTCTAAAATGGATCTGTAAATAAAAAGATTTAAAAAAATAGAAACTAACGTAGTAAATGAAAAAAGAAAATTAAGAGCCCTTAGCAGTTTCTCTTGAAGTCAACTGTGAAATGCAATCACTTCTTTTTATCATTACATATGTATTCATTGGTTTAAATCTCAAAAAATTCTATTCCCTTGTTTTTGTCAGTTTATAGGAAATCTCGGTCCATTTGGAAAATGCTGTATGGAAGAGCATGACTGCTTTGAATGCTGCTGGGCACCGAGTCCACTTCCATGCCCTGTCAGCATTGTGGCTCAGGCGGGCTGGGGAGGGTTTCTGGCCCGGCCTTTCTGTGTTGTGTTTAGAGGTGAAGTAGGGGAGCGTATGGCCAGCTCTGGAGCTGAAAACTAGACAAAAGCCACAGTGACAGCTTCTCCTGATTTTCAGAGACTAGAAAGAAACAGATGAAAAGAAATCAGAGAGGCTCTGGCATCTTCCTTTCTGTGCTCTTTTTTAAAAATTATTGTATTCCCTGCAAAAATAAATGATTGTTATGTGAAGCATTATTCCTCAAAAAGTGGTGATAATATTCAACTCAGTTGTTTTGTACCATGGGCGTTCAGTAAAGTACAGTACATTTATGGTTCCATCTGGAAGGAATCTGCCGTAATGAACTGGTGGTGCTGTTTTGCCAATTTAACACTTCATGAAATACTGAAGTGCCTCTTGCATGTTCAGAAAGGATTTCTGCTACTGATTTTGTGAGAAGCAATTCAGATTGAATACAGTAATTTTGAACTGTTTGTTTAATAATATGAGGAGCAATAATAACAATCATAAAATCATCTGTGCTTGTATATTAACATGGAAAGAATCAGGACTGATGTAAGAGTGACCGAGAGCCTTCATCCTGCAGTGTGACCACTGGCTCCAGCAGAGTCACCAAGCTGATATACACCTCTGAATGATCTAGCTCTTTAGATCTCCACAAATTCAGGCTATTCATATCAGCTGTTCATTTTGTGTATAATGTTTTTCACAGCTGAATAAATATAATAAAACCAAAAAAATTTAGCTGGTGAATATTCAGTTGAAATCCAAATTGAATTCACATCAGCCAGGCTAGTGGCCTTTCATTTGACTTTCAATTTGCTTTGAAAAGTAATGTTCACTTGCATGAATGTGGATAGAAAGTGAATACTAAACTGACTTGAATACTTGCCAAAAGTAGACTTGATTTTACTCTAAGTGGTGCTGATGTAGATCAGAGCAGCAGCTCAAGATCCATGGAATAAAAAAGTGAGAAGAGAATCAAACTAAATGGCTTTTAATATATCACAAAGACACAGCACACTTTGTGGCACTCTAGGAACACCATTTCCCAAAATTACTAATATTTGTTATGTGTCTAGAATCTAAATGCATACTTTGCGTATGACTGTACAAATACAGATATTTCCAGTATTATTTACCAGTATGCTATTAAATTACTGAAGAGTAGATTTAGAACTGACTCTCCTTTTTTTGAAGGAGAAACATTGCTTGGCACTTCCAATATCTATTTGCTTCTAAACAAAGCTCAAATAATCAAACTCATTGCAGCTTGTAGCTTTTTTTGTTTCATTTTGTTTTTAAGCAGCAAGCTTTTCATTCTAGGAATCATATCTTGTAATATTAAAGGTTTCCAAGTCTTTTTATAGCCAATTTCGATAGTTTTATTTGGTACAACCTATCCTTTTATGCATATACTTTCTGTCCTTTGTATATGTTCTGGCTTACGATATAAGCTTTCTCCTAGTTTTATAAGGTTATAATTAAAGTATTGTTTTAACCTACAACATGTTTGAAAATCTATGTTACGAAATATTAGTCGTTTACCTTTTTAGTACTAAATACGCTGAAATCATCTGGCATGCTCAGGTCAGCAAGCTGGGTTAGTTTGCGTATTAAAATTTAGTCTTAACTGTAACCATACATAATGTATGTTCTTTCAGGTGTGAACTGTCTTTCTCTACCTGAGGTTTCAGGTTCCAGGGCAGCTAGGTTATTGCTCAACACAGGAATTCTGAAGTGCTGCTAAATCAATAATAAATAGTGGTGATGATAATTGTGATAATAATAGTAAGGATAGAATGATCTAAAGCAAAATCTAAGACTTTTCAGATATTGGTGTGTTGTCAGGGTCTCTTGGGACGTTTTCCTTGAATGGTGGTTTCCATGGGGACTTATAACTATGTGGTTTACTGTGTTGCCCAACCAGTTGAATAGGAAATGTCTATGATAAAGAGGTAGAAATAGAGATGTAAAGGCAGCAGGTAAGCCTGGCATGCGTTTGACAGCGCTGGAACTCTGTTTGCAGTCCCAGATTGGCACCATCTGGATTGCACTATTCGTAATGGGATCGTATGTGTACATGCAATTAGTTTATGTCAGTAGCTGTGGGGATTAGATGAAATTATGGAGCAGTAAATGCTGCTTTGAAACCAGCTTGATTTTGTAAACTCAACTTGAAAGCCACTACAATTCTGGCAATTACCCTAGGACTGCTGGGCTTAGAGGCAAAAATAGGACTCATAACACATCATCACCTCTTCCCCTGGAGCTGAAGAGCTTCATAAATGCAAGGTAATTTGGGGGAGGTGTTTTTGTAAAACTGGAGGAGTATGGAGTGGAAAATCGGAAGCTGAAGTTGATATAAGGGAGGACTGGTGAGAATGATGACCAACAAGGCTTAATGTGACAAAGCAAAGGCTAGAAAGATGGAAAAAAATAAATCTTTAGAAGTGATTTCTTTTTTTTTCTTAGTGTGAGAATTCCTGGCAGAGGAATCTTTAATTAACGTCTGCTTGCTTCTCTTCAACGAATTAGCCTAAAATCCACCATGTGGATTAATTATTATTATTATTTAATCATATTGACAATTACTCAATGACTGTTTTCATGTAATAAAAATCAGTCTGGAGTAAACTTAGAGGCTGAGTCACTCTTCCCAAGGGATAACAGGTGAAATTCTGAGATGATGTCAGTAGTGAATCAACTGATGTTGGCATTAAATCTCTCTCAGTGTAGAAATGACTCACAATGCACATCCAAATTGAAATCTCCTATGAGTTTGTCCTACTTACCTCTGGGACTGAAAGGGCTGGTCTCTGTGTTCTTTCCAGTCTGTCAAAAATTCTACATCTTTATTATCCTTGTTTGACCTTTTTTTAAATGGAAAATGTAAGGAAAAAAAAAAAAAAATTGCACTTTCATGCAGGTAAGATTCCCTTAGTGAATAAGCTCCCAGTCATTCCACTTCTGGACTTTCAGAAAAACAATACATTTGCATGGAACAATAGTCTAAAAATATTTTTTTCAGGGATCCAGGAAATGAACAGACGTCTGGTCAATGGGACAGAGTCAAGTTGGAGGCCTGTATCTAGTGGAGTGCCTCAAGGGTCGGTACTGGGACCAGTATTATTCCATATATTCATCAGCAACTTGGATGAGGGAATAGAATGCACTGTCAGCAAGTTTGCTGATGACACCAAGCTGGGAGGAGTGGCTGACACGCCAGAAGGCTGTGCTGCCATCCAGAGACCTGGACAGGCTGGAGAGTTGGGCAGGGAAAAATTTAATGAAATACATAAAGGGCAAGTGTGGAGTCTTGCATCTGAGCAGGAATAACCCCAGGTTCCAGTATAACTTGGGGAGCAGTTAGAGAGCAGTGTAAGGGAAAGGGACCCGAGGATCCTGGTGGACAGCAGGATGACCATGAGCCAGCACTGTGCCCTTGTGGCCAGGAAGGCCAATGGCATCCTGGGGTGTATTAGAAGGGGGGGTGGTTAGCAGGTCGAGAGAGGTTCTCCTGCCCCTCTACTCTGCCCTGGTGAGACCACACCTGGAATATTGTGTCCAGTTCTGGGCCCCTCAGTTCAAGAAGGACAGGGAACTGCTGGAGAGAGTCCGGCACAGAGCCATGTAGGTGATGGAGTGGAGCATCTCCCATGTCAGGAAAGGCTGAGGCAGCTGGGGCTCTTTAGCTTGGAGGAGACTGAGGAGTGACTTCATTAATGTTTATAAATATGTAAAGGGTGAATGTCATGAGGATGGAGCCAGGCTCTTCTCGGTGACAACCAATGGTAGGACAAGGGGCAGTGGGTAGAAACTGGAACATGGGAGGTTCCATTTAAATTGTGAGGGTGCCAGAACACTGGACCAGGCTGCCCAGGTAGGTTGTGGAGTCTCCTTCTCTGGAGACATTCAAAACCCACCTGGACACCTTCCTATGTAACCTCATCTGGGTGTTCTGCTCTGACAGGGGGATTGGACTGGATGAGCTTTCAAGCTCCCTTCCAATCCCTGACATTCTGTGATCTGCATGAACACATACATAAAGGCAGAGCAGTTTTCAAAGGAATTATTGATAATAATGGTAAGAAAATCTTTGAACATCAAATACTGTAGATACTGATATTTTTTAAAAGCCTAAGGACTTAAAAAGTAAACATTAGGCCTTCTGTGTCATGGTTAAAGAGTTTCTTTACTGGTGGGTCTGATACTTAGAAAAGTACGAGTATATAAGACAATTTTAAGAAAGTGTATTTCTGAGTAACACTTATAGTTTTTCTGAACCTCATAAAAGTTGTCTCTCTACTTAAGCATGAAATGTTTCTATTTATAAAGTGTACCTTGTAGAGTTTTTAAAATAATTTCCTTTATTTTCTTCAAAGACAGTGAAGTAGGAGAGGTAAAAATAAAGTCAATTAAAAAAAAAAAAAGAAGAAAAAAAAAGAGAGGATTCAATACAAAACTAAAAACAATAAAGAACAGGAAAAATACCAAATGGTACAAATAAAATACATTCATGCTCTTCACAGGGCCACCCAATTGCTGAATTAAACACAAAATCTCCTGTGTGCGCTGCATGTAGCCTGACTGGGCTTTAAGGTTTAAGTTTTTATCCATCACTGTACTGATGATTTTTTTTTTTTTTAAATGCTTTCTTCCAGTGTCAGATCTTTCTTTCTAAAGATGGTGTGCAAAAGTGATAAATTATATTATGCAGCAAAGAAGTAAAAATACACACACATGCAGTACAAAATGCTCATTTCCCTACCCTGGTGCATCTTGCTGGCTCCAGTCATGGCAAATCATCTTCCTAAGACTCTGTAAACACTGAGTTGTGCAGCAACGTCCTCTTTTCCCACACTTTGTTAAGGTGAGTATAGGCAGAGATGGCACAGCGGAGTGCCAGATTGATTTATTCCAGCGGGGTCTGCAATGCTGCCTTACAGGATATCCAGAAAACCCTGCTACCCAGGTTTTATTGCACAGCTGTGATACCAGGCAGGTATCTTCATTAGCACGGTGCTGGGCAAGCCGGGTGCCAGCTCCTGGCATGGCTCACAGCCAGGTCGCTTCGATTTTTCCAACCTCTTGCTCATCAAATGTCCCTGAGGAAAACTTCAGGAAGAAGCAAGTTAGAGACTCCACAGGGAAGAGACACAGCCTGTAAGAATGAAAGCAGCAATAACAGCAGACAGTACATCCTAAAGAGTGCTGTGGTTCCTGTTTAGTGCAGTCAGGTTTTGTTTTCATGAAAACTTGACTGTGGGTACAGAGGAAAAGAAATCATGTCTGGGTCTCAGCCCAGCATGGGACTGGGGATACGAATGGAACTTTTTAGAAAATGCTGTTCTTTCAGCTGGGCTTACACACTGGTAGTTGTTACAATCCTTCCTTCTGCTCAATGTCATTTAACATCTCTCTTTATCTTAATTTCCTTTGCCTTTTGTAAGATTTTGCTATAATGATTTCATTCATTTTTACAAGACATGCAGAGTTCAGAGCACATATACCGCTCTATATTTTTACTGCTGTCATAATGAAAAATTGTATTTACTGGCAGAAGAGACATTTTTTGCCTTTGACAAATTCATGGAAATCTTTTTTACTTGCAAATATTTGCAAAGTAAGAATTGATACCTTTGCACAGATCTGCCTTGTGAGGTGCTATGACACTTTGAAGTTCTTTGATCATTTTATTTAGTTTGTCACACTCCAGGCTGCTTAAATATACTTGGGCATGTTGATAGACTTCTTAAACTGGCTAGCAGGGCTGTCTGTGGAGTAGAATTCATTATTCTAGGATTGGATGTAGTGTTTAGAACAAAAGACTGGAAGTTAATAACAGGTATTTGCAAGTTTTACAACAAAATTTAAAACCAGGTGACACTCTAGTCAAACCTGAATGCATAGCTGTCTTTAATGTACTTAAACAAATTGCAATGCAAATTAACGGTAAACTGAAGTCAGATGATGATTCATACTGTCAGTGCTACACTATTCGTTTCATAATGTGCATGAAATTCTTCATGGTGATGAAAAGATTTGTGCAGTGATTTCTGTGGAGCTCGCAGGGTAAACCACAAGGTCAGAACAAAGCAAGCAGTGAACAGTGAACCTATCATCATCACCATCATCATCTACAGTCCTTTTAGAAGATTTTTGTGTGGGAGGTCGGACTTGAAGAAATGCAGCCTTTGGCAAAAGGGACCTTGTCAGAATCCACTGTGGAATATGAATAAACCACCTCTGCATTTACGACAAAGGAGACTGGTTTTTGAGGCAGACCGTATGAGTAAAACAGTGAAAACTGTGCATTGACCTTCACAAATCCAAAGTATTCAGCTGTGTGACTGTGTAATTCTTAAATATAATTCCTACAATCTGCAAACATTTTCTCCACAGAGGTGCAATAACTAAGATTCTATAGTAATTTGCAATTTCTGTCAAATTTGGTATATAAATATATAATGATGGAAACTATTTGCTTACAGAGGTGCTAGCAGTGCTTTCTTAAACTTGTATTTAAGAGTGTTAAAAAGAGGAATAATTAAGCAGACAGATTACTTAGCTGTAGTTACATACTGCATTGAAGAGCTCTGGGTCTTCAGCTCAAAACTGTAAATTAACTACCAGGCAGTTAAAAATATGTACCTAGCACAGTATTTCATATTTAATGGAAATTCGTCAGAAATCAATCAGTCAAAACAGACTTGTGCAGAAGGAGAAGTCTTATTCTGTCCCTTTCTAGTTCGTTCTCAGGCTCAGTGATACCAGCTGCATATGTGAAATAGCTGCTATGGCTCTTGCGTTTAATGTAACTAAGCTGTTCTGTGCCCTCGGAGAATCTGGGCTATACTCATTAGTGGAATTTGTTTTGCTTTGTTTTACCTCTGGTTATACTATGATATATAGAACTTGAACAATGAGCCCAGAAGAAGTGTTAGGCTACGTGAAACGTCTCTTCACTTGGAGAAAATAGTATTTTTGTTGTTGCCACCATAAATTTGATTCACATTTCATTTTCCTTTCGGCATGTGCAAAAGGCACCTTTCTCTTTTCCATAACAGAAATTGCTTTCTATTATAGTAAATGCCTGACTTTTGATGCTTCCTGCAAAGCTGAAGGATTTCTTCTGCAGGGAAAATGTCTCATCTGAAAATGATTGCTAGGTCTAATTTATAAAAATGTGTCAACATGACTAATTGTAAGATGAGTGGCGAAGCTTATTATGTGCAGCATAATGGTGAATTTCTTTGCTGAATACAGCAGCATATTTCAGCTGTGGCAGTAACATCTCCAACCCATTCTCAGAGCAGGTCATGAAAGTAAATGTGATGTTGCTTCAGAATAAATGGCATAAATGGTTCTAAAACAAATGACAACAAGGTAAATTGATGTTTATTCTGTTTAAAAACCAAGTCAAATTTTAAATAGTTATTTCACACGGGTCATAGTTTTAATCTTTTCATTTGTTTGCAATTCTGCTAGCACCTTTCTATAATACTTCCCACTTGTTTTTCTATGTATTTTCTTAGCCTCTTAGGACAAAAAACAACACAATTCTTAAGGGAGAGCTGAGATGCAGCTGTTTCTACTGTGCTGGCATTGCAGTTAAACTACTAATGAATACATATTTCCCAAGAGATGTATTTCCCAGGGAAATTTTCCTAATTCAGCGTGAGTTAAGAAGAAAGGGGAAATGAAAAAAGAAAAAGCCCCCCCACCCTCATAAAAAGAAAAGTTTTGGCTTCCTGTTACTTTAGAAATAAACAGAAATAACAGTGTCACAGTGGGAAGACTGTCGGTAGGTATCAAAGAGTTGATGGAACTAACTCCAATCTTGCTTCACTCTTTGCTTTAACACTCTCATTTTTTATGAAGTGCCTTGGTACCTTCAGCTCTCATTGATTTGAGTAGAATTTGAGGCTTTGACAAAATGTTTAAGAATTTCTCTATTCTTCTGGTTTTTGCATAGTTTTTCCATAGGTGGTAAGTTAAGAATCTGTTAAAAGTCATTTTCTCAAGTCCTTTTTTCTTTCGTTTCTATAATACTTTTTTTTTAAATCATATCTTAGATACCTTAAATCAAGTTAACATTCAGATGCTTTTCCTTATGCGTGGTTTTTCCTAACCATTCTCTTTTCTTTATAGCCCTTTGAATGAAACCTGTCACTCATTTCTCCCTTGTTGCTATATGAACAAGATCATATTGCATGCAGAGAGATTGATGCTCTTTGCATAGTCAATTTTATTGCACACTTAGGAGTCTCTAAACCTCTGTGACCTTACCAGTAGCTGTGAGGATAAAAGTGTATTGTAAAATAATAGAGAAAAGAAAGTCCAAACAACTATTCCTGTGGTCTGTACATGCAGACAGGTTATAGTCAGTCAGGTATAAAGGCATGGGAGGTCAAATGCAAACAAGGGAAGTTGTGGTAGATCAAGGAAAGTGGTTGAGCATTGACAGATTACTGTACGTGGGAGTTCAGAGGAAGATTTTTGCCACAGCACTGTTTTGAACAAATCTTGTTCTAAGCATGACAGTCCTTAGAATCCAGAATATTTCACAGTTATACCTTCTCTTTTCAGATTGATCTGTCATCTGAGACACTCTAGGAGCTTTATGAAAGCTATAGTCTTATAAATAATTTTTACTTCTGGAATGGAACTAATATGTTATTTACCCATCAGGGCTATTAAAATGTAGCTCAGATTTACTCTTTGAATGTGTCAAAAACAATGGAGTTCATGGAGTTTTCAAAAGCTATCATCAAAGGTACTCTAAAAGAAATTCACCTTCTCAAAAGTTCTTGTATTTTATTTCTCCTAACAAGGTATTGATGAAGAGCAGTGCACAACTTAATTGCCTGCTGTAATATTTCATCTGTAGGGACAGTTGTGGAACATAAAATCTCAAGAATTTCTTGGTATCTTGTGGAATTAAGCTCTAACACTTTGCTTTGCCACCTGGATGGCTTGATAAAGTCCCAGGTTGGCATTTCTTTGCCTCATCAGCTTTCCATCTGCTTCTCTCTCATCTGAAAAGCATCTCTTCATTCCATACCCATGTTTTCTCCTTGTATTAATGGTTGCTTTTTGCTTTAACCTTGTGAATTCTGTTTTATTCAACTATGTAAACCAGCCAACTACTTGGCTAAAAGGACATAAATTTTCTTACCTTTTTTTTTCCTTTTTACTACAGAGCACAGTATGATTCATTCAGTAGTAGCTTTCTGTAATTCCTCCAGGCAGAATAGTTTGTTGCAGAATAGAAGTAATGTATAAAACTCAAAGTCTTTGCTATATAATAAGCTTACAAAACTGGCTGCTTAGCTGAACACTAATAGGCTGGAAGTCAGGCTGGTAATCTCACAAGAACAGAGTTTCTACTTAATTTTTCGATATTTATTGTTTGGTTTTGGGGCGGATTAAGACACCAGAAAACTGAAATACATGTTGAACTCCACATTATAAAGGATGAAACCCAGCAGTAAATCCTGACATACCTTCGTATGAATAGAAAAAAACTTACATAGCATTAAGGTAAACTAGAATCTCAGCTGTCTGCCTGCCTGAACTACTAAGAATGTTCTTTGCAAGTCAGAATGCGCTTTCGTACAGGTTCCACATGCACAGAATGGAGTCTTCAGTCTGTTACATCTTTAGCTCCAATCTCTGTTGCTTGAAACATCTCTGCTAGAAGGCAGGTCTCACATCTCACTTAGGTATGGGCTTGTATCACAGGGTCAGTGCTGCACCTCGAAAATTTCTTGCAAAACCAGCTTTCATTCTGGGGAAGTAATAACTTGAATCTGTCCTTTTACAGTGATTTGTGAATATGTAGATAAGAAAATATGATCCAAATACAGTTAACATTATACTTCACTAAAAATCAAAATTTAAACTATAGAACCACTAATCTAGAATCCTGTATGAATTATTTCTGTGTTATTAAAAACCACTCTTATAATAAGGAGCTCTTCATCTGTATGCTAGGAAGGCATACTACATACAAGAAAATATTCCTCTGTGTTATTTTACAAAGAGTTTTAGGTATATTAATGCTGGACATCACGTTATAATCACAGCAAAACTAAAATGTTTAAATTAGTCCTGTCAACTCGATCCTTTAGGACCCAAAGACCATGGTGTAATATGAAAAGAAAGATGTTCTTTAGCAGGTGCATGATTTTCCTTAGTCGGTGGACCATTGACTTTCTCTCCAATAAGTTCCATTTTTCTTCAGAGATCTCTAAGGCCCTGAACACATTAAAGGTCTCAGCAGAGAACACCCCGATGTCTATTAAATTTAACAATAACAAGTCCCCAGATGAAAGCAATTAAGTTGCAAGGATTTGCAGACAGTTCATGTGAATGCCTTTGCCTTGTTTCAGAGAGAAAGCACTCAGGCAGCAAAGTAAAAATGAAAGGAAAATAAAAAGCAGGTTTCCTCTAAACACACCACACCATATAAAGCCCACTGACTGTGGAACAGCTACTGAGACTTTACCCAGCAGAAGCGTTATAAATCTGCATGGTGCAGTTCAATGCTCTTAACTCTTACTTGACAAAATATTTGCCAGCTGAGAGTTAGATCATGCATTTCTTGCTTACTTGGATCTTTTGGAAGTTGTACTTGTGTGTGCATTGAGGTGTGTGTGGCACCGTGTAGGTATTTCTAGATCATCTACACTTCATGTTTGCTAGAATCTGTAGGCACAGAAGAAAGCAGAGATACCACCAAAAATGTGCTTTCAGTCTGAGATTAAAAACAAAACAAAAAAACCCACATTTTTCAAAATTTTTGGTAGCATAACTAGCTCACTGTGCAGAGTAGTTTTACAGTTTGGTTCAGCTTGCTTGTTCAAGATCTCTTTTAAAAATAAAAATCCACTTCATGAAAAAATAATTTTCATAATTATTATTTTATATGAGCTAACATAGTTTTATCGTTATGCATATGTAATGGAAAGTGGTTATTCTTGACTCTTGTTAGAGAGCCAGAATTAATTTCCCACTCTCACAGTTACTATAGTAACTGCACTGGAAAGCGCCTATTTGGATATTTTTATTCTGAAGTAACAAGAATTTTCAATGTAACTTCAGCTGCTTCCAGAGAAGCATGTTAGAAGAAAGAATATGCATCAGAGAGTAACATCTCACCCCAGCTGGATATTGATATATCAACAACATTTACATTTCTATTCTGCCTTTGGCAGAATTTACTGAGGTGGTGAAAGTTCTGTAGGTACAGCCTACAGGGTAGCTGGAGAGAGAACATGGGAGGACAAGTCACTTGGACCTTTTCCTCACTTTGAAAAAAAAATCTGAGATTTGTATTTAAATGAGCCAACTGAATTCAGCTAACTTGAGGTGGAACTCATAAGGCAGACAAGGGAGTCTCAAGGACCTGATTTATATGAAAACGATGCATGATACACAATATTTAGACTTTTAATTCAAGGTAGACAAAGCTGAGACAAAGATATGTCTCCGACCCACACCTGATTTACTCAGAGAAAATAGATTATGTTGGAAATTTTGATTTTTTTGTTTTGAATATGTCACAATACAAACTGGATGGTATTTATCTCACCAGGCCAATTTAATAGCCATCCTTTGTGTTCCTTTGTAAAGAGAGGGTAAGGAACTTTTACAGCTGTACATTTCCTATGAAGGTAGATGTTTGAGAGAATATGAAGTCTGGAAACCAGCTTAACTTAAATTCCTAGTTTACAATTGAGATAAAACTGCCCTTAGTGTGCATAAAAATAATCAGTTTTACTTGCAAAATTAGCCAGAGCTGTTTGGGAGGCGATTTAAGGAAGAGGCATCTCTTCCCATTTCTCAAGCACTCTGTTTTGCCTGCCTTTCACTTGGGAAACTGGGAAGTGTCTGTTACAGAACTATCTACGATAATTATTCACTATTTTCTGAAAGGAGTCCTAGTACTAGGGAGGCAGGTTCTCTCTCTTAATCCTTTGAAGGCATCAGTTCTTTATTGGAATATAATCTGAAATAATTGCACTGTCCAGGTTTTGATTGTAAACACTTTCTCTAGTTAGGTGAAGAACTTTTTTTCATCCATTCCATTAATTTATCAATTTAAGTATACACTCCAGTTTCAGGTTTACAGGTATAAGCTGTTTTCCCTATAATAATATCAAGTAACTGCCCAAAGTCACTTTTTTGTGAAGTCAGAGTTTGAAAATCTGGATTGTATTTTCCTCAGATCTCAGTGAATAGGTCTTTTCTGACTTTGTACGTTGACTAGTTGAAATGCTCTTTAAGCATCAAAATCTCAAATATAAACTAATGATATTTTTAGTGACAAGGAGAATGGAAAGCAATTCAAAAAAGCAGCTGTTCTCATACATTACAAAGAATCAATATTTAAATCAAAGCAGATGACATGAGTTCATTCAATTCACAACCACACATTAGCAGACATTATTTTGGGGATCAGTGCTACAAAGTAAAAATTATACTTGAAACCAAAAAAAGAAAAAATAATCCACAGGTGTCCCTAATGATTTTAATCTTATTGAGGATATTTGGTTGTGTTGTTCTAGAGGTTAAAGTTATTAAGATCTGTTTCCTTTAAAACTTCCATCTTTATTAGTATTTTGAAAAGTTTAAAAACATGCCCTAGATTTAAAACTGAGGAGTAAGAAGGAGAAGAGTCTTTGCAGTGTTCGGAGTCTGGTTTTGGCTTCATGCACACATTAAAAAACATGTTTTAACTCCTCCCCACTTCTCTCTCTGTCTTTCAGGCACACTTTGCTCTTGATCCTGTTGAATCAATACCAGTTAGACTGAAACCCAAAAAACAAAATGATCCTCTTCTGTTTTTAAAAAGTAAGCTGTGAATGTACTTCACAAACTCCTCCTGTGTTGGTCAAGTGGTTTTGGTTTGTTGGGTTTTTTTGATTTTTTTTTTTCTCTTTTTTTGAGGTGAAAGTAGTTTTTGAGAAGACACACGTTTTCATTTCACTTTCCCAGGAGTTTGAGATGTCCAAAGTATTATTCCTTTGTTTCCCCACATGGCTTTTTTCTTGCTGCTGAAGTACAAGATGGCCTAAAAGGGCCAAATTGATTAATTAATTCTTTGTCTATCAGGCTATTGACACTGGTAAATTAAATATGTTTGGGAAGATTCCCAGCCACTGAGGCCAATTGGAACAGATCAACCCTGTGCTAGTAAAATCTCCTACCTGCCAAAACAGGATGGCTGCATGTGAATGATCTTTGTGGAGTCATTACTGGAAAGCTCCAGCTCCCAGTTTAGGCTTGGGCTTTATCTGGGAGAGTGTGCATTGGGCTAGGCCAGAAGCATTCCCTGGATTATTTTAAGAATATCCGGGACCATATTTTATTGCCTGGGAATGGTATAATTAACTAGTATAGATGTAGCCACAAATAATATGTGGAAGAAATTTCACTGCCAAAGCATTGCATAAACATAATAGTCAATACTAATGAACAATTAGGTTTGTGTATTTGATGGCTGATGACAGTAGACACTGTAAAGTGCTTTGCAATCTAATGATAATAAGCTATGTAGAACAACTATGTGATGTTAATTGTGGAAGTAAAAATATATTAGAGATCTACATTGCTGTGCTATTGTTGCAAATGACACAACTACTTCTTTAGATGGTTTATTTGTTAACTGCTTTTGCTCACATCCCTCAGGATACTTTACCATTTAGCTTACAAACTTTGTTCCAAATGTTCTTTTTTTCTGGTGAAGGGAATAGCTCAGAAATGAAAGCTTTGAACTGACAGCTGAATCTCCACATCACTGAGATCCTCATTATTGGTTTGCAGTAGCTTGTATGAAATTACATCTCGATTGTACCAGTCACACATGGACATTTCAAACCCTGTAAATATGAAACTAATTTTCAATATCAAGCTCAGATTTTAGAAGAGCCATGGGACAAATAAAGTTTCAGAAGCAAGTTGTTCAGCTATTGAAACTTCACACATGGTGATACTAAAATAAAATGGAAATAATTCAGCTGGAATAAAGGGAAGGATTTATCAATGCCTGTTGAGCTATTCTTCCCCAGCAACTGTATTATTATAGAAAGTATATATATAGAAAGAAACAAAAAAAAAAAAATCCACTAACTACATTTTGCTACTACCTCCTTTAGCCCCATAGCCTTAATTAGAACAGATTTGCTCTTACATCAAAACTGTGTCTGTCCACCAAACTCATTGGTATGGCAATTATAGTAAAAGATCTCTGAACTCCACTGATTAAGGAAACATGTTTCTGTGAGCAAACACCGAGCATTTCTGACTCAGACTGGTGCATTAATGTGTAATTCACTGATACATAATACATAATCCCTGACCATCCAGATCCAAATGCCTTTGATCAGAACACAGATAACTCAGTTGTTTGTTCAGTATGCAAATGGTCACTCTTCTTGAAGCTGCTAATTAAACAGTTCTTTTTAGTACCTGGGATAGTCTTTGATGTGTGTTTTACCAGTT
Source organism: Streptopelia decaocto (assembly GCF_964273445.1). Lineage (NCBI taxonomy): Eukaryota > Metazoa > Chordata > Aves > Columbiformes > Columbidae > Streptopelia > Streptopelia decaocto. Next base: position 9,378,777 of record NC_138665.1, read on the forward strand.
GAACCCATGTGTCATACTTACACGATATATTCCTCTCCCTTTGTTATGAAGCTGTCTTTTGAGTCTGCTTTGAATATTAGTAAGCCAGCTGGCTGTTCCTCTCTGGTTGTTCATCGTTAAGTATTATTTGTCATTTATACAAGTTCACATATTTCTAAAGGGAATGACCTTTGAAAAATTAAAACCACAAGGGTGTTATTTTTGTAACATCTTCAAAGATACATTACAGTCATTCACAGCACTCTGGTTGGAAATAAAGCAGCTCATCCTGTTGGGCCATCTTTGATATAGGGGGAGAATATGCAGCTTAGTATCTTTTCTGTTTTCATGCATCCCTTCCACTTGTATATGTTCTGCACTTGTGCTTTGGTGTGCATATTTTCACAGGAATGAGACATGATTTATTTGTCTGAACAAAATGAACTGGTACAAATGCACACTAAACAATAACTTAATTTGGTCCCAGTTTAGATGAACTGAACTACTTCTAAATGCATTTGGTTTCTTGTGACCAGGTATTGCAGCTAACATAAACAGGCTTTTTGGTTTTTAATCTTGTGAGGAAGAATGAGATCAAATAATAAAGGACTCTCTTGCATAAAAAAAAACAGTGGCAGAAAATATAATCGACAGGACTTCTACATATGTAAGGCCCTGCTTCTTTTGAAACCACTTACAGGGGTTTGAGCCCATAATATTCATCTTGTGGTCATTTAAAGAGACTTCATTTAAGTTATAAGCGTCTTTCTGATGATCCTTTGGAAAATTAAAAATAACAGATCTACTATATTAAATTTTATTAGAAGTTTTCAATTATCTTTCAGTTTCCTTTCATTAATCATGCATCTCCATGAACAAGATGATAAATTACAAGTGAATACTCAAATATCATACATTTAAAAGTGAACTCTAATACGAACTCATGGTTGACTTGAAATACCCTTCAGGAAAATACAAAGCATTTTTGATAATCCATGTTTGTTTTATCTAAAGTCACCGTGGCTTTACATCACTAACACTAGAGTCGGGTTTTCATGTCTGATTATGTTCTTGCCTTTTTGCAAGGGAATATGTATTACATTTTATGAGGAATTACAGCTGATATGGAGTTATGCTTATAGTTTCTGCCTGACTATTTACTTACAGTTGAGCTTGATGAGCGGATCAATATTTGAAATAAGAAATACTAGCTCCATACGTTCCCCTCCTACTTAAAGCATTCAGCAGGGAAATAAGTACTCTTGTATGTTGCTGGGTTTGATAGGTAAGGAATGATTTAGCTGTTAGACTCTCTCTGGAATTTTTGAATTATGGCAATAGCATGAGTTAAAATTAGGGTATGGCAAGAAAAGAAGCAATATAAAGAGAAGACTTCATACCACAGATCAGCCCACCCACATATGATTTTTCTAGTCCACTCTGATCAGAAAGGATGGAACTCAAAGACAGTTCTTTTAGTTCTCTAGACCTGGAATCATAAAGGAGTCAGTATCAATGTCTGGTTTTGGTCTGTCTTAAAATTTGTTGTATGTGATATGTGGATTTTCTTAGAATCATATTGTACCTATCAGCTACCTCTATTTTGTAGTGGAAATGACATTGAGGATGCCTTGGTTTTTATATTTATTCTCATAATTTGCAAGAAAATGGGGAGACTACATGTGGAAAAAAAATATTGTGATAAAAAGAAAGCAATAGGCTTCTTATATTAAAAATTATTTCAAATAGTTGATAAAATGTACTTCGCGCACTATATACATGTAATCCAGTTGTAACAAAAGCTTTTTTTTGGAGCTACTCTGTATTCTATTGATGGCATTTGTTTGTGGGCTTTTTTCTTACTATTGGCATTGCTCCTTCATGAACCTGCTGCTTTGCTTGTATATTCATCTGTTTACATTTGCTAAGTGATTTGTCCTCCATAGATGCAAGTTTTTATTTAGCAAAATAGAAATCTAAGTTCAGCAGCTTTTTAAATCAGCCAAGGATAATGAGGAAGATAGGGAATAAAATAATCCATTGAAAGTTGATCTGAGGCCTTAGTTTTCAAAATACAATGATTTGGTGACAGGTCCTTAAAACGCTTGAAATGATGATGCTAAAATTCTAGAGCATGCTGTAGAATTAAATGGCATACGTACTCAAAAGGAATTTTCAACCCCAAATGCTCTTATATGTGAGTGTTTGAATTTTTATCAGTTGGTGGGAAATATTTCACAGGTTTATCAAGGCAGGTTAATGAGTAGTGTTATATTATTTAGCACTGTGAGAACTTGATACTTTTCTAGGCAGAACACATCACACAAATACAAGCACTTTACGCACTTAGCATTTTCGTGTGTGCTGAACTCAATATACATGGTATTTCATGTTTCTTTAGTCCATGAAATACCCAGATACTTTACAATGGAAATCTATGAATGGACTGCTATTCCAAACTATTCGATGTAACATTCTGAGGCTGTTTTTTACATAACTTAGTAGAGCTCTGCCTAGTGACATTCAGAATCTGCAGGGGAGTGATCAGCTGGATCCCTTTGCTACAAACTGCCAGATGTCTTCCGATTAAACACAGGGTCTTGCTGAGCTTAATCAGTGAGGATTTTTACAGTATTCCTTAAAGAGAATATAGAGGAAGATTCTGTGGAATTAGGAAAAAAAAGAGTGGATGCATAGATTCGGTATGTAGATGCCAGCAGTCATGGAAAACAGCATAGATATTAGGAGTGGACAAAAAGGCATGTGGTTCAATTTTTTAAATGAAAGATATGTCTGTTTCAAATAACTGGCAAGCTCTGCTTTTTGGGAAACTTGAGAGAAGAGCAGGGGAAGCCATGTCCAGGAGCATCTAAACATACTGTATATCTTCATTAACCTCACTATATAAATCTAACTGCCAGCTACCACAATGCCTTTTGCAGGTTATATTAATCTCAGTGACAGTTAACACAATGCCCTCAGTATGAATCTAAATGCCAGTTGCATTTCTCCTGCTTAACTTTTGCGTAGAGCTGTGGAAAGGACAAGAGTTCTGTCTGGGGAAGGATTGAGTTATCAGCGTATGTCTTCATGCCAGGTAGGACAAACTCACTAATTCAGAAACTCTCTGACTGTAAAGAAGGAGAAAATGTTTCGGTTTAGTAAGTGGAAATCTTTGATTAAAAGATGATAGCAATAGTAATTTAGATAATGCTTTTTTAGGTTTATTTGGTTATAGTACATCATCTATGTAAATCAGCTACAGCAAGCTTATAATAAAATAAAATAGGAATTTTTCATTCCAAAACAGTCTAAAGGAGTTTCTTGACCTTTTCTACTATCAGTACTTTTCCCTTAATTTTCCCCCTAATTAAAATTTATAACCATATCATTAAATGTTTCAACCTTAGCAGTTACTAAGTCCTTCCATAAAGGTGATTCAGATGAAGATCTACACGTTATCAAGGCATGAAGATTCAGAGCTTTGTAAGTTTTCTGTATCTCTTTAAGGGAAAGAAGAATCAGAAAATTCATCCTTATTGAACAGTAGAAATTACAGGCAACTAAAGCTAACTTCCCTACCTAAACTCACTCTTTACCTTTTACCCTGTTATCTTTTGTACTGTGTATGTGGGTGCAATGTTCAGGAATAGATGGCCCCCCGATGCTATGTAAAAGTATTTGGGACAAATTCAGTGACACACAAGACACACACACACACCCTCCCATCTGGCTCAGCGCTACTCAGTGTCTCAAAAGGTAGAACTTGTTTTCAGGGACTGGCCAATTTTGCATAAGTTTGAGAGCAGGCCAAGCAAAGTACGTATGAATTTTGGTATGTTGAAACAATTGTAATCAATGATGGCTAAAGCTTGTGTAAATATGCATGCTCAGAAGGCATGGTTATGTGACTTAGTGCTTCCACTTCTGTAAAACTCATTTAAGAAAAGACCTCATATTTCTGAACCATTTTTAAGAATGTCTCAAAGAAAGGAATTTGTGCATGGCTTTTAGAAAAGGCACTTGGCTGTACATTTCCTATATTGGTGTTAAAAAGGTTTATATTAGCTACTTAATGTCTTTATGTAATCACTTCTAGTAGTTTATAAAGATAAAGGTAGTGACAAAAAGTGTTGACATTAATCTCTAAGAAGCCTTACAAAATAAGACTTCCAACTGTTGTTGAACCAAATAGGAAGCCCTTTAATATATAAACAGTTTGAAACCCTATATTTTTAGACTACGTTGTTCTATTAATTTCCATAAATAATGTAACAAATGTAATTAAACATATTGAAGTAGTCTGACTAAATAGGCATTCTTTTTGGCTTCAGTTTGATCAAGATTTCTACTGAGAAAATATGTACTTTCCTTTAGATAAAATCCATAGTGTGAATGCAGAATGCTGTATTCTGAAGGTCAGCTTTGAACCACGTGAAATTTAGCATGAAAATGCAATCCTAGTTCTAACATAGTAATTAGTATTAAATTCTCCATTTTAAAATGTATGAATCCTGCTAGTTAGAAGCGGAAGATCAAACTGGTGAATGCTTTTGTTTTCTGTGGCTGTTCCTTTCAATTTTTATGGTGTATTGACCAATAGGGCAATCTTCTTGGAAACAAGTATTAGATGGAAGGCACAAAAAGTTGCCTTTAGTGTTTACTTGATCCTCTAATTTTATTTCTGTTTCACAGCACGCAATGTTTTTCTTGTCTGAAAGTGTATATACATCTATCTATGTATGTGGGATGTGTGTGTATAGATATAGATCTTGATTTATATTCATATAGGTATACATATAGGTGTACAGATATAGGCGTAAGTGTATCTAAAAATACATGTATATAATATTTTTTGAAGGCATTGCAGTACATTGTGCTTTGGTCAGTGGATAGGAGTTTTTTGCCTGGTTATTCTCCCTGTCTTTTGAATATTACTGGCCTTGTTGTGTTCTCACTGTATAGCAATGGGGGAAAAATCCTGTAATGAGTGAATTTGCTCTTTTTCTTGTCTACAATTTCCATTATAACTCACTCAACATGAAAGCATTTAATTTGTGCAATGGTTGTATTGTAAAGGTATGCTTAGAAAATAGGAGTGCTGTTTGGTTACTGATTGACGGTATGTTTGAAGAATAGAAGAACAGTGGATGCTGTGTTGACTCTTTGATCCTCAGAAGCATTCTGGACTATGACCAGAGCTGCTCTGAACTATAAACCATGAAAGCTTTTCCACAAATACTTAAGAGCTGCCGTTTCTCTTTTATATCTCTTAGATTTCACATCATGCTCCATGTCTATATTATCTGAGCATCTTCCAGCATTCAATGCAGGACCTTCAAGTGTGGAGCTTTGTCAGCCCAGAGCTGTGGTGGTAACATCAGTTTGTAGCTGCTGGCAAGTGGTCAAAGAAGGGCTGGTTCCCCTGCCCAGGGAGCACAGCAGACCAGGATGGATAAGCTGCTTGGTACCAGCTGCAGCTTCGTTTAAGGCTGGTATATAAAACCCCAGATATGTTGTTTTGGACTGAAGAAATCTAAGGATAATTAAATTCTAAACAATGAAGAAATTATAAATTGCATATACTAAAATGGTCAGGAGTTGGGAAAAATCTGTATTGTGTAACAAAATAGAGATAGTTAAAATAAATCTAAACACAAACAAACACACAAGGTGTCTGTGTGTTCGTAGATATATATATATATATATATATATATATATATGTATATGTATATATATATATATATATATATATATATATATATACATAACAGTCCAAACTACACGGCTACTGTCAGTATCAAGAAATCCTTAATTTTTTGGTGGTAGTTTGGTGGTTTGCAAACAGATGTTCTCCACTGAAGGAAGCACACGGTGCTGTCAAGTATGTCTTTCTGACAACTCACATTACCCATGTCTTGCTTGGATTTACCAGCAAGATACTGGACTAGCTGGTGGTACTTCATATGGTGTGAAAGATAAATAGAACTGACTGCTACCTCCATATGGTTGGGATTTGACTTCAAGAAATCTCTCAAGTGCAAATAGAATTTCTTTAGGACAGAGAAGCAGCATAAACTTGTGTGAAAACATAAACTTATAAAATTGAATACTCTGTCCTCCAAAATATTTTCCGTGAATAAATGACATTTTTTACACAGGTGGAAACGTTCAGATGACTTTTGCCAAAACCTGATTGTGTATGTAGGGTTGTATGACCTCTAGCTGAAGTTGATTCATTAGTACCATTATCTGTTCATATCCAGGCCTAATCTGTGACTGGAAGAGACGTAGGAGCTTGGCAGAGAGTACGTTCTCCTATGTGATTCTTACCGTGGTCATGGAAAGGAGATGTAAAGGAGTTTAATAACTAGCAGGTCCAGTTACATCAGAAAACAGTTTCTTAAAAATATGTTCTATATTATAAATGTTTTTATGAATGGTACAAGACTGATGTATTTCCTATAATATTTGCTGTTCCATAGTATTCTGTATACTGCTGACATTGCATAAAATTCCACATCCACAAATACCCAGTTGCTGCAGAAGAACTGGAATTAAATAAGCACTATAAGAGTGAAACATGAAAAAATAGCATATTGACATTCAGTGTGTACTTTAATTGTACTGAATCATTTACTAAATCAAAGACTGCTGAGTAAATTCATCACTTCACTAGAAGTTTACTATTATAGGAAAATGTCACTTAAACGAAAAATTGAGAAGTTCACACATAAAGATAGTTTTTGTATCAGTCAACCAGGACTGATATATTCACCAACAAAGAGAATTTAAAATCCTCTTGTTACAATTTGTGAATGTACTACTGTGTTTTGTTAATGATTCTAAAACTATAGAGTATTGGGGAAATAAAACTTTCATTTTTGTTGCAAGAAGCCTTTTCAAAACAGGGTTCTTCAGCTGTCATGATGATTTCTCTTCTTCAGACTTAATTATTTATTTTGTATTATGATGCAGCTTTGGAAATGTTGATGTCAGCTGTAGAACTGAAAAATTTTGCATGAGCCATTTTCTCCACATTTTTTATATGTTAATTTTATTCTCTGAACTTTTACTGAGTTAAATAAAGCAAGTGTTATTTCTTATCTTTCTTATCTTTTTTTTCTTCTAGAGGGGCATGATTATAGATTATTAATGAAGCCAAAGACAAGCAGACCTCTCAAAGTTTTGCTTAGTATTTGATCTTCTAACATATATAGCAACACTTTTCAATCACTCGCTGATTGTAATTCTTCTGAAAGTTCCAATGTAACCCAAAAATCAATATTAACAGATGTTGTTTGCTTAAGTCTGAACGTGTTCCAGAAAAGTGCTCGTCAAATGTATCCCATCTACGGTTTCATAAAGTTTCAGATTCACAGAATCAATATCAGCAGATGTTCACTACTTTTATTTTATTTTTTTCCCAAGGCATTGCAGAAGTGCTTCTTCCAGCATAATTTTGAAAGAAAATTGAAACCACCGAGTGTATGACAGCTTTCACTGTTGCCAAAGAATATGTTCTTGTCAACTCCTTGGAAAATATGCTGTCGTCTTCTATTATCATTAGAGACCAATAATTAAACAGAAAGAGATGTTTCTAATTAGTGTTTGGTGAATGATTGTCTAAATCAATCCGTAATGTAGTTAGTACGTGTTAAATTCTATATTAGGGCTAGATGAGCGTTTCTTTATCTACTGAGAAAGCTAATGCAGAAAGGAAGTATTAGAGAGATAGTTAGGGGTAAGGTAAGAAAAAACTCACTTCATCGTGCATTGTTTTTTTTTTTTTTAACAGTAGGTTCCAGAGGTAAACTTGGCTCAACATCACATTTTACAGTTTAGTGTTAGTTTTAAAGGCCTGACATGAAATCTATAATTTCTGCACAGAATATTATAATGCCTTTGTTTTAGAGAGTGTGTCAGAATATTCCTGCCAGCAGAAAATAAAATAAAAATAATAATTAAAAAAAAAAAATCGAAGGAAACAAACCCACAATCCTTTTTATTGGGCTTGGAGGAAGGAGTTCTTAGCTGTTTTACCCTCTTTTAGTACATTAAAAATATAGTGGTAGAAACTTTGAAGCTGGCCTGTGCAGTGAATCTAGGGAAGTTTGGGATTGGTGGGTGGGGTGTTTTTTTGGGTTAAAATAAAGTATGTGTACTTCAGATCAGTTATATGAATGTGCACATGCCTTTCTGTGCATGTGTGTAATAATTTCTGAAAATTTTAACTGCAATTAGATGGTTTCCCTGAAACAACAATATGCATCTACAGCAAGTTCTGGAAAAGTGATCAGCACTGATTATAAAATATATTCAGTATTACTGAATATTTTTGTTGCCTGTCATAATCTTTATGTGTATATTAAATATGCCTCATTCACAGTACTATATTAAAATGACAATGGCTTTTCATAATAAGTAGGAGTATAATAATACTTTGATAAATTACAGCAAGATAAAGCCTGCAGACAGATCTGCTTTAATATGATTGTCTCTTGTCAGTAAGTTTTCTATAAATTGCATCATTTCAGTAGGAATAGCAGTTGGTTGGTGGAATTATACATGCAACATCTCCAAGCTGATCACAGGTTCTTGTATATCATGGTTACAAAAACGTGGAGGGTTTTTTTTCTGTGAATTTAAACCATTGGTATGTTTATTCTGCACGTCTGGGATTATTCTGTGTGAGCTCAGAGCTAAAAGATAACTGTGCAACTGTGTTAGCACAGCAGCGAGTCTACACAAATAAAGCTGCCTCTCAGCAGGGTTTATTAATGTAGGCATCACATCATGCTACTGCAGTTATATAGCTTTTTTTTGTTTTTAGGCTCAGAGGGTAGGCAGAGTGCTCTTACATCTGCCTGCAATACATACCATAAACATGTGCCAGGAGACTTGGCCCTGAGTTGTATTTATTTTAACAAAATTGTGGCAGTTATGATGCCTGTTTATTATATTCAGATTTGGCATTCATCACGAAGGAGCCAATGTTCATAAATTAAACGGGTTTTTTGTTGCATGGAGTATAATAACAAACTGTACAGTTTTGCAGTAGTAACTTTTTCTTTGGTCTCTCTTATATATTTACATCTGTGGCAGCTCCAGAGTGATTGCAGGTTCTAGGATATGATGTGTTTTAATTTCATTGTGTCCCGTAGGATAGAATAAAAAGAGAAAATATAAAAGCCTTTCACATTTCCTCAGTAGACCTCAACTTGAATAGTGGATTATTGATTATAAAGTTTTGGTATTTCTAGGACACTAATCAGTGATTTATTAATTTATTTTTCCTCATAGTTCATTTCCATAAGGAACAGTATAATTTTTAGAATATACATACTTGCAAATACTAAGAGTGGAAGTGCAGGATGTGAAGAAGCATAAGAGTATTGCTACTCTTAGGACATATTTGGTTTTTCTGTTTCAAAAAAAAATCAAAAGAAAATTTACTCTCATTTCATTTTTTAAACATGAAAGTTAGAAGTGAGGAATTTTCTGTGGGGAAAAAAAAAAATCTGCAAAGAAAACATACCTGATGTAAGTTGTAACCACAAATCAGTGCCCTGCATCTGATGGCTCAACATCTCCATACTATGGGGTTTGTGACTGTGCTTAACCCCCTGCCAGCATAGCCGTAGTAAAACCATACGGACAATTTCTTATGGTGAAATAGGCTTTTCTGAAACAAAAGGGAGCCACAAAACCTTGTGCTGTTGTTTTTAAGCTAATTGCCACTGGTTTGGAGAGTAGCAGTGTATAACTCCAGAACTTCGCTTCTTTCAGGTCATAGGAGGAAAGCCCTCTCCATTTGTGTAAGGAAAGCTCCATACCCTTCTCCCACCATAACTGTCTATCGTGGTAGTAAAAGAAATGAATTTGGAATCTGTAATACTTGAGTGAACATTTGCAGGTGCATCTGTGGCCAAGTGGAGGAATTTTCATTACATCCTTACTCAAATATTAAAATAGGAATTTTTTTTTTTTTTTTAAACATAAAAGTAAATGATTTCACAAGATAGCACCTTTGAGCAGTCAGTCCCTATTAAACATTTAGGAAACAAGAAATGTTTCATATCTATTATTAAAATAAGTGTCAGCACACAAGGGGAGTTTTAACAGACTGGTAATCTGTGACAGAGACAATGCCATCCTGTTTTCAGCCATGAACCTGAAAAATAATCATTAGTTTCAGCTGATGAGTGACTGCACCGCACGCGATTTTAAGAAATAGGGTGAAAGGTTATTGAAAAGAGTATATGAAGTATATACCTCACTGTTAAAAAGTAGTAACGTTAGGATTAGCTATGCATGTAGAGAATTTTTGAACTGAATTTTAGTTTTCTAAGTTTAGCAAAATATATTTGTTAAGATTTTACCGACTAACTGTAACATAAATCGATTCTTTGTCTCCACATTCAAGCACTTATTACAGTTCTTCTCACAGTCACCTCTGGAATCTCTGTCTTTGCAGGGTTTTTCAACCAGTCTTAAATTTTGCAGTGCTGGCCCATTTCTGGGATAAATAGGTATAATTCATATTGCCAGCTGCTGGGGACTACTGTACTTGCCGATAAATGAGTATCAGGAATAGCTGAATGAAGAGATGTTTGAATTGAAAAGAGAAAGTTTAAAATTAGCTAACAAGATGAATGCTATCAGATCAAAACTAATTTCTACCCAGATGCATCAAGGACACAGCTGCTGGAGTGTGTGACACGAGAGTGAAAGTCAAGGAATGTTTACTTGATAGCATGAAATGTAGAAGGAATTTACAAATTACATTAACTGAAATAATGTCGCATGAATGCTTTTTTTTAGAGATTGTGAGATGATCGGGAAGAAATGGAATAAATATTTCCTAAATAAACCCTCTCTGTGACAACTAGCATGAAGATAATGTTCTGTACTGTAAGAAGGTGCTCCAGAGGAGAAGACTAGTTAAGGCCAGTATTGTTTAGAGAATATTTATCTTAGATAAGTTATAGCCCATAAAAAGCAAATTTATTCTTTCAAATAATTTCTGTAAAGAATATTCTCCCTCTTTTCACAATCAGCTGAAATAATCCACTAGGATTGCAGAAATTCTCAAGTTTATGACACTTTAGATCTGCCTTCAAAATACTGTGCCTAACTGTCAGGTTTGGAACTTCACAGATTTTGACTAGTTTCTTCTAGACTCAGAAGCTACCTGAAAGAAGTGGGTGGGGAAAGGGAAAAATATTTTACCATGTTGAATCCATCTGTATTTAAAAGAACCACTAAATTTTAGAGGAAAAAGAAGAAAGTCCATGAGACTTTGTAATACAATCTAGTTATGGGGCCTCTCAAATGGATGGGCATCTGCCTGATAGTGTTGTTGGCAACATATCCTCTGGCTAAGAAGAATAATTTTCAGCTACAGAAGAGAGATCATAGGGAGTTTTGTGACTGACAGGCTTGGCCTCCATTTGGTGGTGAGCTACAAAGTCACAGAATCTCATAGAAGAGTTTTACTTTTCATGTGGATCCAACAATACATAGAAATTAATTGACATTGAAACCGAGTATGAATTATGAGTTTGATCTTTCTAGGGACCCTGCCCTTGAGATGGAAGAGATTGAGAGAAAAATACATTTAGAATTAAGCAGTATAAAATGGATCATGCTAAAAGTATGGGGACTTCTTGGATGAAATTATTAGTTCTAGAAATGGAATAATGCAGAAATGAAGTACCCCATGGTAGTGTAGGAATCTAGGGCTGAGCTGACTGCAGAACTTGTATAACCTCTGGAGAACTCTCTATTATGTCTAATTCCTATTGTCTGTCATTTGGAAGATCATGAAAATGATTTGTTTCAAATAATAGACCTTTTGATGGTGGTATGTGAGGAAGTCCTGTAGAATTCCTACTAAGCAGAGTTTAATCCTGACATCAGGAAAAATGATGTAGGCCAAAAAATTATATAGATACAGCATAAACATGGTACAGCCTTGCTGGATCCACCAGAGATGGTTCCTGCATTATGAAGCAGGATATCCTTGTCAAGATGGGCTAATGGGCCTCACATTTAAAGAGTTTAGGAAGAAAATAATGTTCTTTTGGGTTTTGGATGCGAGAATAGGCATATTTCTAAAGGGCTGGAGATAATAATGAATTTAGTAAGGTCTGAGGAATCTGGGCTGCTGCTTTTATTATTTATCAACTAACTATATGACATATTTGAGAAAAGGGTATATATTTGACAAGTTATGAAACAAGTGAAAATAAGTTGCTATCTCTTTTTTTATTATTATTTCGTTACTGTTGAAAAGCTCAAATCACAAGCCAGCTACTGGCCAAAACAAAAAGTAATTTTTTTCAAAGACCTTATCTGATAATCAAATGATAGAAAACTATTGATCCATAATATTCTATTGCTCTTGCAGATACTTATTTTAAACCATAAGACTATTTGTTATGTACTTTGAGTATTTAATTATTGATTTATTCAGGCAGAAGTGTTGTGTTTATTCATATTGTGCCCTGAGAAAGGGGAAATGGAAGTTCAAAACAGCTTTGTGAAGCCAGCAGCTTGTCTGTGTTTGACTGTCTTCGTTATATTTTTGCTTTTTTAGAGAAGAATTCTTGATGTTCTTTACTGAAGAGACTTTTCAGGTACCCTTTTATGTGCCTAACAGAAAGAATTTAGTGTTCTTTTCCTGTCTTCTCCCCTCCAGGACACAATTAATTCATTCTTGTGGTTTGTACGTGTGTTTAAATAGGGTGATATTTTCAGCATGGTGCCACAGCTGTGTTGCTCACAGTTGCTGTGAACCACAGTTTGCTGAGGTTGTCAGCTTCAAACCATTCATTTAAACTATCTATTCATCTCTGCCACAGGTCTCAAAATGAGATGTATAGAGATTTTTACATTTTTTGGATGTCTAATAAGAATGATAAAAATATGCACATGGTGGAGAATGACCACATGTTTTAAGTGTGATTCATTACAGACTCTCGTCCAAAAAGACTTCTCACTTGAACCAGCATCTTCTTTGCTCTCAGCTGCTGCAGCTGAAGCTGTATGGATGGGGTATGTAAATTCAAGGCAAATTTCTTATTTAGCATTTCTGCCTTGCCAAATGAATCATAGATACGAAATCACTCAGCTTGCCAAAATTTATCATACTGTGTCTCCAAAAGTGAAAACAGGTTTTTCATACAGCAAAGCAAATGCTGTGTTTTGCCACAGATAATATTTTGAAAGTTGGTACAAGGTATCTTTGTAGCACAGATATATTTTTTTTCCAAACTGATTGCATACTTCAAAGTACCAAGCTTTTTGAGATCCTCTTAAAACTAATTAATCAACTTTGCAAACTGCAATTCTTCCTTTCAAGTAGAACCCACAGTCCCTCTACCTTGGGGAATAATTTTCTTGTTTTCTTAGCATTTTCCCAGTGTAATTATTGTACCTCTAAATAGGAGATTTGTTATTACACAACATGATTAATTGGATATATTACTCCTTTATCATGTGAGAAATCACCCAAGGATTGATGATAAACTTATGAAATCAACAAAGACGGTATAAGGCACAATGCAATTGCTTATCAATTAAAATTCCATTTGACAAATTTGAGAGATTAATAAAGAAATTGGATTTTTTTCTAACAAAAAATATTGGATTTTTAAACAAGGTGAATTGTATTTGATACACCTCAGCTGAATCTGAAGCATAAACCAAACCAAAAGCATAAACTTTGTGAACTAGAAGTAGGAGAGACTTAATTTCTCAACCATCAACTCTAAAATGACTGAGCCATAAGTCAATGTGTAACCTGGACTGTGCTACATTAATTAACTTGCTATTTAATCACTTTTAAACTCTTTGTTTGAATTAGGGCATTGCATTCTTCTTTGAAGTTTTCTTGATTCCACACTGTAGCTTTTCCAAGGAGAGCTGACTGTTACAGCAAGACTAATTTCTTGACTTGTGAAGGGCCTGGAAGGCACAAATGAGTGTTACAATAATAATTGACCATCTTCTGGCCAAATGAGAATGTGTTTTGCTGAGAAAACTTGTTCGGAATTGAGTCTTATTAGTGCGAGTTTCAGGGTGTGAGGAAAGCATCTGAAACTGCAGGCTTTTCAATCAAAGAAAACTTTCATCATATTCAAACGTTTTCTGGAGAGCCATATGGATGACTTGCTGGCAATCTGCCATTTATCAAGCATCTGATCTGTGAGTTTCTATGTCTTCTCTTGAAAGCCTTATAGTAAAGACCCACTGATTTTTCTTTTCAATCCTTAGCGATCAAGTAGGCTTTAAAACAAGAAAAGACATGATTTCATTATTTTGGATTCATAAACTCAGAGTTAGTGAATAGCTTCTCCCAGACTTTAACTTTAAAAAGCAGCAAAAGACTTTAATCAGAATATAGAAATCATAGCATATGGGGAAAAAAGAAAAGTATCTGATAGGATTTCATCCTAAATTTTAGTCCCAATTAATCATGCAAATACTGTACAACAGAAATGCAGTAATATTTTTTTCTATCATTTTCTCTAGGGTGTATAGTATGTGGAATTATTGACATTCTTTTATTAAATTTTTTTAGAGTGAAAATGAAGATATGTGCAGATCAAAACTGTTTAGAAGCTTCTGTCAACTTCTTAAAACTATTCTAGATGAAAAGGACTGTTGCTGTTTCAGGTTTAAAACATATTACATAGCATTCACATGTGAGCCATTGATAGAATTGTTCAGGGAGACATCCATGTGGTCAGCACAATAGATATCCTTGGGGAAAAACCCTGTGTGAAATCTCTATCCCTCCCCACTTTCTGAAGATACATATTCAGCTACAAAAGCCCACATATTCTCTGGATTTGATCTCTCCAGTTTGCAATAGCAAAAAGCCAAGGCAGTCCAGGGCAACAGCCTGGGATGGGCATTACATAACCCAAATGGTCTTAAAGGAGAAAAATTCGCTAGTGCAGGACAGTACCTTTTTTTCGTATGTTCTTTTTTAAAGGGACCCCTGGATATATAGCAAAAGGGGTCTTAAGCTTTTAAGGCTAAGCAGAGATCAGGAGAAATTGGTGGTGGAAGCCCAGGCATGATTTTTTGAACTAGCGAGTGTATGACTAGCCTAATGCACTAATGACTAGCCTAATGCTCCTAATGCAAATATAGGAATCTTCTCTGAGTGACGTGTGTCCTTCCTTCCTAATTCCTAAATTCTTGTGCAAATGGAGAAAATTTGCAGGTCTGCATGTTTCTTTCTTCAAGAGTTCAGGCTTTTGTACTAGGAGCTGAGTATTGTTTGGGTATGTTCTTACATTCTTACATTACTTACATGTCTTCTATCAAATTACCTTCTATCAAATATCTATCAAAGGTGGGTGACAAGTAGAAGCGGAAGTTATCTATGACTCAGCGTGGAATAAGAATATCTCCAACTAGCAGAATAAGGAGATTTAACTCTTTCTTTTTGTTCTTCTTATTTTTTCTTGGCAAAAGGGAATTTTGTTTAAATTTCTTTAAAAGGTATTGACTAATCCTGAGAATAACAAAAGCATAGTTCAGTATTACAGCTGCCAGCACCTGGCATCAGAAAGTATTTTTGCTCATTCAAGGTTTTTATATAGGGTAAGGGCTACATATTTTCACTCTATGACCATAGTTGCTCATAGTGTGCCCGGTGCTATAGTATGTTTCTTTCCTCTATTGTATAGTGAGTGTTTGAATTTGATCCTGCATTCTTCTTGGATCATATTTCACTGGAGATGATAGAAAGCCTGTGACTCTGAATGCTGTTGCAGTTTTAGTTGCCTGTTTGATAAATGGTAGCATGCTTAAGTGTTTTGGGGTTTTGTTTCAGTTCAGTTTACTAAAGGCTTAATATAAAACCTATGGAGGCAACGGAAAAGCTTTTGTCGTAGGATTGGGCCCTAAAGAATTGCCAATATCTATTGAAAAACCATGTTGTACTTTTCAAATGAAAAAATCAGTCACAATTTCTCACCAACTGCAGTAACACCTTGATAGAAATAAGATAACTTGGAATTTTCTATTATTAAAAAATGAGATTTTTCCTTTTGAAGTTTCATAAGGAAATAAAGACTAAACTTAAATTTTCTGCATATAAGCTAATCACATTTTCTTTGTAGTCTTAATGGTCTAAAGCTCTGGATCTTTGCTCCTCCAGTTTCAGCAAATGAATAATACCTAGAGGGATAGAAATTTCATATACTTTTTTTTCCCCCAAGGTTATCTGTTCTGCTGACTGCATGGCTGTCTCTCTAAACCATTCTATCAATTGCTCAAGTGTGAATGCTGTGTAATATGTTTTATATCTGGAAGGTTGAGGCTTTCTTCTCCTACTGGGAGTTTCATATTTTGATTAGACAGCCTTAGTTTCTTTCTTTTCCTACCTCCTAGGAATTCCCAGAAATGGTCTTGTTATACAAGTAGTTTGGCAGCTACAACTTTATAGTTATTTATGTATAATTTATTTTCCTCAGTAAATAATTTTCTGCATCAGTAATAGCAGACTATGAGTTATTTGTCATTGTAGTAAATATTATACTCAAATATGTATTTTTAAATATTATCTCCTCTAAATGTTTTGTTCTTATGAATATGTTAACTTGTTTATTTATATTTACACTGTTATACTGTCAAAACTACTTCTTGGTCAGCAGCAATCTAAGACTAAAGGAAATTGTCCATAATTTAGACATCCTGCATTGCAATTGCACAAAAGCAGATCTGGGATATCTGGTTATTCTGCTTTATACATACCAGAACAGAGGAGTCTTGGTCTATGTGACAACACAGTTATTTAGATGCAATGCACAGTAATGAGTTTGTGAACAAATGTAGCACTGGACTTAGCACTTATCCAAGTGGGAGTAACTACGCTATTAACTCCGGTCACTTATGCAGTGAGTAGATTTCAGGAATTATTTAGTCATAATTAAATGCCTTTTATCTGTGTAATCTCAGAAGCTATGGAAACTGTGATTTGTGTTTTCTGGCTCTGTTTGCTGTAGCTCAGAAGAGATCGGACCAGTTCATGGTGAGGAAGTCCTGAGAGGGTTATTAAGAAATAATGTGGAACAGAGCACGTTGCTGACCTGAAAATGGTTTTAGGTTGAGAGTGTACGAAGGGACAGGACTGTGTGTGCTTGGCCCAGCCTTACACCCATCACCACACATTCCTCTGTGGCTTTTTGTGGAGACAGGAGAATGCGCTCAGTGAACCTGTGCTCTGACTTAGTAATCCTGTCCTCTTGTTTATCTGTGTGATAACAGGAAGTAGTAAAAAAATAGGAATGGTTATAATATTTCATTGAATTCAGTTGTTTGGACTTGTTTGGCTCTTGGATTTTTAATGACTTCAGGGGCATATCTGTGGATGCCAATCAGGGAGAATTGTGTCTGTTTCCCCAGGGTGCTCACTGCCTGCTTAGACAGACCAGCATGAGAGTAAGGAGGTCCCTGTTCCTGGAATCAAGCCAGCCTTGCCCTCTTTGGTTGTAACTCTCAAAAATATATTGGGCCAAAATGTTATTTTTTAAGACTGAAAAGACTGTTCTTCACTTATTGGCCAAAGGAAAGTGAGCTTTCAGTTTCTCTGCTTTCACTCCCCATCCTGCCCCCCAAAAACATTAGTCTAAATTACCTGAATTATCTCGTAGCAGTGCATCTTTCAGTGTCTTTTCTGGCAGTGGCCAGTACTGTGTGTTTCGGAATAAATGTACTGTATAGCATGCAAATAGCACTTAAGAAATCCTTTGTAGTCGGTGAATGGATGCCTTACATATTTCAGCGGGAGTTTATATGAACATACACATTTGTAATTTGTTCCATTATGATTGTTTTCTACCCAGTCTGAACACATATTGACTTTTTTCTAGCTGGTCTTACATGGGCTCATATGGCAATTAGTTGCACAGGTAAATTGATGTAAGATTGAATGAAAAAACAATCTTTTTTTTGATAAGTAAATCAGTTCTCTGTACTGTCGTCTTGGCCTTGCAATCAGAAAGAAGAAACAGAAGTACCTGAATTGCTTTTTTGATATCTATTTTTCTTTCCATGACATGTGGCTTGTTCCATGCTACAAGTATTCTCCTCTGTATAACATCCCTTCTGTTTTCCATGAGCTTGGGTGTTTTTTTGGTATTACTTGTACTTTTTAAATACTGTGCAACTTACAGAGAGTTAAAAGTGAGGCATAAGAAAGATGCTTTCCACGAAAAAGCAGCCAAACCTCTCTTTTGACTGATGTGATTCAGAGCAGGAAGACATCGTTCCTGAAATACAAAGGAACTTTTTAGTTTGCTTTTCTGAAGAAACCAGATGTTAGTTTTAACAAAGAGAACTATTACTTTTGTATTTAGTATTGGAAATAATAATGTGCTTTTTTAAGGACTGTACTATTTATAAAGAATGAAAATTTGAACTCTGAACAGATTAAATCCACTCAACTTCTGCCACATTAAAGGAGATGTAAAGATATTGGATTAAGCAAATATAACATTGCATTCTTTCAAATATCTGTTATGTAAATACCCAATAATTTAAAAGCAGCTTTATTTACCTCTACAGTGTTTGCAAAAGATATATCTGCTTTAATGTTTTTTTGTATTGAAAATGACATGCATGTTGTGGGGAAAAAAATCTGAATGCTTTGATGAGGTCAATATATATTTTAACATAAAGTGAGGAGTATATTGGGTCTGAAGTGAGTGTGCAGAAGAGAGTTATTCATCCCAGCAAGTTGTCCCAAACATACCTTACACACTCAAGATTAACTGACCTCATCAGTTCTTGAAACTGGTTCTTGAAACTACTCCTTTGCCTCTTCCAGATGTCAATAAATCCAGTAAAGGTCTTATCTGGGCTCCAGGTGCCCTAGTCATGTGGCTCTCTAGTCCCTGCTTACTGTGAGAGCTTTTGCTGCTGTGCCCACACAAATAAAATTCATATTCGAATGGTATCAAAGGACTCCTAGGAGTTGACAGGGTTTGGAGAGTGGATTGTTCGGCCATGAAATAAGTGCAAACAAGATGCTTAGCTACAGTTTTTTAGGAAGCTAGCAGGTTAGATTTAGTTGTTTCTTTGGGGAGAGATGGAGAACTTGATAGCTGATGCAAACCTGTGCTTTTCTGTGGCATGTGAGGGGGATACTGGTGTTCAACAAGAACACATTGCTATGGAGATGCTTATTTTTCAGTGCGCAGAGAATGCAGGATTTTTAATGAGTGGTGGTGAGGAATAGAAAGACAAAGTAATGCATTAGAAAACCCCAAAATAAACAAAATTATGTTCTTGTTGTTTATGCAATGTCTGACAGAGTGGCGATGCAGTTTAGTTTTGGTGTGGCATGTGGGCTTTTTGTTAGGTTGTTTTTGTTTTGTTTTCCTGGGACTATACTGTTTTACCACGCTGCTGAGCCTGTCTGTCGTAGTAACCATCTGCAAGGTTGCTTCCAGATCAACCCCTTGTGAAGCCCAGGTAGTGCAGTAGGAAAATTATGATGTTGCTCTAGGGTTCTCAGGAGTCTCAATCCCTCAGCTTCTTTAGGGCAAAGCTCCTGAATGAAATCACAATATTTGATGGCACAGTCCCCAGGATATGTAAACATGCTGCCTAAACAGCTGTTAAATAATTGTCAATGTTTATTCAGACTCTGTCAGGGCGAGGTAGATTTTAACACACTTCATGGTGGGATCTCCATAGAGAATAAAGTAAATCCTTCCTACTATGGATGTGTTTCAGAGCTGCAGTGATTGTTTCTGATGTCACCGATTTACTGTGTGCCAAGAGAGTGGTTTCTATCCATTTGCACCCTACTTTGCTCAGAACTTGTCTGCTAACATTAGCTTTAGATGATTATTAAGTATATTCAGAGAACTCTCTGAAACTGTGTGCATTTAACAGACAGTGCAATCAAACCTAAAGTCTCAGCACAGTGATCTCTAAACAAGGATTCTTTGAACCCGTTTGTGTCCAAAATTCCATGCAAGAGTTTTCACTTGTTCAAATGCCATGACACAGCGTGTAATATGGATATTTGCTGTAATACATCTGTACAGATCTATGCTGCTAGATGCCTAAGGTTAGGCTTCATGCTCCATACAGAGCATAATTTATTTTCAGACAGAAAGATGTTCCAATTGATAGAGCATGAAGTTAGGAACAATGTGTGAATCCACTAAAATAAATAGTTTTTAGGTATGTATTGTGTATTTATATCTTTGCCACTTTACAAAACCTGAATATAAAGTGCAAAGTGAAAATCAGGAGGGAAAACCCCAAACCATTTCCTGTACCTTGTGGGGAATTCCTTGAGAAGTGGAAGTTCTAATTTCCATGTCAATATCAAGTATTTGATCACTACTTCTGGCAAGGTTTTGCATTGGTATAAAGATTAAAAGTTTAGTTTATACTTCGATGCTCTTGTAAAGCTTTCATTAAGAGTTAAATGAATATGGTAAGATAAGATGTGCTTTCATGTGTTAAAAGTCAAGATCCAAAAGGGTGAATATACTGTGAAAACTGTTACTGGATATATGATCTAAATATATGCAGTGTGATTGCTCTTTTCTAAATATTAGCTGTCTGACTTAGTAGGCTGCACTGTGACAGCATGAGGCCTGATGTGATGTAAACGATGCCAATCTATGCACTGTTGGCATGAGCATCTGTCTCCTTGGCAGACTTCAAAGGCAGCTCCTGGCAGCTTTGGAGTTGCCTCTAGGTCTATCATATGGTTAAGCTTCTGACTTTTCCTCTTTAGCTAAAGTCCACTCCATCTGGAACCTATTTAATTCTTTCACCTTTGATTCTGGAAAAACACATGTAGTAACACTGTACATTCTGAACTGAGGACTCTGGAATTATTTAAATGCTTATGGATGTTACACTTCTGCTGAGGTCTGAATCAAACTCGGAATGTTCCACACTAGAAATCTGAAATAGGATGAAATCAAAAGCACTGTTTCATATAAACGTCATAAGGAAATTACAGTACAATTTATGTTCTTTGTTGTCATTATTGTTGTGGGGGTTTTTGCTACTGCTGTAGTGGTGTTTTACCTATCAGTGCTGGCAAGGCTGCCAGACAAAATCTGAAATAGTCAGCGTTAAAAAATGGAAAGAGAGTAAAATCAGGCCCGGTAGGTCTGATAGAGTTCTGGGTTGACCTGGAAGGTTCTTACAGGTCAAGGCATACTGCAGCCCACAGATTTATCCAACTTACACAACGGTTGGATTCAACTATGGGCATTCAACCTTTAAAGTTCTAGTGTAGATCAGGGTCTTATTGTGCCACATACCACAAAATTAAATTATTCTCCTCCTTCTTGCTTGGTCCAGTTTCTCTGCTCTAAAGGCCCAGTATGAACAGTTCTAGTCACAGCTGAAGTTGGATCAGGCCTTCTTAGGGAGAGAGAGAAAGCAAATAAATTCTTCCTAATAGATTAGGGAACTGTCAAAATAAAATGGTCATTCATTTTCTTTTAAGCTCTTTTATTTCTGTCATAGTCCTATATTGTTATTTAAACAATCTCCTTCCCTCACAGTCTCTAGGTAACATCAATGTCTAGCACAAGAAAAGGGGAAGGCTCATCAAAAGTGCAGTGTTTCATACTCATAGTTACTGAAATGCAGCACCTTTGTCAGAGGAACAAACCCAACAACAACAACGTCATATGCATTGTAAAACAAACAAACGAACAAAGAAAATGGAGGACAAGAAGAAACAGCTTCTCTGTATTAAAAGCAGACAGCTTGTTCACTCATCCTCTGGATTCCAGCACACTTCTTAGGGTCTTGGTGACATCTGGCTCCCTTGCTTTGGTTTCTCTTCACTCTTCTTCTCACACCAGGAGAGGGCTGTACATGCTGCTCCATCCTGCCATGCCAATTACAGCAAGGGGATAATGACACTGACTCCATTCCAGCGCTGTCTAGGTTTATAGGCGATTAGACAGATGGGCAAAAACATGAGAAAGACTATCATTGAGGAGTGCGATCTGAAACGCCGGAAACTGATTTTTCCTTCTTGCTTAGGTACAGCATAGACTTTCACATGCTTTTTCTGTGGTAGAGTCAGATCTTAACCAAAATCCATCCAGTTACTGGCTCTTTTTCTGACTTATCTAATATATCCCATATCCTCTGCCTGGGAAAGGAAAAACACTCCTGGGAGCTATCGTGTTGATAAGCCTTACCTAAAGTTCTTTTGTTATGTCGTCCCAGGCACAAACAGTGTCTCTGAATGCCTGGACACTAATTTTCTCAGTGCAACTTGAATCTCACTTGATTCTGTCAGTCTCTGAGGATCATTCAAATTGGTCCAAGCAATCTGTGAACCCTGACATCAATTTGTCTGCCAAAGTCACCAGTTTAATAAGTAATGGTATTAGCCAGGTAGAGGTTATGTGCCTTTAATATTCATGTAAAACTTCACTATACATTTTTATATCTTGTTTGAGCAGTCACCTGGAAAGACAGCAAGCTTGAAAAGCTTCTTTTTAAGAGAGCAAAGCTAGATGCCAGGTTGTCACGCAATATGTTGTTTCCCCTCCTCTGCCACATATCTAGGAGATGAGCTTCTGTGATGGAGATAACTGGATAAACACTAATTCGGGGCTTGACATTTGACAGACAAATATAGATGCAAAATGAAGAATGTTGTTACAGATACTAAAAAAAAAAAAAGGCAAGAAATCAATACAATCAGAATCAGAGAGAAGCAGGTGACTCATTGTGAAATAAAAGAAAGCATTAGGGATAGCTTACATTTGAGTCTTCATTTACTTTGGGGATTTCAAACCACTGCTGATTCCTCTAAATCAATTCTGATGATCTTGATACTTAGTAGAGAAAACCTTTTTTTTTTTTTTAAATCTGCAGTGGGTCTATCATCTTATTTACTTGTAAATATAGCTGCCACAGTATATAACTGCCGGATCATGCAACTCCTACACAAATTCCCAACAGAAACAGGATTAACAGAGGAGGTAAATACCTACCAGTCAATGTCTTTGCAGACCAGAATTGGCAAAGATACAACAGAAAACTTAGTCCATAGTCTTTGGTCTCTGGATTGCTGTGTCTGCATTACACAAAAGGGTTAGAAAATTAGAATATGTGTAAAGTTATCAAATAAATTGACTGCCACTTGTAGATAACTGTAGGATCAGAAAACATATGGTTACAAAGCGATGTACACATACCCTTGAAAATACAAACTTGGCCTGTTTTATAAAAAACAGGTATTTAAGAAGGGAAAAATATTTCAATATCTAACAGATATTGCTAGAATACTGATGAATTCCTCATACACTCAACCTGGGGATCCTTTGGTGTAGATCTGTCACTTTTTTTGATGGATGTTTATTTTTTAAGATGTGTTTTGGTAACAGATGCTGTAAGTGCAGCCTGCTGTACAGCACCAAGAGCTATCTCAGAATAATACAAAGTTTAGAGCTTGAATTCATCCATCACATGGAAAGACTGCTTAAGATGTGTGGATCAAATAAATGTCTGTATACGACTCAAAAACTGATAGAAACTTCATTTCTTTTGTGCTTTAAAGAAGATTAGGTTAACTTTCACCCTGACTTCACCAAACTAGCCCTAACCTTTAAACTTCCTATCACTGAAGTCGGGAAAGAAAGGAAAGGGCACATTTTTTGTACTTAATGCATTGATTTATGACTCATTTGAGATGAGAGTCTCTCTTTTTTAAGAAAAGCAAACAAACAAAAAACCCAGCAGCACGAAATACACAGCAAGTTTTTTGTTCTATGAACAGTAGTCCTTTGATGTACCAAAGGATAAGTCTATTTGTTCTAAATAGGAAAGAGAAGCAAAGGTGCCTAAAGATGTGAAGGTTTATTATTCTACAATATGTGCTCTGTGTCATTTCTATCAAGCAACTGGGCAATGTCAATGGAGCATGCTTGCTAGTTTATATAATTTGTCAATATTTGTATTTTGCCATTTTGCTGGCATTCTAAACTAGCTAAATTAGAATGTTCAAACCCCTGCAGTTATTGTGGCCCAGTTCAGGCACGTCTGGTGTAGTCTAAGACTGAACTCTATGAACCACTGCCCCATTAGAAGGAATGGCATATTCTAGCTCTGAATTATGATTATTTTCTCAAAACAGATGAGGCAAGTGCTGCATTTCTTCTGTGTGCAGATATTTTCAGTTCTTAAGGTGGCCTGCTGTGTGACATATTTCAAAGCACTTAGAATTTATTAAGTATCATTACACATATAATAGAACACATGTAATTAGCACAGAAAGACATTTCTACAGATACAGCACTAGAAAACCTCATGTAAAATGCATTTAAGCTACATGGACCTTTGCAGTCCATTAAAAATCTAATTATTATTATTTCTATTTTATAAGTCTGCAAGGAGACAAAAACTGCCTGGTCCTTGCCCCTCAGATCTCATACTACAGAATAAAACCACATGAAATAAGCAAAAAGGGCTCAGAATAGAGATACAGGAGATACACAGCACAAGGACAACATATTGGATACAAATGTTCTGGCTTGTTGATTTTCTTGTGATTTGAAAACAGGAGAATCTTAGAACAATTACACTGGGCAATCTCTTCCTCTTTTTCATCATGGAAAACCAGTTTCAGTCTGAAAAGAAAAATTGCAAGAACACACATTATTACAATTCCTTAAATATTTCCAATAATCTGAATTTTTGTAACTATTTCTGATAGTTCTGAGTACTTTACATTGATAGTTTAAAGGCATATGAAGAGAGGCCAAAATATAAAACCCAAAATAAAATTATTATATCCTATGTATTCTTTCAATTAATAATCTAATTGAATTAACTTAAACAACTGAGTTAATAGCTGTCTTGTCATTACTAACCATATCTAGAAATAAAAAACAGGAGAGAGTTGTGACCTTTACATGAAAATCCTTATTACAGGTGTTTGGGATTGAGGATTATTACAAAAATCATGACTCTGCCAGGTATACAGCATTAAGTAAGATGGATGTTAAAATGTTGTTGAGTCTGTAGCTCAGGTCTACTACATAAGAGAGGGATTCGCTATTCTAGCAACCTTAAAAAATAAAATAAAATTTAAAAAAATATTGTCTCTTTATGCTAGAAGTCAGTGGAGGATGCTTCTAGTCTGAGTTCAGGATATGAACAAGTTCATTCTGTGATCTTATCTGTACTAGCCTTTTTGGGAGGAAAAAAAAAGTCCTTTTATGCTGGTTGAGAATGAGAGAGTAAAATATATTTTATTGGGGAATAAACTCTTGAAGCTTAGCTTCACACAGGTTTTCTTTTGGCAAAGTTGCTAATGATCTATTTTGAACACATTTAGAAGAAGTATCTTACCAGTAGGAGCCATTCATGGTAGAAGACAGAGTTCCAATTTTGTGAAGTGTTTGATGAGGGAGAACAGCATATATGAGGAAAGGAATAAATTCTGAGTGTTGCCTTTCTCTCTTAAGTGCTTAGATAAACAGCAAAGATCCTACTAAGCCAATGTTTCTTTTCATGTGTAGATAATGTACGGTTTTGCTTTCATGTTTCAATGTTTTCATGGTTATGCTGCTTGTATAGGACCATGCAGAAAGTCAGTGCTTGAGATAAAAACCACAATTCCTGATTTTCTATCCCACAATATGCTCATATCACTGTAGACCTGGGTCGTACAACAGAGCCAATAATGAGCTCTATACTCAAAATACAATAAAACACTTGGGGTACATATTTCTTTTAAAGTTAGTTTGATTTTCCTTGAATTAGCAATCATTTTTCATAGTAATTTCTTTAATCATTGCTCTATGGATTTTTGGAAGCTATATCAAAGATGGAATAACCATAGGAATAAAATACATACATGTTTTGGGAACTTTTATTTCTTTAGATTTAAGTTAAGTGAAAATCCTTGTGCCTAACTGGGTCTGTAGTCTAAAATTTAGAGTAGAAATTAAAGTGATAAGGAAATAATTGTAAGTTAAGTGTGGAATTTGAAGTGAGACAAAGAGGGTATACTAGCATATGGGGAAATTGTATGCAGAATGTATGGCAAAGAACTTTCTGCTAAGAATAAGAGGGAAACATGACGAGTTCTGCAAGGGAGGTGCCATAGTTTACTAAATAAATTTTCTCCGTGATTCTGTGCAACGTACCTAACATCACAAAAACTGGGTCCTTAATCAGCTAGATAGCTGCAGTGACAATTAAACTGATTTCCTCCATTATAAAAGGAATACTGATTGATGTTTATTTTTTCTGTCGCATGTTTGTGAACTATGAATTCCTATGAAAGAATAATAGTTGCAGTGTAAGAACCAAAATACTTAGGTAACTTATGCCAGAACATGAAAAAAGCCCTACACAGGTTCACATCATCTATATGGGCAAAATTTAGCTTATCTTTGTGGAGAAGCAGAGTCTTGTCAGGCCGCATACAAGTATCTGTTGCCTAAAATACTGATGTCAATATAATGGATTAGAACAGCAGCGTCAAATTCAATTATTCATTTAGGTGAGACTCAATAGTAGGATCATTAGGGAACAGAAACTTGATATGACAATGAAAATAATTTTTTATATAGGGAATAAACTGATAAATCACCAAAAGATTATTTTTTGGCTAGTTGACATAGTGGCCTATTAATAGCTTAGTGGCCAACTTGTTCCCTTTTAGTAACTCAAATATTTGAAAATTAGGAAAAGTTCTTAGAGACAGGTGAGATTTTCCTGCTACTCCAGAATTACTTAGATAACAGACATTTGGAGTTATAAACAAAGGAACAGAGATGTTATCACAGGAAATAGAAAAGCAGTGTGAAAAATCATCTGCTTCTTTCCAGTGTACCAGGAACATTAAAGGGCAATGGTTGGTAAAATGGGAATATAGAGCTGGTCTGGCCATGCTGGGCTGTGGAGAGAACCAGCTAGGCTGGGGAAGTAAAAAGCTCTCCCAAACTTCACACCTTAGTCAGTGATCTCTTATCAGATTTTGACTGAGTAAAATTTTTTTGTTGCTGCGTATTTATGACTTCATTTGATTCTAAGAATTACGTACATGCTTGTTGCTTGCATGACGGGCTTTCAGCCAGTTAGAAATCAGGACTTCACAAATGAAGCTTATTGGAAAAATGAGCGAATCTCCAGCTGTCTCTGACCTGACTGTTTTATGTTACAGAGATACTGCTGGTCCACGCTATCATATAGTAATATTTGGGCTGGAACTAGCAATCAAAAAGCTATAACAAATGTGACTTATTTCTTGACTTTGGAAAGGCAAATTGTCTTCATGGTAATTTGTGAAATATATATGTCTGGGAATTACATTATGCTGTTTTGCTTTATTTGGCTGTTTCCAACAAATCTGGAGTCCCGAATGCTTTAGGCCCATCCCTGACATACTTGTTACATGTTGAGTCTTTTTTTAGTCACTGAAGGACAACCATCAAACTGTCTTACATAATTCTGGTGCCAAACCAATGAACCCTTGATCATAGTCAGGGCTCACAAATATTCTTGTTTCACAGAAAGGATGGTAAGTTAGTCTCTTTTTCTATTCATCTGTTCAAATCCTGTTAGCATTTGTATATCCTGGCATTGTATTGCATAGAAACTGGAGACGCGATGACCTGAGAAAGGATATTGAGGAAACAAGATGAGATGACAAGCTCATGTATAAAGTCAAGGTCAAGGAGATGCTACTGTGTGAATCAGAGATGTTCTGAAGCATGAAAAGAATACGTGGAAGAAGAGTGGAAAGAGAAGGTGGCTGAAATAGCTGATAGATGATATCATTTTGTCTTTCAGCAATTAGTGGGCTCTTGAGTAGTTAAAAAGCAGGTGACTATACAGAAAGAGCTGAAAGCCATTATGCTTTCCTGAACAAAGAGTTAATTGCTTTGTGAGAAAAGCAGTCTGGAAGGGCATACACTTTATAACTGGGGCATATATTTTGCTTGAGTAGTCATTTGCAAACAAAAGGTAATTTCTATGGAATCAAAAGAATCTGTGAGTTCAAATTGAATTGAAGATATGGTTTCAGTCAAAAATAAAGGAAGAAGGAAAATGAAAACACACATTGTGGGTTTAGTTTGGTACTACTAAACTATTTTGTTTCAAAATGTTTTACAATTACCTTTCTAATCTTCACAATAATATTTTTGTTTTAAAGCTAAATAACAACAGCAACAAAACATATATACTATATTTTTTGGTTTAGATCAAAAGAAAAATTTGGCTTGATCCTAAAATTCCATTGTATGAGATTTTGCTTTGTTTCTCTTAAATAAGCTGGGAGGAAAATATTTCATTTTTATGCCTGAATTGTTTTTCTTGGACACAGCTCTCATATTAAACTTCAGCATGTAGTTGCTTATATGTACCATATGTACCTGTGGCCATCAAAGGAGGAAATTCAAGAAAAATGTCTTTTTCTGGGAAATACTCTGAAAAGGAGGATCAGAGTGCCGAATTGTATGGAGAATGCTAAATGCCAATATATATAGTGAGTACAGTACTAGTTATCTAGTAGTATTCTCAGTCTTCCACAGTACAATGACGTACTTAAAATTGAGAAAAAGAGAAAGAAGATAGGTCATATTTCTGAGAGTGGGGAAGTACTAGGAAATACTTTAATCCTGCCTTTGTACTGAACTTTTAAACTTAATTTTTAAAAAAGGAATCTTCTTTGAAGGAGTGCAGACTGTTAATACATCACTGCAAATTCTTCCTGGTTTCAGTTTTCTCAGTTATTCTAGCTTGAGATGTTGATTGCACACGTTGGAATAAAGACAACATTTTCTATTATCATTTGCAGTTTGTTTCCCATAAGCTCACATGACTGCTCCAGTCATGTATGTTCCACCATTGTCATTGAATTGATTTGGGTTTTTGTTTTTGTTTATTTTTTCTTTGGTGAAAATGCACAGAGGAAGCCACAAACTCAAATAAATTATTTGGTTTTATACGTACATTTTACAAGTATTTACAGTAAGTTTCTTCCCAGGGTCTGAATCCTGACGTAGAGCTAAGAGCAGAGCAGGTATCGTTTTCTACAATTCTTAAAGCTATTTGGATTATATATTATGGTGGCGAAGGGTCTGATTCACCCAGTCAGGTCTGATCCGGTGCCTGAGCACTCATCTTCTCACAATCACTGCTCTGTGGACATCCCTCTGGAAGGGACGGGCAGAGTTTACCTGAGAACTCAAATGTCACTTTAAAACAAGGTTGATCTATCTTCTAGGTTTAACTTGGGCATTTGGCTGTTTTAAATGGAGGTCACTGCCCAGTCTGTTTTGAGTTAATGCTTTGGTAAATTCTTTCATTTTTATGTTGGCTTCTTAATTCATATAAAAAGTAGTAAGGAGAAAAGGAAAATCTTTGTTTCTTCCATTGTTTTTTGTTTGTTTGTTTTTTCAATTTCTTATAGCTTTAGGTTTTTCCTTAACAGTAAAAATAATAAGAAAACAGAAATATACCATTGGAGTTATATGTGCTGTCTTATAAACTGAGCATGTGCACTCACAAAGGGAGAAAAAATTAAAAAAAAAAAGTGATACATCTGTCGATTCTAATAGAATAGACAAAACTAGATATTCTGATATTAAGCAATGAAAATATTTTAATATTTTATTAAGGACACGTAAAACCAAAAATGCTAAAACATTAGAACTATTGTATAAAAGTTGTACTCTAATAGCATCTCTCTTTCTTCAACTTAAGCAAACTTTTGTATGGACTAAATACAAAACACCCTTTGATTTTTCTTCCTTTGTCCCATTTTGACAGTAGTGATGGTGGTAGAATTTGCTCTTCCAGTGGAAAAATAAGAGAAAGACTGAAGTTTCTTTGTTTGATTTGTAGCCTTTTACTGCCAAGCTAAATGTACATGAAGCAAGAGGGAAAAGAACAAAGCAGATGAAAGTGGTTTCTGTTTCAGGTATTGAACCCACTTCCTCCATCCACTGCTGTGGTTGGAGAGCTGGAACACACTTGTCTTTTTGGGCTTACAAAGATCTGGAATACTTGTTGCAGAACAAATGTCTTTGAAGTAGTAATCTATATTGGCTTTCTGGTAAGGAATTCACAGAGGTCTTGTGAGAGCTGGTTTACTAAGCCATTAAAATTAGACTGAGAAGAGGGAGGACTAGAAAACTATGGAAGAAAAATGTGGTGTAAAGAGAAGAGGCTTGAGAAACAAGATGTAAAAAGTAGCATAAGGCTTATTTCATCTGTTGTTTAGAAAGACTAAGGCAGAGTAGTTCACAATGTTGCTTGTACAATCTTTTTACTTCCAGGAAAATGTCTCTAAAAATAATGTGATAAATGTAGCAGTAAATTCCAGAGGCATAAAATGACTGTATACCTTGCTCTGTTAGCCCATTCATTCTTTTCCTCTTAAATGCAAAGAATAATCATAAGGGGCAGAAGAATATCCTCTATGTAGTATGTACACGTTTTGGGTCACTGAAATGCAGTTCCTCATTCCTAATTTTTACAAGTTAAAATGTTAAGTCTTCTGATTCACATAACATATCCAAATCCATCTGCTAAGTTATCTAGGACAAAATATCTAGGACAACTTAAAATACAGACTTGCACTAAAAAAGCGGACTATTTAGCTGGAAACAGATGTCATTTGCCTTTTTCCCAGTCAATAAAAATATCTCCTAAAATTATCACAGTGTATCAATAAATCTGATCTAGGGAAATATTTTAAATTTTTGATTATATTTTTGTATTCCAGATCTTCTTGTGTGTGTGTGTGTGTGTGTGTGTGTGTGTGTGTGTGTGTGTTCAATAAATTTAAATTTCTAACCTTCAACATAGATGAAATTTTGCTTACATTTACTTAATATATGTTTATATACACACATTTGTAGCAAAGTTGAAGTGCGTAATGGAGATGTATTGGCTGGATGAAATGTCTGTTTTTATGAAAGCCATAATACAAATATGATAGAAAAATTCCAAAGCAGAAGGGAAACAAAAACAAGTGTCCAAATGTTAAATGCTGTCATGAAACAAAATTGTAAGAGCCATTGGGGAGGATGGCATTAATCTCCATATCAGTTTTCTGTAAACAGATTAGACATTTTGACTTGGAAATTCATTCCAAAGTAAAGTAATGATGATTCCCAAAGTGCAAATTTGTACTCTTGTTATCAGTGGAGAACATATTATAAGAACTTTAGCTTGATCATATACTGGAATGTGCAGCTCTGCTCTTTGCAAAATGGTTCAGACGAAATTCTGCAGGATGCTATGGAAACAGCGATGGAGCATGGGTCAGAATGTATATGATAAAAACTACTTTGTTTAAAATTCTGTGATCATGAAGAATGAATGGATTTTGGACTGGAAAAGCAAACAGTCAAATAATCTGTATTATCTTTGCAATATCTATGGTGCAGCTTCTAATGTTTCTAATGTGTCACAGATGGTCTGGTTGGGCAGAAGGACTGCCAAAAGTGAATGTAAGAAATTAATCTCTTTTTTTACCATACCACACCATCTGTTGCCAGTTCATTGCGTCTGTTACTAATAACAAATAATTAATAATAATTGCAATAACTTAATTAATAAATTCCTGCTTCATTTGAAGCCATTTTTATTGGGGTTTACTGTTTTCGTCACCTTCTTTCATCTGTGTAGGTTAAGTAAAAAAGATTTAACCCTTTTCCTGGTGACAAAAACGTCTAAGTTAGTTGTCTGTCTACTCTTAATGCTTATACATAAGCTCTCACAAAGTATCTTCATCTAGAAAGTCACTGTTGTCACTGAGGCTGAAGAGTTTTGCTGGATTTTATTATAATGATTGTATTTGACATGTTAATATTAGGTAAAGCCAAGCTGCAGGAAGCTGATGATCTCTAACTAGTAGTGTCATTGTTCTAATATCATTCTTTCAGAAAGGGAAAGGGAGGGGGAGTGCAGTGAGAGAGGAAAAAAGAATAACACTATCAATAAAATAAATATTTGATCCAAACAACATGAACAACTTCTGACAGAATCACACAAATACAATGAAAGAGAAAGAACAAAAGTAAAATCTGCATTTGAGAAACAGAAACAGTGTCTGTAAATAAGTAACACTTAATGGACTCTGTTACTCTGTTCAGAGGAAGAATGATATTCAACTTGGAAAAGTTAAAATTCTTTTAGTTTATTCTCTTTCCACTATGCATTTCTCCAATATTTGTTACTGGCTTTTTCATTTTTTGTGTTTTTTCTTTCAAATAAAGATTTCTCATTCATGCTTGTTGCACACATTATGAATGGGAATATTATTTAATATTATTTTTTGAAACTTCGAGATAGAATATAATTCGTAGCAATGTTTACTTGACATAACATTTGCAAGGCATGAAAAAATATCAAGCAATGGAGTGTGACCTGTAGAGGTAAATGTAAGTTAATGGGGCCACCAAAAAACCTGCAACATAGCCGTGTTGTGGCAATTTGAGCTTTTGTGGCGACATCTGAAAACCTGATGATTTTCTCTGTAATTTTGTGTGGTTTGTTGCACTTGTCATTTGATTCAGGCCAGAGGTGCCTTTGAAACTTGTCATTTTTGTTCATTCCCTAGACATGGATGAACAATTTGCTGCATTCTGAGAGCTGTGCTTGTTCTGTAAGGCTGAGCGCTGCCTGTTCTCTCCTGCCTCCTCACTTCTCTGTATACCAGATCTTCAACATCTCTACAGCTGGGTGACCAAACTGTCACGTATCTGACATCCTCAGGGTTCAGGTGATGATGGAGGCAGAATTATGACTGTACTATGATCACTTCACCTGCACTCAATTTGTTGTTTGTTTGTTTGTTTGTTTGTTTTTTTCCTCACACAGTCTTATTTGGTTGTTTTAATAGCTGAGCTGTTTTCTTCTTATTTGTTTTTCATTTCCAGAAAAATGAATAGCTCATTATCAGTACACTTCTCATTTTTACCTGTACTACATTACAAATAGTTCTTGCTATAAATATGAATGCAACCTTTGGCTTCTTAAAGCACGGTGTTTAATTTGTCATTCTCAGCTCCTGCTGTGCCCATGCCCCATGGAGAAGTATTCTGCTGATGGTGCAACGGGCAGAATTGCAGCAGTTCTACCAGTACTAATCATACATGTTCTAAAATTTGTTACTTGATCTGAACTAGACTTGGCAGCAAACTCTAAAATAAATGCTTTTTCATGGTATAGTAATAAAGTTGTTGAGTATTAAACTGATGCTTAATCCAAAAATACATGTTAATCTTGAAGTTTGATCCAGAGATACATGTCAATTTCCTAATGCTATTTGGGGTAGCAGCTTGGGCTTTCATTTCAGCTGGATGTTCTTAACCCATCTCAAGGGTAGGTGTCTACCTGAGGGAGACTTCCTCATGATACAGTGTGACATACACCTGCCTCCTGTAGGACATCCATTTTACCTTAGACATTAACTTTCAGAAGGTGCTTTTCTCTCTCCATGGATGCTGATATCATGGCTAACTCAGAACAGATACTCAACTCATGACTGGATTAATAACCACTGTTCACAATGTTAATTTATATTTATATATGTACTTTAGGCTTATATATATATATATGTATGTATACACAGCTTTTTAAAAAGTGAACTCCTTGCCCTCTTGCCCACCAGGACACTCAAATTATTCAGGTGACGTTCAAACAGTGTGCTACTGTTTGAAGATTCTTGCTGGAGGCGCTGCCCTTCAGCTGCAATGTATGGTAACTCAGTGGGTAAGGTGGGTCAGTTGTCAAGGGAGAACAACTCTGGTTTTGGTATATGAAAAAGCAAACAAAAAGCAATAATCAATATTCCAGACTTTTCAATAGGACTAGATCTGCTGATGAATTTGAATTGATACTGCTGTTCAGTTTTTCCTAGGAGTTGTAGCATTTCTTGTGGCTATTTTTTGTGTTCAGTGCTGTATGTGTACATACATTAATTACCATTGAAATGCTCCTGAAACGTTTGAAGAAAGGGAGCATTGACTCAGGTAGAATGTAAAAAAAGGTTTAGTGCGTTTCCAGCTTCCTATACCTGTTTTGTGTGGAAATAATAATTCAGTTATTAATTCATAACTTGCTTCTTTATACACCCCACCAAAATAATAGATATTAGTCATAAATCAAAGAACTCATGTAGAGTTTTATGCTACAGTTTAATTGTTTTTATGTTTGATGTTGTTGCCTTTCTATCATTTTATCCTATTAAAATTTGTTCCCCTAAAGTACATTTTTAAAAGGATTTAGCTGTTTAAATCTCACTCCGTTTAAATCTATGGTGAGGACAAGTATTGCTTGCCTGTTAATTCCAAATTTCATTTGACATGCTTCACTTTATGCCAAGTCAGAGCAAGTCACTATCTGTTTCCATGATAATCTATGCTGGGCTTCTTATTGCTAATGTACCCAAATTCCTCCTTCTAAGGAAACCTGGGCGGGGAGTGCAGTGAGAGAGGCAAAAAGCATAACATTATCAATAAAATAAATATTTGATCCAAACAACGTGAACAATTCTGAAAGAATGACCCAAATACAATAAAAGAGAAAGAACAAAAGTAAAATCTGCATTTGAGAGACAGAAACAGTGTCTGTAAATAAGTAACACTTAATGGACTTTGTATATCAGAAAACGGACTGGGAAGTTGCAAGGACAGATACAGCACCGATCTTGCACTTCAATACTTCATCTTTCTTATAGCAGGAACATGAGCAAATTATTGTTTTGTAGCTGATGACTTTAAACACCCGTTTCCTCATTTTCTTTACTTTGACCCTGGTTTAAATGCTATTTGAATAGCAGTTTGCTAAAGACAACTGACTACTAATTGTTACTTATTTAACTATTATCCATAAATAACTAACATAACAACTAACATAAATAGAAGGAAAATGTAAACCACCTTGAAGTAGAACCTTTATGAAAACTTTAAGGCAGCATAATTAATTTACCTTTAAATTAAGTTGCAGATTGCTGCCTGTTTGATAGGGGTAATAGAATTGTGGATCTGAAAACCTAAAGGATTCAGGCCATTACATATTTTCAAGTAAAATGCTATTCTTGGCATATTGACAGTATGAAGGTAAAACAATTAAGTTCAAAATAAATGCTTTAATGGGTAGGTTTCCTACAGATTATTTCATGCTTGAAAATATTTTCTTTATTTTTTTAGAAAAGACTCAAGTGTCACAATGCCATCACTCACAGTGGGACAGTATTTGTTTTGAAGTCATTGCTTTTGTATGCTGTATACAGAACTGACAAGTTTCATAGGTGCATTTTCAATATTACAGGGGAAAAAAACAAACAAACAAGGAAACAAAATAAGGTTGAATGTGCAAAGTAAGTTTATTGTGACATGTAATATTGAAGTTCTTCTTACGCTGAATGAGAATGGCAATTTGATCCTTTACTGAGGAAATTATAATTTTTAGATTTTGCAGCAAATATCTCACATATTGTACAAAACCCATAATATTGTTTCCTGAGCATTTGTTGTGTCTCCTTGAAATTACACTTTTGAAATGAGTTATTGTCTTGTTTTGATGGAAGTAGAACATTTGGTTTCCTTGTTCTTGAGGCGTTCTTTGAATACTCTGCCAGTTTTGCATAGTTACAATGAAATATTGTTCATATATTTAATGGTTGTTTCTGACATTTTAGAAAACACTCTTGAATATTCTCATTGTGAAAGGTTTTGCATGCCTATTTGAGCATTTGCACCAACACCAAATTAAAATATCTATGAGTTTTTACAGATTGTCTTATTCCTTCTTCTACATGAGGAATCATTGCCTTCTAGAACTCTGCTTCCTGGAGACATCTGGGTAGATAATTTACATATACAATTTCAAACTGATTAATATTTAGACAGAAAATATGTTTTTTTTGTAAGAAGAAACAGTTTGTTTCGTACTTCTTGGTATAATACAATTGCTACTGTCAGTTAAAATTACCTTGGTCTGTCGCACATAGAGAGGCCAAGGCTGACTTTTGTGTGTGTGATTCTGTGAGTGTGACTTTAGCTTTGCACTTCAGTCTCCTTGGGCTTAAGTGATCTACATCACTGAGGCAAATGTTTGCAGATGTAAAATTTCAAAAATGGTTATTTCTATCACACAAAACATAAGCATAAGTAAATCACAGCTAAAAACTTGACCCTAATTATGCATTTTAAATAACTTCTGGGAAACAAAGGCTTTTATTTCGCCGGTATTCATAACGCAGCCTTTCCTATATCTTATTTTAAGACACACTTTAGTGGCATAAGCAATGTGTGGTGGATGGAAGGTGATGGAAGATCTGTATTCTTTTTTCCATGCGGAGTTAAGAATAATGCCATGAATTTCACCTGCTCTTATAGCCACTGGAAGATTTCAGTTGTATGCCCATATTGAATTGATAAAAATAATGGTGATGATAATTTTGTGCTCTTTTCCCCTTTAACTTCTGCTTGCCTCTAGCTCTTTCCTTTTCCCTGTCTCCTCCATTTGCTAGAGACAGAAGAACTGTTCCTGTAATGAGAGGCAACAGAATAATCTTCCAACTGACATTCATGCATTTGCTGACTCGTCTTCCTCTTTCATTTTAGTGGCTTACATAGGTTTTGATTTTGATTCTTTCCAACTTCATGAAACATTTATCATGTAAAGGCAGCAATGGATAGGAACACTGAGAAAAAATGGAGTATGTTACAGCTTTTTGTAAATTAGGTGTTTTAATCATTTAAGTCTGCAACCTGTAAGAATATGAATTTTAACTTCCCCTTTGAGAAAAGAATCAGAAATTGTTTAGGAGTTATCTTTTATTGATTATTCCCTGCCTTTATCTGTTTTCTATGTGACTGTTGCTGCATCTGGATTTCCCTATAATATTTATTAGAAATATAAATAAGCAAGTTATTTTCAACCTAAATAGATCAGCACTTGAAAACTGGCAGCAACTGGCTTAAAGCACACCATCAGCACTGCTGGCCTGGGATACCTGCTCACCTGCGTGGGTATTTATGACTGAATTTACCCTCAGAGAGAAACAAAATGATGTTTCATATCTTGTGCTTGCGTAAATACATTTTTCAAAAAAGCATTCTTTCACACCTAGCAGGGGTCCTGGACCCAGAGTCATCTATATAGAGTGGTAATTTTGAAAAGTATTTTAGTAAGTTGAACCAAATTCAGGGATGATTGGAAGGATAAATTGGTGGAGTTTGATCAGAAAATATATGTATCAATGCATGTAAATAAAAGTCATCTCCCCCATGCTGATGTGCAACAGTACAATTGCACAATTTACATGATGAAGACAGAATTGAGAGTTGCTTTTGAGGTGCTGTAATAATGGTATAGAAATAGAAAAATGCTGAAAAAGTTTGAATAACAATGAACCTTCTTATTGTGTTCCATAAGGGGAAAAAATACCATTAAAAGGGGAGTAATTATTTTTTAAAAAATAATTTATCATCATGAAGACACTGAAATGAAGTCTTATTAGACAGAGGATTTTGTAGATACGTTTGGATTTCTTCAGATAGCCATCTACTTATCTGCCGTAAAAACACAAACAAACAGAACTAAATTTTGTGAATGCATTTATTGCTAATTAACATTTTAACATATTCTTAAACTTTCAAATATAGGAGTTGCATGCACGACTGGATCTTTGGACTACTTAGCCATTTTGTGGTAAAGGTCTGACATACAACAAAAGCATTACTAGTGAAAATAGCTTCAGTTTAATGTCTCTTCTGAGACTTAATTTCCTTTGGTTTCATTGTTGTTTTGCTTTGTTTTAGACATCCTTGCTTTATCTAATTTACCTTTGCTATGAAAAATTTTAATTCTGTTACTATACATGAATTTGTCCCAAACCTGAAATGAATCCGAGCCTGTTTTCTAAAGACAGCTCTTCTTCAGCAGTACATTAATTAAAAAGTAAATGAGAGTGAAAACAGAGTTACACCTGCATTGACAGTCTTAGTTCATAGTAAAAAATATGCCATGATCGCTCTATTATTTATTGAACAATACTGCTATAAAGTACAATAAAAAAATGCTCCTTCCCACATCATCTTCTGTTTTGATCACTTAGTTGAGGTGGACTAGCATAATGACTGCAATTATACTCATTTTCATGTAGTCTAGGGTTATTGCATTGTTTTCTTGTGTGGTAAATGTCTGGTATCTTATCCTGGCCAGTCAGGAGTTGTTTCTGTTTTTGCTGTACTTCTGTTTATTACAGGAATCACACTAGCTTTTGTGTGCTCCCGTGCTTCAAAGGAGAAGCTATTCTGCTTTATGACTGTATCTTCTTATGGCCTTACTTAACAGTCTTCTCATCCAGCACCTTCACTGTGATAAACTCTAAAGGAGAATCTGACATCTTTGTGTTCTTGCAAACAGAGGGAATGGGTGGTGAATGCTATAAAAATCGCTTTCATTTCTTTTATTCTTTACTGGGATTTTTTGAAGTGTAAATAATTGTAATTGTTGATTTTAGGGATGACTTAGCAGCTCAAACTAGTTGAGAACATTATGTCCAAAGTCCTCACTTAAATTATAGGCTTGTATTTAATGTTTGAGTGTTTCAACATTTTGGTACTGGGAATTTGTGGCAGTCATTCAGGATATGTTCTAGAAGTTCCAACTAAGCAAATGGGAGAAGCAGTGAGCCCCTGGTAGGTCCAGCATGACAAGATCGATGAAATCCACATTGGCTCTGTTTTTTGCTTTCTGTGGTAATGGAACTCCCTCATTTTAGTTATGTGCTAATTTTATCTGGAGATATTATAAATATTCTGTACTGAAATTTAAAAATCCATTTTAGTCTGGAAGAGGCTTACAGTCTTTTTTTAGTGGAAATATTTCTGTTAGCTCATGCTAATACTGAGTCAGCTAGCAAGTACTCACAAATGATGAAACCACCGATTCTACACAGAAAGGAAATTACTAATATTAGGATTAAGAGAACCTGATACAAGCAAATACATATAAGAAAGCCTGTTCTTTTGTTAAGTTTAACAAAGCAGTCTCTTGGTGAATAGAGTATGGAGATTTAGAGCTGAAGAGTTCAATCTTACCTTACTTCAAGCACTTATAAATATGCAGCATGCTACAAAGATGAAACTGTAGAGAGAAGGTGCTAAAATGTATTTTATACTGTTTTGTCCTCATGTTATTGCACCTTGCTCAGCAGATTATTTATTGTGTTAGTTCTTAATAAATAATTGATGGAGAACCGATAATACAAAATTTACTGAATATGTAGAGTGTTTTATTATAACATTAATACACTACAGGTGTGTTTTATTGATCAATTAACATATGCCTCAAGGTGTGGTGTGATCTGTGGGGTTGCTGGTTGTGTGCTGTATGAGGTTTGGATCAGCAGCCTGGTAAAACACATCCTGGAGGGTCTTAATGGTGTCGGATAGTGAGGAAAGATGCCCTATATAGAAATTGCACTGAGGTTTAGATATGCAAGCTAACTTTAAATGAGGAAGCATGAGTTGTGGAAGTAGGCTAACAATAGCAATGTGGATCTTTTATGTAAGTTAATTTACTCTGCTATTTGGGAGAAACTATCTTAGGGCTAAGGTGGTTTCCATTAATTTCCCAGCTTTCCTGGAAAAGTTGTAAAAGTGAGTTAATCTCCCTCATACTTTATTTACAACGCCATGTACGACAGAAGCCTACTTGTTATCTCTGAGTGCTACTCTTAATCAAGTAGTGGTGTGAATATGGCCCAGAAAAATTAAATTGTATTTAAGCTTCTTTTAAAATTTTTCATCTCTTAATAGTTTTTGTTACATAAAATACGTAAGACTTTGAGAGTGGGTTGTTTTTACTGGGGGGAGCTTGATGGTTTTGGGTCTTTGTATTTATGTGATACTTGTTGCTTATTCTATACCTTTTGGAAAGGCTGACTCACACAGTATCCCTTGACTATCATTAGCCTCTTCCTTCCTTCTCTCTTGTCTTATTTTCATTCTATGCACAACAGAAGATGAGTAGCTTTAGGCTCACTTTTGAGTAAAGTGCTTGTGAGGGAAAATGGAAAACTGCAGCGTTCAATGTCTGTGTATTCCTAGGTGAAACTGTCTTAGCGGCATGTGAAGGGCAGAGAGCTCCAGGAGCAGAAGGATGCCTGCAATAGATCAGACCAGGAGCCCGCCTGACCCTGGAGAAATCAACAAAGACATCAGGCAATAGCAAATGCTTGAAGAAAAAGTGTAAAAGCAGAGGAAGCATATTGATATTTCCGTAGGTATGGCTTTTCCTATTTTTGGCTGCACTATAAGAACTTCTTCACCAGAATATTATATTCAGACCATTTTGCTTAATATCTCTTGAGGGATTTGTCTTCCATTTGTCTAAGAGGTTTTTAATCTTTTTACCTATTAACATCCAACCTGTCCTTTTGGAATGTATTCCATAATTTTAGTTCTGAATTGTGTGGGAGAAGTTTGATTTACCTCTGTGCTGAATAAAAAGAACCTCATTCCCAGCCCAGTGACTTTTCTGTGAAGAGGCAGGTTGAAAATTATGACTGTGAAACAACAAACTGGACCAGTATCAAAAGCAGTATAACTTGCAGAATTTCAAACCAATAGCATAAACCAACAAGCAATATAATGAATGGAAATTAATAGAAGTTGATTTGCCTTTTGTGTGAGACATCCGGAACATAAATGTTATTGCTATGATTCAAGTGCTTACTTGATGTATAGAACCAGACTCTCTACCTAGGGATTTTTCTGGTTTGTTTATTCTTACTTTGCCCAGGGCTTGCTGAAATCAATGGAATTATTTAGCACAAAGAGGTTCTGAATAGAAACCAGGGGACCTGGTCCTGGAGTTTTGATGGGAATACTACCTAGCAGTTCCAGTGTGTGTAAGACCGAGTCCTTCTTAAAATTAAGGTAGTTGGAGAGAAAACAAGTGCCTCAAGGTTCAATTGTATGTAGTTGGTTGTGGGCTGTGAGCTTGTGCTCACCTGCTGAGCACTGAGATCTTGCTGCCACGTGGGTGGCAGCCACCACACGTCTCCCGTCAGCTCCTACCAGTCTCAGTTCTGACTCCGGGCATGAAGGCAGTTGATTTTATTTATTCATTTATGCATTTATTTAGCTTTGTCTATTGTTTTCTCTTTCCTGGCAGATAGTTTTCTTTGCACTACTTCTGGTAATGATCTAAGTTGTGTATATGTGACCCCTGATGTGGGGGAGCTGACCTCTCAAAATCATGTGCAATTTGCTCTCACTGTCAAAGATTTTGTTGTTATTTTGTGGCTGAAATTAGCAGGCTATCTAGAATGCAAAAGTCTCTTATGAGTCATCAGTTCTTAAAGAGCAAAACTCTACTCAAATTAAAAAAAATATGCTTAGGTGATTATTTGAGACTTAGGCTATTTTAATGGAGGGTGAAGATGTCTATGTGCCAAACCGATGGGCTGTATAAAGAAGTACTTCTAGCAGAAAAAGAACTTACTGCTGAACATTCATACAAATCATGTTGTGACTGACTAACTTAAATGGAAAGTGTTGTTGATAATTTATTGGGCTGGCAAGAATCTTTTCTAGCCCAAGACTGTCTGAAAGATGAAAGGGCATGATGGGAAGGTGGCTTAGCAAGGGAATGTGAAATCTAGACAAGATATACCAGCACTGCTCTTGACTACAGATGAGCCAAAGTTGTTTATAGCAGGTACCTCTGAGCAAAAAGTTTTTTGAGGAAGGCTTGTATTTTGCCTGTCAGATCTGCTTCAGGTCTAGTGATTATCAACATCTTAGCTGCTTCAATTCCCTGATGAACTGCCTTGAAAACATGAGTTTTATAAATCACCTCACAACACTGTACTACAAAGCTGTGATGATCAGCAACGCAGTGACCACATTTATGGGAAGAAAAGACATCGTTTCTGGGAATAATATGAGAACGTATCAACTCCACACATCTTGATTGCAGACTCTGCAGGTAGCCAGGGTTTCTGTGGCTTACTCCTTGACCTTCACCTTCGCTTTCAGAGACTGCAAACTTCTCAGACACATCCATAGTGTGAACTGCATCTTAATAGCTAGACTTCCTGATGGAGAGATTTCCTTCCATTCTTAACTGGGCAATACCTGGAGCTCTGTCATCCAGGATTGTAAACGTTTGCTGCGTTCCCTTTGCGGTTGCATAGTATCTCTGGGGAAAATATAACCATTTATAACAATGAAAAGTGACTTTAGAGTGTGTAATTACATTATATGTATTCTATAAATATTCTGCCACTTTCGACAAATGTTACTTTGCGCTATGTATTGTGATACGTTTGCCAGTATGGCAAATTCCATTCTAGAGATGAAAATGCTGCTGGGCTTCCTGTCTACATTTAAAGGAAAAATTTCAGTTTTACATTCTTGTGCAGTGTAGTACTGAACATATGGCATACATATCATCATGTATGCCAGATTTCATTATACTGTTGTAAAAAGGGTTATCAGCGTGCATTACAGTATCTGTCAGTTTAGTAAACCCGAAGATCGACAAAAGGCGATGAAATGAAAAAAACTATATGGATTAATCTCTGTCCTTAACTTTTATTTTTATTTTTTTACATCTATTAACACTTGCGATTAGTTTTTAGTGATGTTGTTGCTACTGGATCAATTTTACTTTGAAAGCGATGATCAAATTGTGTAGATCAATATAAAAAGATTTGTCAAATCTAGACTATTGGCAGGAAACTCTATATTTAGCTTACAAAATGATTGGTTACTTCTATCATCTTACAAGTGGTGTGTCACATTTACTTGCTATGATTTTCTGTGTAAGAGGTCTTGGGAAACAAATGTAGGCCATCAATCTGCAATTACTATAAAAGTTCTTTGGCATCAGCATTGGGCTTTAAATTGTCTCCTCTTCAAAGGATACTGGATCCCATTTAATTTTCATAGACCAAGACTTTAAAATTCTTTGGGTAGGGGCAGAATATCTTTCTTATTTTTATCAGTTCCAGCTGTTCTAATGTCTGTCTTTACATCTTTTCTTCAAGATTCAATGAAGTTTTATTAATGAATTCTTCTAATGAAAATTATTTTTGCAAAATTATTTTAGTAAGATTATATCGTGCACCCATATTCCTCCCTAAAA
This sequence comes from Streptopelia decaocto, assembly GCF_964273445.1. NCBI lineage: Eukaryota > Metazoa > Chordata > Aves > Columbiformes > Columbidae > Streptopelia > Streptopelia decaocto. The sequence goes on from NC_138665.1 coordinate 9,421,923, forward strand.
ATTTATTTTATGAAAATGTATATACACACACCATAGTGTATTTTTACAAATAATTTTGATACATTTGAGTCTACCTGTAAGTATCTGTCTTATATCAGGTGTATAGAACTGTAAAGGCTGGTGGGTTATTGCCCTGTTGAGTTACTCCACTGTTACTCCCATTCCCCCCTTCATGGTTAGAAAGAGAAAAGGCCTAATTAGATTAAGCAGAATCATCTGCAAACAACCTAATAGAAGTGACTATGAGGCTCTGTTATCTCAGTCTAAAAACAGGAACCTGCAAAAGGGAGGGAGACAGCAAAAGGAGAGGGTTGATGCAAAGATGAGAGCATCAGCCTGGTAGAGCTACTGAGCAGATGCGAGTTGAGTTATGCTCTGTTCATACTAAAACTCATGAGATTCACCAAACATCAAGAAAATGCTTTAGTCAACAAATGTCAAGAAACCTTAATTATGTATATGGACAGCTGTATATAATTTTTTTCTAACAGCTTTATTCTGTTTGAAATTGATTATTTACATCAGAGCTAAATATCATCTCAGCATTAAAGTATAAATAAGAATGAAGTTATTTAAAGCTGAAAAGAAAGTCAAGGTAAAGATAACTGTAAAGCAAAAATCCATAAAGCATTAAAAATGAGTGGTAAAGGCAGTAACAACACAATAAAGTGACTTTAGTTATGTTGGGCTGAAGTATGAGGCTGGTGCATAATTTTCTAGAAGGTATGTTAGTCACCGTGGTTCTGCACATCTGCTTTTCCTCCTGAAAGCGGAGAATAAGACTGAGTAAGCAGGCTTCCAAAGCTGCAGTACTGCAGTGAACATACTACACAGAGATTTATTTTCAAAAGAAATTGTAATGTCTCACCTCTTTCCATATTTTTTTTAACTATTACCAGAATCTGTAACTTTCTTAATGATTCAGGTCAAGTTACAGTTCTTTGGATAGTTTATGTGTACACAGTGAGTGGTTAATCAGATCTTTTGGCTTAATGCTTCTTGCCTGTTTTATGGCTCAAAGGTAGGGTTCCTTGAGTTAACTGGACATCAGGTTAATGGACTCTGGCAATCTGCAAATTAGATCGCTTGATCTACTTTTAACTAAAATACATGATTTCTACTTTATTTTTGAAAAGGACTGTTAAAAGACAAGTAACATACTAAAATGACAGTAGTGTATTTCAAATGTTCATTGTGTTTCTTCATGGATTTCTATTTAGATAAGCTACAGGCAATTAATTTGTACCAAAAAAAGAGCCAGTCATCATTAGATGTCTCTGATTCCTCCCATGTTCCCATGGACCTTGTTATCACAATGAAAACCAAAGACAGAAGTAAACAAGGTCCTGAATGAATCCTAAGTAATAGGATTTTCAGAACTTAATGTTTCTTCATTTTTTTTTTTTCAGCCTGAAATACAAGGGTGTTTTTTTTTGTTGTTGGGTTTAGGGGGGGGGGGGGGGGGGGGGGTAGGTTTTTTTTTTATTCTGGGTTGTTTTTTGGGTTTGTTTGTTTGTTTTATTTCAGTAATAATAAGGCATATTCATGTTTAGTTGTAGTATACCACTGGAATTGCTTCATGGACTATCTCAAAAGTGAAATGAGCAGACCCATCACACAACAAATTCCCTCATCTGGGATATTGTTATTAATTTTTTTTCTAGCCAGGGATTCCAGCTTGACCAGTAAAAGCATATTTGCAGCTAATCTGAGGAGCACTGGCAGCTCTGAGAGGAGTCTCTGAGGCCAACTTCTCTTTCCTCAGTGGCACCTGGAGATGTGATAACCAGCAGAACGCTTTCTGGCCAGGAACCCTTGCCTTGTGCCTCTGCAGATAGCTAGTTGGAAATTTCACCTATATGATCAAAAAAGAATGATATAGTATTCTTTGCTATTTGTGAGGGACATGATATAGGACAAAAACAGTCATTGGCAGCACATTGTGATGCAGCCATGGTAAATGATTTATGATATGAGGAAGCTTCTGTAAAGATATTTGTAGCTTGATCAAAAACAGTTGTGGTTTTTGGAAGTGACCTTTGCATCTCACATGTGCGCTGCACCAAACCAGAGGGCACTATGAAGAGCAGTGCCCTGACATCAAACAGCGCTTCCCATTCCACACAGACCTTCATCACGTATTATCAGAGTACATCTTCTGAAGCCACATTTTTCTGTTTAAAATGTTGTGTACCTTTACTGGCACCTTCTGTGATCACAGAAAACAGGATTACATGTAATCCTAACTCCTGTTATACAGACAATGAGATTACATATCTCCTGGAGCTTTACTTTCTTGCACTACCACAAATTATAAAAGAGCCCAGGGACTAATCAGTCATCAAACTCATGTGAAAACTAGGGAGAGAGGAAAAAGAATATAACAAAAAGATTTGTGCTGCTGTCTTAGTGATAAGCATTAGTAGAATTACAGCTAAATTCTTCCACTAATAAAACAGAGGGTAGAATAGCTGTCTCCGTGAATTTTTCCTTCCAACAGTAACTGCAGTATTCCCATTAAAGGAACAACCCAGAACATTTTCAGAGGAAAATTTAAACTGCCCTTCTTTTCCTGAGGAAATTTTGTTTCTTGGTTGCTTGCTCCTGGTGTTTAATTTGGAGTTCTAGAAATATATCTATCGACCTTCATATCAGATAATCAACTAAGTCTAATTATATGAATCATTCACAGACTGTTGTGTGATGTGTAGCAGCACAGTAAAAGAACACATATAAACATCAAACTAAAAAGAAATATAGAAATTTAATAGATAGATGGGAAGAAACTTGGTGCTGAAGACTGCAGTAACAATGAGGCTGGGGAGAAGTCTGTCCCTTTGAGATGCTGAGTGCTCTTACAATGTGTTTAATGGGAGCTGAATATACAGAATTGGCCACTGAATGATTTATTCACTGAGTTGTTTTCTAACGAGACAGAAGAAAAGATCACAGATGAGAAAAGTAAAATATTCAATAGTTTTGTGATTGCTCTCTAGAAGATAATCCTCACAGCTAATAAAACATGGTGATTGCTCCCAATATAGGTTAGGTATTCTTTTCTAGGCTCTTCTAGCCATTTAGTATGAAAAAACAGAAATTAAATAACATTTTAAAAAAATATTAAAACTCAAATTCATTATGTTTTCTTATAGAGCAGAGAGACTGTGAAACTTCTTTTAGTAGTCAGTTTCTTACTTCTGTTCCACTGAACTGAGGTGTTCAGAAAAGAATCTCTTAAGAGAAAAAACTCTCTTCAGAGAAAAATCTTAATTTTTATTTTTCCTCCCTGATAATGTCAGAGTTTATGGTTTAGAGAGGTATATTCTTCTGGGACTATCCACAAAAGGGAATTTATAAGTATCTTGCTGGACCCCAGTGCCAGCCATCATCAGCCCTGCCCATGGTAGTCAGCAAAGAAGGCTGACAGTACCTCTCTTCTGTGATGTAGTGGTTTTTTTTCTTGCAACAGGTATTAATTTTAAAGACCTTCCTAGTGAAAAACCTGGCATTCAAAAAAACAGATGGAAAAAATAGAGGATTTTGTGATAATCAGATAGTATACACAGTCCAATACAGTTTTTCCCTATGCATTTATTGAAAGATGGGTATAGGTATTGAATTTTTTATCAGACATTACATTGCAACTCTCATCCAAGTCTTTTTTATAAGCCCAATGTAATAGTAATAAAGCCATGTTGCATTATAGAAGCAAAACGGGCTGCTTCTGATTCTTGCAATAGGCAGCGGCGATTTTATCACAGACCTACTTAGCAAAATGATAAAAATGAAATCGGCTTTTTCTAAGAGGTTCTTTTTTCCCTAAATTCCATGTGCAATTTGCAGCTGTTAATGTTGATGAAACACATATACAGATGAAGAATTGAGGAGGAGCAGATGCACTGTTGCCCCAGATCATTTATTGAACATGTACTTCCAGATGAGTTTTCTCTGATAGGAGTGAAGGCAGCAGCACCTCAGGTACTCACGCAGAACTGTAGAAAGGTGCTTTCTCAGGCAGTCACGCATCAGCACCAGAAATTGAAATTAATTAACTGCATATGTTGAATAACAAGTTCTATGATACCATCATAAACATTGTTTTGTCTACCTTGCTGCTGGAAAAATTAAGCTCCAGAGAGCTGAAGTATGAGAAATACAGCAAATGTTGGGCCAAAATAGCCGACTAGCATGTTTACATTTCATTCATCGGCCTGTTTTGTCATTCTGAATGCCTTTTTTATATGAAAAAGGTGAAGAACAAACTTATCAGTATTTTTGTGAGGGTTTACAAGCTTTATCAGAATCCCCTCAATTTTCTGAAATGCCAACCTGGTATTTGCACTGTGCACAGCTAATCATCCATCTGCATTCTGTCATAGAGGCCACTTCCCAGCCAAGGTGTGGGATTGCTGGGGGAGAAGAAAAGGAGGAAAACATCTTTTATGTCAATCTTGTAGCTGCAAGTATGATAACTTGTTCAGTCTTGCACAGTTCAGGCAGGTCATGCTCACTAATCTTTGCTGAAAACTCAGACAAAGTAGAAACCAATCCACTAGGATGCATTGCCTGTCTCATTCTCTTCTGGATCCTTCCCTTCAGAAGAGCATTTAATAAATACTTCACTAGTAAAAGGTGATTATATTCTGTGTTAGATGCACTTACAAACAGGCTAGAGACAGTAGTTTTATCCAAAATTTGCTGATACATGGCCTATAACTAGAGGTGAAATCTTTCTGTCTGCTGGCTTTGATATAAACAGTTTCTTCCTAGCTAAAGATCTGACAGATTACAAAGTAACTGTAGAAAACGTGAAGGATAAGGAAACATCTGGGCTTCACATCCTTCATTTCTAGGGCTGCTGTTCCCCCAAATCTCGTTTTCTACTCTCCATGAGGTATATTTAAATCAAGAACACGAGGCTGGGATGATGATGGTCTGGCTGACCATCAGCACATCCAGTGTCTGACATGTCAGATCAGTTATTCCTGAACAGCCTCTCTTTTCACAGCTTGTCCTGGCAACTGTCACCATCATAACTGCTTTACAGAACATGCACAGCAGGAATAAATTTTGCCCCTAGATAATATTTGTATTTCCATTATCAGACAATTGTGCGTCAAAATGTTTTAACTAGTTGCCGAAAGAAGAAAATAAAGTATGTGTGACTGATGAGCCAGCTGAACAGGTAAAAGAATATAAATGAGAAGCTTTGAGGATCTGTAATGTGAAGCTGTCTCAAAGCCAGCTTTTGTTAATGGTGGAATAACATCTAGTAAAGCCATCACCTTATCAAATTACTGTCAATTTTTGTGAAATTATTAACATCACAACCAAATTTTCAACTTTCATATGTCATTGGGGAAGCCTTGCAACTTCAGTGGAGTCTATTCGCAAAAAACTAAGATGATTCATTGTTCTGAAAGACAAATCAGTTGGTACATCTTTTCATATGAATAAGACTAGATTATTTTGGTTTCATTAGCAATCAACAACAGAACGCTGTATGGTTATATATAACTGAAATTAAGATGTAGATTTCTAGAGAAATGAGGACTAGCAAGCAAGAAAGACTGACTGCTGACTAATGTCATGATCTCCAAGGGAACAAGTTATTCATGCTTTCAGATTTTCTTTATCCTGATAATTTATTCACTATAGCATAGCTGGGTTTGTTTTCTTAATATTTCTCTGAGAAGTTTCTGAGCTGTCAGGTTGGAGTTTGGGACCATAATGAAGTTTGGTATCTGGCCTATCCACAGGGCGTTTAGGCTTTGTTAGGTACGGCAGTCTTGTGTTATCCACCTGCTCTCAGCTTCCCTCATAGCTGCTTGGGAACGAGCCATTTCCCTTTAAAACATGTATTTACTACGTTGCAGTACAGTGTGATACTGGTGATAGGTGCCTATACAGACAACAAATTCACAAGCAGCTAAGTTTATAAACACTACTAAAAAAATAAAAAGAAAACATAAAATAAGAGGACACTTTCAAAATTAATTTTCTTGCCTCAGAAAATGTTTTGTGCACAATGTGCCTTTAAAACTTCTGTCTGATACCAGACTCTTCTTTAGAAGCGCATTGTTTGCACGTAAACATATCACTGAAGTAAGCTTAAAGATATTTAATGTGATCATCAAATAGTGTTCAAATATAAACACTTTGGCAAATCTTCACAATGTCATTGAAAAACAGGAGGAGTTTCTTTACAAAAAGAGGTGTCCTTGGAATAAATCTCCTTGAAGATCTCTCAGATGCTACAGTTCTTTGTCCTTTTTGCTTGACATACAGTTCCACTTTGGATTTTTCTTGTTTTCAGGCACGTATGCTGCAGGTACGTCATCAAAATGCCTGTTTGAATAACTCCTGGACACTATTTCATATAGCAAATTATTTTAAAGCGTAGAGATTTTTCTGTTAGACTTTTTGAAGCTTATGACCTATTTTAGAGTAACTTCTGATTTTTCTGATCATCAAATAATAGGAAATATTTCACTGTCTTCATCTCTGCTCCTTCACTTGGCTAGATACGCAGTAGATGCATTTAGCTAATAGAACAAGAAATTACAAGTATATGAACAATTGTTTTGAAATGCTGTTTAAATTACTATATATAGCATGAGTTTCCTGGAAACCTTTCCATATATTGTTTGGTAGGAAACAGTTTCCAAGCAGGTTACATGTTAATTTGATAGCTAAACCCTTCCCAATAGTCATGTATTTGATTTGCTTATAAAAGAAATCCCATTTAAAGCTGATTGATTATAATCAATATGCTGTTACCAAGTTATCAGAGAAAGGAGCCATACCACACACTAATACGAAAAACCCAAACAATTAATGTTAGCAAAAGCACTCTTAAAATTCCATTTTGAAACGCACAATTTAGGTTGGTTTTTATCACATCTGCTCGGTAAATATCCAAAGAGAGGTGAATATGATAAAATATGGGACTACTAAAGCTGTTAATTTTTTAGCCAAGTTTAGATTAATATCATGGACTGGGATGCTAAAAGCCATCTAACATAAATGTTTAATGAACAAATAAAGCTGTCAAAGCCAAATGTGTATTGCACATTATGTATGTATTTGATTTGAGTAGATTGTGCAATTAGAATCATTGTCTGATCTAAGCTTAAAGGAAGGCTGTTTTCCACAACTTAGAGCTTTACTATTTTTAATAGTCTGCTCACGGTCTGATTTTGTAGGCATCTGGAGTGTTGTGTGGCCTGCTTTTCAGACCAGAATAGTAGAACCAATGATCTGATACTTCAGGTTTTCTAGGCTTGCAAATATTTTTACCGACTAGGCCCAACTTCAGATGTAAGCCTTCTACTGAAATTCTGAAAAAACATAGGCAAAAGGACTAAAGTCTCCTTCTGCACTTAAGTGGTAAATCACAGTGCTGAAACTTCCCAGCCTGGAATATTTTAAGGAATTTAACAGAAAGTAGCAAATTCATGTGTAGAAGAAAATGTTGTTTCTACTTTAGCTGCTTCCATCAAAATCCACAAAACAGCACCTCCACTAACAAATACATAGAAGATCTGCATTCTCTCTTTAATAAAAAACCTTGAGGCGATTTCTACAATATATTTTTATATCTCCCTAGAACTCCATGTTTTCTATTTGAATCTATTTCATATAGGGCATTATTGATTTTTCCAGACTGCATGGATTAAAGCCTTGCACTATGGATTCTTCTCATCTTTTTAGGAGCCTATAGAATGCTTTTGGAATGCTGACTTACTAAACTTTCTCCAGGGAAGTCTAATGTAGCAAGGAAAAAAAAAAAAAAAGAAATTAAAAATTGTGTACTGAGTGGAAAAAACATCCATGATAAGCATTGGAAAAGGTGATTATGTGTATATTCTTCAACACAGTAATTTCAGCAATTTATTCTCTATAAAAGGGCATAATTTTTATTTCAGCCCTCCTGCAAATGTTTTAATCAAAAGTTAAATTTGGGCCCAAGGACCTTCTGAAAAGAAAATGAACATTTCCTTGGATAAAAAGATAACGTGACATTAAAGTCTGAGAAGCTGATGTTCAACAGCATAGAAATAAATGGCCCAAACCTGGCAAACAGCATGTTCTACAAGAAAATAAATTAGATTGGCATAACTATAGTGACTGTTGAATTTGTACTAATCATCTGTAAATGAAATCCTCTTTTCATTAGCATTTCCATGCTCACATGCATAATTTATGACAAAGGTTTGCAGGCACTAACACAGTTTTCATAAATTAGTGGTAATTTTGTTGTTGCTGAAACCTAAGAAACTTTTGAATGCAATACATTACATATGAAGAAAACCATAACCTTGATTGCCTTAAAGTGAGATTTAGTGTTTAAAGTGCATGTAATGGGCCTGATTTCCATTCTGTATTCCTTTTTGTAGCAGTCTCTTTGAATGCAAAGTAAGTCTAGAAAATGACCAGAGCTAACAGAACAAAATGGTAGGTTTAGGCCCTATTCATAGAGAATCATAGAGTAGTTTGGATTGGAAGGGACCTTCAAAGGTCATCTAGTCCAACCCCCTGGAATGTGCAGGTTCATCTCCAACTGGATCAGGTTGCTCAGAGCCCTGTCCAGCCTGACACTGAGTGTTTCCAGGGATGTGGCATCTGCCACCTCTCTGAGCAACCTGGGCCAGTGTTTCACCACCCTAATTTAAAAAAAAAATTCTTCTTCCTGTCTAGCTTGAATCTCCCCTCTTTTAGTTTAAAACAATTAACACCTTGTCCTATCACAACAGGTCCTGCTAAAAAGTCTGTTCCCATCTTTCTTCTGGCCTCTTTAAAGTACTGAAAGGCCGCAATAAGGTCTCCCCAGAGCCTTCTATTCTCTGTAAAATGCTGGACTAGTTTGTTAGGTGGGCATAGGCCAGGAGTTTTATTTCTTTATTTGATGGCTCCTACAAAGTTAATTGGAAATCTTTTGTGACAGGTATCTAGCTAGCAAGCACTATATATTGCTGTCACTCACCTTTGATCATGCCTTTTCCCCCACCCACCATCCCTCACTCCCATCCCATTTACCCCTCAAGAATGTTTCCTTTCCGTTGGATTGGGGCACACTGACACAACGACGTGGGGAGATTTTAAAGCTTTTGCTAGCTGATAAATAGAAAAATATAATTTCCAAGGCAGATCTGACCAGATGACCATGTGTCATCTCGCTGAAACACTGCAAATTAAATAAAAATCAACTATGTGAGTGAAGAAACCAGGACTGCAGCTATGTGGAGGCAGAAGAGAAATAAGGAGAAAATTTAAAAAAAAAAAAAAAAATCAGTTTATTTTTGGAATAGTTATATAGCTAATGTAAAAATTTTGGAGTAGGTAAGCAGCTTCAGGGATTCAATACAGCTTGACCCAGTTGGAATAGGAAATGATACAAGCCCCTGAGATTTTTTAAAAGTTCAGAAATATTGAAATTAATACTTATTACGTTATCCAGTATTGAGAATGCTAATCATTTTCTATTATTCCTGTAGCAACTTTAGAGGGACATGTTCTTTTAGGGCATCTGGCCAACAATATATTCTGAAAAAGTTGCATTGTGGTTCTAGTCCAGAGTGCCGGATTATGCTTCTAGAAATAGATTGATAGCCATAACCATCAATATTCATTTGACCGCTCTTTGCAAATTAACTACATATTTTGTTTTCATTTTTCATGGTCCCTTTGCATTTGTTTTCACTGGTACAGATGTCCTTGAAATGGTAGGGCAGCTTCAACATGGGCAGGGTGGCTGGGTTGTTCATTACCTCTCTTCTGCTCAGCTCTCTTTCTGCTCCCAGTATTTATGGAAGGGAGGGGAACAGAAGATATTCTGTGTTCCCATCTTCTAGCAAACCAAAAATAGCTGGGACCAAGAGACTAAACTCAGTCAGAATAAGAGGAGAGAGAATTGCTTTACATTAGAGAGTGTCTAAACCCTCTGTTGTGTTAGAAAGAAATTGCTACTCTTGTGCTTTAAGTGATTAGAGCACTGCTCTGTGAACTGCTTGGAAAAGAGTTCATTATGTATTATTTGTATGATGCAAAGTCCATTTAGAATTTATAGGATGCCTGCACGTAGGTTTCAATGGATTTTTTCTTAGTGGGAAAAACAAAACTATACAGTGCTGTAACAGCGCTGTGGCTGCTTCTGCATCTTATGAGATAAGAGCAGTATTCAGGCCCTTATGAAGTTATGTGACCATTAAAACATAAAGGAAATAAAAGACTGGAGAGCCTTTAAAATGGCATTATGATTTGATTTGGAAAAGTGAAGATACTTTGGATTACGGAAACATCAACTTTCTGACAAAAAATACTTGGAGCTGTGTATGATGGATTTTTTAGATTGGCAATGTGCATGACATGAGATATAATACACTGCTTAATGTGAGTTTTTGAGAACATATTGAGATACTTCTTGTCTGCTTCTTTTGACTCTTAATTTCTTGGGGTGTTTTGTTGTAGGCAGGACAAGAATATTACTTGACAAAGAAAGCCGATTTATTTATTCCAAGAACATTACAATTTTAATTTCATAAGGAAATTGGGAACAAATCCCTCTCTACAGCTCTGATTGGCAATAGGGTGAGGGACAATTTTAGTATCAGCATCAGCCTCAGTCAACCTGTGTCCTTATTCTCTCACTAGGAACCAAATCTTCCTGCCAAGCGATGCCCTGCAGCAGTGATGTAACTCAGATTGGGGTTTCTCCTGTTATTTAGTTGGTATATAGCGCTAGCTGACTCAAGATGCTGTGCTGATACTGTGTTAGTGGTGGATGTAAATTGAATTGTGACAAATACATAGAGAAGGGTATTGCCTGAAGACTGAAATCAATGTTTGCATGTTCTCAAACAAAATTATTTTTACTTGCACCATTTTTAAGTGAAGTCATTTTAAAGAGACTGCATATTTTATGTTTTATATACATTGTTTTTTTCATGCAAATGACTATCAGAATAATAAATCATCTCTAGAGAAAGTTTTGCCATGCTTAGTAATTTCATTAGAAACATTTTTCTACCTGTATAATACACAAATATTTCTCAGGAATAAAGGAAACAAGTAAATTGGTTCATTTTACACTGAAGACGTGAATGTAAAAAGTCAAATTTTTACTGGTTTTTTTTTTTTTTGCCCCCTCTGGAATGACTTCACATACTGAACTGGTGAACAGAAATGTGTAAATGGAATTTTTTATAAGGTTCAGAACTTAAATTTATACCACCCATTACTTCCAGTGGAAGATCTGTCTATGTTATTTTGAACACCAAATTTCAAAGTGTTATTTGGGCAGCCTTAGTATAGGGTAATAAGGAAAGATTTTTAGTATAGTGGTAAAATCTTGCATTTAAGATAACTGCTTTATGAGAATGACTAAATGTAAGTTTCTTAAGCAGCGTAGTATCATGTAGAACACTTATGAAATTTATTAGAAAATCAAACTTAAAAGACTCATTTTCTTTTGAGAGATGCTTTAGATCACTACATTATATTAAAAAAAAAATCTTATAGCTTTAACTGAAGTTAGTAGAAAGAACTCCCTCTAAAGTGTTAAAGCAGTTTAAACCTATTCTTTTTTTAAATTAATTACTTCAGTGGAGATGAAACAAAGCTAGAAGACCTACATTCACATATTAAAAATTTGAGAAATTAAAACAAACACTGAATCCTTCCTCTTCCTTTCCTCAAAAGAATAGGAAAGCTCAGCTTCCAAACAGTTCAGGAACAGTTTAATTGTCCTCTTAGTATTTTAAAACTCAAAATATGCTTACAAATCTCTTACAAGATTAGTTTTCTTGTGACACTTGGCAGACATTGAACTGAAGTGTGTGTTTAGAATGACACTACCATACCCAGGGAAGCTTTTACTTTTCTGGTTTCTTGATGTGAAGGCTTTAGTGAATAGTTTAAAGGAACAGGACAATCTCACACTAGTGGTAGTAATAATAATAGTAGTAGTAGTAGCAGTGACAATGGTAATAATAATAATGGATATTGAAATGCTACTGAATTTGTGTGCCCAGTTTTAGACTCCTTTAGAATATCTGGATTTCAGTAAAAAGCACCATTGCTTCAAAAATCAAGCCTTTTGGGGAGGTCTCAAGATGCCCACATTAATCCAAAGCTTGTTTTTGTGGTTTAGAGCTATATCCCTTAAATTAAAAACTGGCATACTGGGCTTCAAAGGCACTCTTTTTTTTTTTTTTTTCCTCTGTTTGCTGACCTTGTTCTTAAGTAAGAAGAGTTGAATTAAATTTATTGGCAGCTTTTATAATTGTTTTGAAACCACTCTGCCTTCTCGCTTTGTAATTGAGTAAGTTGGCAAAGCTTTCAAAAGGGCCTAGAAGGTCATTGGAAAATAGCTGGCCTCAGCCTTACTTTAAACTACATTTGTGAACTTATGTTACATTTTCTCTTAAAAACAAATTAACAATTTAAAACAATGGTACACTGATTGGCCAATTATAATGGCATTCCTGTGAAGTATATACAGCATTGCCACTTCATTAATAACACATTAGTTCTTCATTATTTCATCATTATAATGAACATCAGAAGAATTAATAATGTCTATCCACAGCAAGTGTTACCAAAAATCATTCCCAGTCTGTGAAATTACTTGGCCCATGGTCATTCTACACATGCATTTTCTTTCAGTGATCCAGGGTGCTCTTAATAATGTGGAAAAAATGCTACAGTCACATACCTTTCGATGTATTAGCTATATCATATCTCAGGAAAACAAACTGTGAATACGTGCTGAGTAACTGTGAAATCTTTTAGCCCCTTTCCTTAACAGCTCTGACAGAGCTATGTGACTGGAGTTTAAAGTGTGCTAGAAAGTATTTGGCCTGTCTTGTTCAGGCAGAGGATTTTCACTGGTCTTTAAAAAAAATTGAAAGGCTTGGACAGCTATTGAAATCAATTCAGTGCAAATTTTAAAAAAATAACAATTGCTGTCAGTTCCTGCTTTTTTCTTTAAAAAAAAAAAAAAAGTTTATGTAAGCATCAAAACAGTTGATATCTCTTTTGTGTTCTACAGAATTGGGAAGTTTATGGAGGAACACAATATTATGTTTGGAAATAATAAAAATTATAAGATATTTTGAATTTAAAAAAAATCAAAGCACTGATTTTTACACCAAATGAAATGTTTGAACCTTTTCAGAATTATTTTACCTGGTTTTCTTACAGGAATGTTTGAGCCAACTATTTTAATCACTGCATTTTTCCCTGCAAGTTTCTCATCAAAACCCACCAATTCATACCTCAGATATCTACATTCCTCTTCATCCAGCTGATGGGTTTGCAGACCCTGTTGTCCTCTCAGAAACGTAGTCTGTGCTGCTACTAGCGTGAAATTTTCAGGATACAACCTCTTCCAACAGTGGATGGCAGACTTAATATAGATGGTAAAAGTAATGGTGCTAAATGGCTTCCTAGGACTCCCAACGGTCACATTTGCTATCCAGGCACCCTGAAAGGAAGGAAGCTTCTCCTCATGTTTAGATGGAATCTCCTGTGCTTCAGCTTGTGCCCGTTGCCCCTCATCCTATCATTGGGCACCACTGAAAGGAGTCTGGTCCTGTCCTCTTGACACCCACCCTTGAGATAGTTATACATGTTAAGATATTTATAAGCATTTATAATCACTATACTGTCTGCTGGGTCATTTACTAGAACACCGGGGACCGAAAACATGCAGACAGAAAGGAGAGCAAAGACCACAGATGGGGAAAGGAGACCCTCTAAATGGGGCACAGGACTTGTAACTGAAAGACAGAAATAATCTGCCAGCTCTGCGGCAGGCAGAGCGAGCTTGGCCTGAGGAGAAGAGGGGGAGGATTGGCCTGTCAGTGGAGATGGAAAGAGCTGACCTGGCAGCCGCAAGAGAAAAAGGGCAGCAGACCTGCAGATGTAGCAAGCTGCGGGGAACAGAACTGCCCAGCTGCCTGCCAAATAACCCTGCAGAGGAAACAACCCCAGGTGGTCTGAGTGTCTGAGATCATTTGTATTTTTATTCATTCCAGGGGCTGGAAGTTAAGGAGTTCATACAGAAAGGGTAGTTATCATGACTGCATTCTCCAGGATACCTCCTAGAGAGGCATCTTTATGAAAAAGAATCAAAATGTTTCTTAAAAATGCTTCTGAAAAACTCTAAAATAACTTTTTTGCTCCCACTTTCCCTCTTCCCTCCCAGCAAACAACCTCTTTGGATTTTTGGTTTCCACCCTCTCTATCACAGAACTGACAAGCAGTAAGGCTGCAGTCTGATCAAATGCATGGAATAGGAGGTAAGGATCACAAACTCATTCTCTTACCTGAGTAAGCAACACACAGATGGAGGATTTCTGCTTAAAAAAAGCATAAAGAAACAAACCCAGGCCAGTGACTTGCTAATCCAAAGTACACTACTCTTGGTTGTCAGATGTGTTTTCTAAAATGTTCCAAACAGTCTCTGAAGGAGGTATAATTCATAAAGGAGTGAGTACCTGACAGAAATACTTGGTGTTTATTTGGGTTTTTTTAAAAACTAAGCACACTCTGCTCTTTTTTTAGATCTTAATTTAATTTGTCTCAGTTTTGATATAAGATTTGAACTTTTTCATAAATAATGAAAGTGTCAGAACTGTTACATTAGTTGGAAAACAAACCCCTCTTTTCAGTGGTAATGGGGTTTTATTAGTATTATTTTTCATTTTTTTCAGAACTTGTAGCAAGGACTGACAATATTTGGTGTTAGTACTGTAGTGAGGCAATCGTAACAGAAATGATGTCTTTCTTGCTTAAAGTTTCCCAGGAGAAGTATTAGGAGAAAAATACTCACCCTAGATATAGAACAAATCAGGCTAACTCCAGGCTAGATAAAGCAATTTTGAGTAGTAGATGATGCATAAGCTTAATTAGGTTTTGGAAAAGACAAACTGCAACAGCACTCCAAAATAATAATAAAAATATAATTTATTGTCAGTTTGTGCCCAGGAAATCTAGTGACAGAAATACAGGATGTCTAGCATAATACTGTTATTTGTATATGCCATGATTATAAGCTTCAAAGTTTCATGCTGCTGCAACCTTATTGTTTGTTACCTGAATTACACAAAGGAATTACAGAATTATTTAACTTTCTGAAAGACCATTACAGTTTTTCAGCCGAGTTTCCTAACTTGAAAGAGCATTTGCTTAATCTTGTTAGAATTGAGCCCAGCCATGAACATACTGAAATGCCATCAGTCTGCAATATTTCTGTTTTGAAGCCTCTCCAGAGGTGAAGATAGTCACAACTTTGAATGCCTTACAGAATCCTTGTTTCCATATGCCTAATTCTTCTGGAGATGGGGATCGCATGCAATGACATAATTAGGATTGTTTCAGACTAGATCGACATTGCCAGTGGAAATGAGTAGAATTTGCTCAGATAAAAAGGCAGTACTGATAAGGTCATAGAAGGTGGAAACCATCAGGAGCATCTTGAAAAATAATGGTGTAAAAAGGGTGATTTAAGACCAGGCTTATATCTGACCTTTATTTTGGTGCACAGTAAGAAGATTCACGTAACGACTAATTTAGTCTCATGGTAAACCATAGTTACAGATCCCAGGGATCGCTCATTTAGTTATTTTCCTTTAGCCAATGGGAGAAGTGGGAAATAAGTAGATAAATCCCTTAAAGGCAATTTAGAATTTCCTGCATGGAAAAGACTCAGGAAACAACTCTCAAGCTTCATTTGAGACAATATAGGACACCCTTTGTATTGGCAGGTGCCAGAAAACACCATTCAGTTATTGTTAGTATCAAATGATCTAGATCAGTAAAAAGCCCTAAGCAAATTTGTGCTGCTTAATGGTTTGGGGATTTTGTGAAACAAAATGTTATGATCTCTAGAGATGGTCTGCATCATAACATCAGTGAACTTAGGTAATTTCTAGGCTTTTTATAAATCTATGATGGTTAAAAATGTATAAAGGCACACTTCTATCTAGCTATACATATATATGCAAGTGTGTGTGTGTATTTTAAGGGGAAAGGATATGAGAACAGATTATAGCAAAATTAGAATGTAAAACTTCCAGAATTTACTCATTGCAAGCCTGGTCAGACTAATCATATAGTTACAGTGGCAAGTTGGATGCTGAACTGCCATCTTTTTGGCTGAGGGTACTGTCAGCGTAGTAAGAACAGATGGAGCAGATGTAGCTGTAAAACCACTCCAAGCGCTCTTGCCAAGATGCTACTTGCATACAAGGCCCTGGTTCTTGGATGGCCAGACAGGAGAACTTCTTCCCTTCATTTTACTGGAGTGGTTTAAGTAATTTGTAAACTGGAGGAGTACAAATTTTTCAGACAGTAACAGGTGCAGTAGACTTCAGGGAGAGGCCAGACTCAGCAGCGAATGGGAATGAGGATCAAGAAACTGGCCGACAAATCTCAGTGTATTGATTTTAGCCTGCCAGAATGTATATTGGATGAGGCTGGAGTCTTGCTGACTCTGTCCTGTCCTAAAGACTGCTGAAACATTCAGATTACAAAAGTCACAAAGCCAGATTCTTATCAGTAAAGTCATTCTGATTCTAACCGATAATCACATATGCAGAGATTTTCATTTTTTAGAACACAATATGCACTAAGGAGTTAGTAACTTCCTTGTCATTGTCTTTTTGAATGCAGATTATTCTTGGTGTTACAGTTTAAATAATGATGTTGTCTTTCTGATTAGCTGCTCGGGATTGCAATTTTTCCCTGTATATGACTGTATAATTTCCATTAATGTGAATGAATACACACATTGCAGAGAGAACAGTGTCCATGGCTTTTGGCTTGTTATTGTCCCCTGCTGTCAAGAAACAAGGTGAGGATTCTGGTCCAGGACTTTTATTTGCTGTTTAGTCAACCACAACAGTGTCTTACTGGATCTTCTTCAGAATGAATATTTTCAGTGACTGAAGAGAAGCTGAGTTGTAAAACTTGGAATTCTGTCTTGATTTAAGATTTTTTGACAAATCTGGTCCATGTACTTGAGAACACAAGGGAAACTGCTCACAAACCAGAGATTTTTGCGAGTCATCATGAATAGGAGCTTACTTTTTTTTTTTTCCTGAGATATCCCAGTTTAAGGTATCTTGCTTTATTTTAGAAATTAATGTGTTAAACTGTGGGACTGTAAAACAATACGTGTTTATTTAGCTTGTGTTAAGGTTCTGTCAATATACAAAGGCTGTAGTTGTAATGTGAAAGTCACTTAGATGGCTTTCATTGAGTGTCGTTATCTTTTTAACAAGCTAACTACACTATCAGATTCCTGTTTATTCATCAGTATAGTACATAAGGAATAATCAAGTGAGTGATTCAGAACCATTATTTCATTCACATACTAAGGGAAATTTTTGCATTAAGGTCCTGAACTGCAAAATTGTGAAGTTATCGTAGCCCCATGGATCGCTCTAGAAATTGATGCAAATCTAAGGCTGACCTCCATAAGAGCAGGCTGCCTGTGATTAATGGCCTTAATTAGACTTAACTGTCTTTCCTGTCTACTATAGGTGTCCTCTTTTTTTTCTTACTTTTAAGCATTTAAAGTCTTGAATAATACACACATTTGATTTTCCAGTCAGTCTTTTAAAGAGCCTTTGTAATATAATAATAAATTGTCAGTCATTTATATTCTCCTTCTGTTTAGCAACTTCCCTCAGGTCAAGTGGTAGAATGTGTTTCCTTTTAAGAATAAAAGCTCATTCACCATTTGTGGTTAGGTGGTGAAGGTAAGAACTCTTCAAACAGCTTCTGGTTTGGTGGTGTAAGAAAGCACAGGAGGAGGAGACCCACGCTTGATGTCTCTATCTGCTTTACACTATTAATGACTTTTTATAAGAGGAACCTATATTATATTCTGAACTTATTTAGTGAACAGGTATGATTGTATGCATGATCCTTTCTTATTAGGTCTAATGTTTTCAACTCAATGTGACTTCTTTCTTACTTTACTACTATAGACTCAGGATTAAATATCAATAGAGTTTTGTTAATAAAAGGTGGTTTTGTCCTTAAGTCATCTAAGTAAAAGAGTTACACTTGGGCACTGGTGTAGCTGAGGTTAGTATGCTTCTCATCAGAATAAACATCGTGTTGCTCAATGAAGGCACTTGTTCTTTAGAGATCATCTCCTCGAGCAGGCTCTGAATATTCCACCTGGTCAGAAAATTCAGGTTTCTCTTTATGTCCAGGGTTGCTGCCCCACTAAAACAAATACAGGTTTGCCTCACAATTAACTGTTGTTGTTCTAAGAAAGCACTCTTCTTCACAGAGATAAAATTATGCCTGTAGTTGCATTAAATCTCAGAGCAGAAGCTGGAAGAAAGTACTTTAGTTTCAGTAGCAACTCTTAATCAAACCTGTGCTACTGAAATACACAGGATTTCTAAATTGCACTGTAACAGTTTTGTTATCCTTTAATGAAGAAGAAAATGATGTACACGTGAGAGTTTCAATACATATTGTGTTTTTCAATTTAGTTATAAATTAAATGCAAATTTTATTTCTGTTGCTGGCCATTTGAGATTGCTGGGGTATTTTTCATAAGTATTGGGGAAGTGTTGTAATCAAGCAAGTATTTCACCCTAATTTCTGGTATGAACAGCTGTCTTTTTCCTCCTACTCTGTACTAAATAATTCCAAATTATCTGGCTGCAGTCAAATCATGTTTCAAGCTTTCATTTCTCCTTGAAGTTGTTTGTCTACTATTTTGTGTCCTATACAGTAAATGGTCTGTAAGAGAAGCATCTTAACAGGAATGTCAAAGTACTGTTGTCACAGGTTTGTTTACTTATTTCTGAGGACAGTATTGAGACAGTATTAAGTCATGGACATTCTCCCACGTAAGTGAGAGAAACATGAGACACGAAGAGGGAGCCACTATGGCAAAAGAGGCTGATGCTGTTGGGAAATGCTGACGGGGATAAATGGCTCCTGTGCACAATGGCTACTGGTGATCATGCAGCGGTTGGGATACTGAATGGAACTCAGCACTGCCAGGCTTGGCTTCAGCATAAGGCAACTCGCAAAAGGCCCTCTATGAAAGCACAGAGAAGTGCAGAAACTCCAAGTAATGTGGTATTAGGGTCCACCTGAAAAAAAATCAGGGATTTGTTCTTTTCTCTACAAAAGCTTTTTCTTATAGAATATTACTCAGAAAATTTATTGTAGGGAATATTTCTGTACCTAACTGAGAAAGTAGGTAATTAAGTTTTGAATAGAGGAAAACAGAAAAAAAATACCAAGTCAGTATTTGACTGTTTAATAATGTCAGAAAATAATGGTTGGTGACCAGCAGTTTAAATCAAGTTTTCAAAGTCAGCGTGATTGCACTCCGTGATGATATGTCATAGCACCTGGAAATCACCTTGGAGCAAGATTTTACGAGAATTGATTGTAGGCTTATCATTGCAAATTTGTTATCAGATGGATGCTAACTCGGGGTAGGAGTTTGTTTATCTTGATTAGATAATGCTGCAAAGATATTGTCACATGGCTGAAAAAATTAGAAGAGTGCTTCATAGCAAGAAGTGTATGATGACAGGGGATGTGTCAGAGCTAGCTAAAAGAGAAGGAAAATTGTATTTTGATGCATTTCAAGGAGAAAAAAAAAAATGTTTGGAACACTCTTGTTGGTGTTTTGGTTTTTAATCCATGCTTTCAATTTAAGTAGGTTTACCACCTGTTTGCTTATTGCATGCATCAGATATAGTAATACTAACATATATTTCTGTGAAGGGGATTAATATGCATACATTAATGTTATGCTGACAGTGGTAAAAGAACTTGCTAATAGAGTCAGAACGATGGAAATAGTTGAGAAAAAGTGGGTAAAATGATTATTTTCTTCTATATTTTTAGCTTCCATCTTAAATATTTTTATTCTCATGTCCTATTGGTCATGTAATGCAGTGAATGACGGGAAATAATGGAATATACTTTGTGCAGTGGTAGAAGTCTGCTTTCAAAATCAAGTTCTGGCACTGTAGATAATTTTATTACAACTGGAATTTGCCCAACGTACACTGCACTGGCTATTCTAATGTGGTTAGTGTTTATACAGGATAGTTTAAAGAACAGCATTTTGACAGGTAGAAGTAAGTAAGAGATAAGTAAGAGATACTCCTTATCTCCTTATAGATTACTGAGTTGTCTCAGAAATCAGAACACACAGTTTTATTTCAAATAAAATGTTATTTTCCTTTAAATAGAAATACATTGACAACTGAACCTGTAAAAATCAAGAGATCTATTTGGATTATAAAACTCCTATTACTTAGTTTTTTGAAGAACATAAATGAAGCTGTAGAGAGCTGTACTTTATTCTGCATAAATTGTAATGATCACAGTTGTTCATTTAATAGCCCCAGCCACTAGCCAAAGATGTCTTAAAAAAAGTAAAATGTTAGTATTTTAAGATATCCCATGTGCTCTGTAAATGAAATTAAAGATAAAGCCTTGGAAATTAGTTGTCTAAGCAGATATTTTTTTCTATGTTTATGAAGTACAGAGGACTGGAGTTTGGTAACATTTTATTCATAAATGCATAAAAATTTATTTATATAATTTCTGTCTTTGTAAAACACTTACTAAAGTAGCAGCTAGGCTATTTAATGAATGTTTGAGGCTAGAAGAATGACTCCCATCAGGATTTTTCTGAGAAAATAGCTTTTAGAAAATTTAATGGTATTTGAACCTACATTATTTGCGAAATATTGCTAGCTTGCTCCCTCAATTGCTTTCTCACACACATACAGAAAAATACTTTTATTTATTAATTAAACAATGCTTTCATTTAACACTTCAGTCTTGTTTTTCAATCTCATTTTGTATTCAGGTGCTGAATGGTATGATGTAGGAAGTCCCGACATTTCATTCTGTGTACTCTCACCACCCATAGAAAGTGAAAAATGGCTTCTTTTGAACAATATTCCAGAAGATAAAGCAGAAGAGCTTCAGAGACAGATTTGGTTAATCATATGTTAACCATAGGTTTTCTCCAGCAGTCACTTTCTAAAAATAAGATGTAAAGGAACGTATGTAAAGGAACATGTTGTTTTTCCTCCAATAGTAACTGTGTGCAATCTGATGCTTACTGCACTCGTGGAATAAAGGGCTGAGATTCCTCCCAGATGTATCTCTTAGTGCTCTCTAGGAATAAGTTTGAGGAATGTATTACAATGCAGTAACTTAGCAGATTTCATAGGAAATAGAAATTAATGGAGATCCTTTGCAACACCAGGAAGATGTACTAATGGTGATCTTTGGAATCTCAGCTTGACATATGAGCTGAAAAAATCAAACTATAGAAACCAGATGCCAGTGTTGCAAACTGGCATAACCCGAATGGCTAAACACAAAGAGCACACAAGTGGTTGATGAGATTTTAAAAGGGAATGGTGGGGTATCCCAAAGACCTGTCAAAATGGTCTAGAGCTATGAACTGGAATAGCCCTGCTTTGTTCACTGGCATATTTTGTGGTTTTGTCAGCCAAGGTCTGCCAAGTCAGGCACTTGGCAGAATGCTTTGGATGTCAATGATGCTACCTGGTCAAGCTGGATAATCTTTTACAAGTCCTTCCAGCTTTACTGTGGTGCTTTGAGCCTTTAAAATAAAATCAAAACCAAAAAAACCCAGCTGTTTCTCTTCCGTTTGACAGCAACTCTCCTGCCACTACCTCCCTCCTGTGCCTTCTGAGCTCAGAGTACAGTCTTTCTTATTTTTCTTTGATATTTTGCTTTCCAGGATGAATTATCCAGGTTAGCCACCATTTTGTTTGTGGAGTAGTAATGAATGTTATGGATCCTTTGTTTAGGAAGCTGAATTATTGATTCATCATACACAGAGCTATATCCCAACCAAAACCTGGATCTGAAAGCCCCCTAGTTTTGAAAAAGTTTGTAAATAGGTTCTGATTTTCACATTAGCTACCTTGTTTTTATTAGATGTGATCAAATACTTTAAATTCAGAATTGTTTTTTTTCTCCTTTCTAATCCACAAGCATCATAACCTTTCTGACCAATAGGTTTTCTTTTTCTCCCAGTATGTTTTGTCCATTCACTTCCCACCAAGTTTTCTTTGCTTGTGTTCTATGAAAGTCGAGCCCCAAGTAAAGTCTGGGTTACTAGCAGGTGTAACTTGTGACCTCAGAGCCATGACTTGTCTGTCCCCAGTGTCCTGTCTCCATCTGTGGCAATAACAAGTGACCAAGGAAGAGTGAGGACTTGCAGTGCCTATTTCGTACCTTCTAGATTCATGTTTTCATGGTCAGTCGAGGAACTCTAACCTATATCCTGTGCTGGAGGGCCTTGGAATGAGTTTTAAACAAGTAGGGTAGTATTTTCCCTATTTATCCATCATGAAAATCCATGCTGCCATAGTTCATATGACAATAAATCTAGCTTATGGCTTTAAAAACCATGAAAATTGCACAAAATGTCACCACACCAAGATATTTTGTCTGTTGTGTTTCTTGTTTCGTTACCGATTCAAAATTTTGCTGATTTTTAAATCATTAAATTTGAATAAGGCTTAAATATACCTAATAACTAGCTAAATTGGTTATAGGGTATTTATGTCAATAAAGAATAAAACTGTATTACAGAACAACATGAGTAGACACAGACAACTCACATTGTCAATATTATGAAAATTACTCAAAGAAAGCAATTAAAACTTAAATCCATGACCAAATTACTATTGGTTCTAAGTACAGTGAATCCAATTACACATTATATTCTAGTATAACATATGATCACAGGTTCTGTAGCAGAGTCTCTTGTCAATATACTGTCAATAGAGAATTAGAAAAACAAATCTATCATCACACTGAAGTAATATGCAAATCCCAATTCTTGCAAGCTATTAAATGGCCAGAGGAGATGGAAAGGAGACGAAATCTGCCTATGAACTAACCTCACAGCCTACGATTTTAGATACATTTCTGTGATGAAGAACAAATATAAACTTATACACCACAGGTTGTGATTGCACCTCACTCGAAATACAGATATGAAAGAGGAAAAAGAAAAAAAGAATATTTTGAAAAATTCCTGTAAAGATTAGAATTAAATTAATATAAACTTAGTATCTGAGCTTTTAATTCAGGGTCTTGCAGAAGGATGCTTATATTGTAGTATACCTACAACACTGATATATCTCTATTATGGCCTGGGGACATGGGGAAACCAACCAAAAAAAACCCCACATTAGTAGCCAAGGCAAAACTGAATCTCTGATCACAAAAAATATTTTTGTTGTCTGCTTGTACCCTGCCCACATTGGTGGAAAGTACCTGCATAAGGAAGGGCTGTCTACAGTGATTCTTCTACTTCAACACAAGAAGCCACGTTGCCATCAAAATCCTTTTACAGATTTAATATGTTTGAGCTTTTCAGGGTTTGAAATGATATGAAATACTGGAAGCTGAAGGGAATTATTTCAAATGGCCTTCTTGCCAAGGCTGTTACTACCTTTGCTATCATGATAGACCCTGTTTTTAGCATTGTATGGTTTGGGGTTTTTTGTTTGTTTGTTTTTCCTTGTGTTTTTTTCAGAAGTAAACTTTACATCCTCAGACTTACACTTACGGTCATTCCCTGGAAGCTAAATTCTATGTTAGCAGTGATACCATGTAAATTACTGATTGCAGTGGATTGAGTTTTATTTCAGAAATGTAAACCGTAAAAGGTATTTTCCCCGTAAATAAAAATAATGATGTGACTATAGCGTTCCTATACTGAAACTCCGAAAGTAATGCAGCACACAGCTGCTTGTCATATTTCTGTAAGTCATGAGGACGTACAACATAAAGCACTAAAATTAACATCTGTTACTTGTTGTTGCTGTTGTTATGGATTATGGCACTGAAAGAGACGGACTGTAGAGCAAAACTCTTAAGAAAACCCTGAATCAGCTCTTTATTTATTTATTTTCCTTAATGGAAATTTAGTAATGTTATGTTTTGATTGCATCTATTAAAACATATCAGGCTCTGAAAGGATAGAATCTGAAGGAATTTCATACAATATCCAAACAAATGTTTCCATAAATTTGGCACATCACAATAAATCTTGTATTAATTTTTCTTTAAATTGTGATCTATAAAATGTGGGGAAGTCTTAAATACAGGCTATACCTGTAAGTACGTGCATTTTTCACTGACTCGTAAACTGGTTGAAAACTATTGTGTTCATCATTATGATGATGACAATTTAATTATTATGACAATTTAAGAGTGTAACACAAAAATTGCGACAAGAGGGTAACCTCATACCAGAGACCAAAGACAACAAGGAAATTTCTGTAACATGAGTCTCTGAGAAAGAAACTGCTTCTGATAAATGAGGAAATCATATTTAGCAAACACAGATGCCTAATATTTTTGTTTGAACAGTAATGTGTTATCTGAATCATCATGTTACTTTTACAGTTTTGCTTTTAAGAGATTTACGATTATTTGCATGTTATGCCAAGTAACTTCCTACAGCTTACATGTTATAATGTAAAAAGTCTTTTGATATATGATAGGACGCTGCATTATTTACCCTGATTTGTTTGATGCTACCTTTTGATTTTGGGGTGTGTGGTGTTGCAAATATGAATAGAACATTAGCCAATACTAAGAAACAGGGCAGACAGCTGCTTTTCCATCTTAGCATTTCCTTTAAAAGGGCAGCTAACATGGAAACTGCAGCTTCAGATGAGTATTCTCCATTTCTGTAAATAGACACAGTATACTTAGTTCATGGAACTAAACCTCCCAAGAAACTGGACTGTTATTTCATTTTTTTCAACTTTCTCTTCAAGAAAATATATTAATGGAAAAATACCGCTTTCTACTGTTCATCTTGCAGATGATTTCTAAGTAACATCTCACGTCTGCCCAATATATTTTCCATTGTTCTTTAGCTTTGTATTCATATTTGCAATTTCTTAACCTTCATTTCTGCAAGGTCTTTCCTTAATAAAAACCTCATTCTATTTGCACCAGCTGAAGTAATACGTGTATGTCTTGGGGAGAATACAGTTTACCCAGGTGTTTTAGAGGAAGGTATATGTGGCAACTATAACTGCACTGAAAACATTATCTGCACAACTGAATAGAAACCTACAATGGTATGTGAGATAAAGATACCTATTTAGAAGACATCATCTATTTCAGGGAAACAGGTGTCTGCTGGTAAACAACATTAACATTTTAAAAAAATATTTTTTTCAAAGTGCTTGGCTTGGTTATATTTATATTCAGAGATAAAAATTAAAAAATATTATAATAATAATAAAAAAGTCATGCAATTTGTCCACTAAATGAAGCAATTTTTGCTCTGTTCTTTCTATACTTTTGCATATCATGGGCATTTTTAGAAATTATACCCAGTCATGGAAGAGTAAAATTTAAAAATAAAATTACTCCATGAAAGTAACAACAAGAAGCTGGAATTCCCATGCTGTTCTACTAAGACAGAAAATATCATCCTCCATAATAGAGATTACTGTGATAATTCAATGTTTCTTGAGTGGCTAATTCTATCAGGTAATGCTATTAACTTGAGCTCTAATCTTGGCAGTATTATTGTGTTGTGGCTTTCCTTCAAACCATTTATTTCTACCATTATTCTTCTTCTTCTTATACTACTTTGTGACCAGTCTATATTGGGTTGCAAGAACTATGTTACTACTCACAGTCACTCGGTTTAAACAGGGAATAATTATGCAGTTCTTAGTTTATTTTTTTATGATGTATATTGAATATACTGGTCTAGGGCATTTGAATTTCTTTGACCTTGTACAAAATGCAGCAGCTGAAGCCTTTTGTAGCTTTTCCAAGCAGCAGAGCCTAGCTGGTTAGTCCATTCTGTAAATCAGATTTTCTGTCTCACACAGATTGTTTCTGAACATAACCCTGGTGCTGGAGCAGTGAGTGGTTACAATGTCTGAGCCTGTCCACGTGCCAGGGACGAAGAAAAGAGATATTTGGAGCGTTCCACTGACTTGTATTTACAGTAATAATTGGTAGGATATCTCTCTCTTAGTTTGAGAACCAATAGTTTTGCATTGAAGTAGAATCGTAGGAGAAAGCTAATTAACCTTTATAAACCTAATTCATTAGGTTTGCAAGGCACAAGAAACACTTCAGAAAAAACAAGCTACTGCTAGTATGTAAAGGATAGCACCTTTCTTTTTGTCATCTGCAGAAGGACAAGCTTTAGAAGATGTCTTTACAGCTATGGCAACAAAATAAGTCAATGCTTTATTTTGATTATGTCTGCCTAGTTTTCATTAGTTCTATATAGGCTTTTTGAATTCTGATTTTTGAATCTGAATCGGATTTTCCTACAGTATGGAGAAATTGATTTATTGTTAAACAAATCTATTTTCTTTTCACCTGGTTTACACAATGAAACCTGGGCAAATTGGATTTCACTCATAGCTCACTCACAGGAGCAAACTGATGTGCACCTCTATTCATAATAGTCATGAATACATCTCCTGAATATCTATTTCTTCTATACCTTTTTTATAGTTTTCTCCTCATTACCTAGATTCCCTCAGCAAAGTCCAGAAAGTAATAGCAGCAGGTTTTATAATATATTGTGTGGGTAGTCCAAGTTAAAATTGAACTCCACAGTACATGTATGATACAGCATGAACATAGAACAGCATTTTGACATCTGTCAATGAGCCTAATTTTGAAAAACACTTCCTCATATGAAATGCTAGTCCTTCTCACTTGTTAAAATAATGGAGACAGGAGTTCAGAGGATGTGTATGCAGATGTTTAACCTATAATAATGACTTTTAAAAATAAACTATTGTAGATTCTGATTCATCTGCACTGCTGAAATTAAAAGCCAATTTTATCTCGCTTCAATGTGTCATCTCTCTTGGAATCATGTTTCTTGGCATCAGGGAGGGACTGGCCTTTAGACTTTACATCTGGATTTGAGTTTTCTTTGTGTGTGTCCTCTCATATGAATGTAAATATGTCATTCTGTAGGCTTGCAGAAAATGAATGTGTTTTTTTAGCATATGGTGTTGTTAGAGCTTTTGTGTGTCAGTGAGAAGCCTAGTTTAAAGTATTGAGGGCAAGTATTTATTTTACTTGTTAATGAAAATAGCAAGTTTCTCCCGTAGCTTTTTCTTTTGGCCTTTAACTTTTTATTATTTTTTTTCTGTGTTATTAGCCTGCTTAAAGAATTAGTTCAAAACTCTCTTAATTGCATTTAATCTTAATATATTCTTACCTTTGATGTTTAATGTACTACTGCTATTAAAACATTAACTTCTGCTGGGGGTATCAGCAGACTGGCAGTTGTGTGATAATTAAGGGGTGTTTTGTGGATGTACAAATAGTTTGGAGAGAGAGTGACAAGACTTCATTACCATTCCCTGGAGTTCTCCAAAACGGTAAATATTTAGCTGCCTGTAGATGCCAAAATAAAGATAAGGAGAATTTGTTTTCCTAAATCTCCTGATGGGTCCAGGCCTTCCCTTCTGGTCATTGATTAAGCAGAACTGTCCTAGCCAGAAACAGGGTGATTTGTCAGTGTTTATATCCCCAGTGATCTGTTATATATGTCTCTAATTAAAAATAAACACAGCCTATCCAAAATGCTATTTTTCCTGTTACTAAATATTCCCAACTATAATACATTTAGATGTCCCCTCTTGCCAGCTGATTCTTACAATATGAGAGACCACAGTGGCTAATTCGCCTAAGGGTAAATTTTCTCAGAAAGGAGGACAGCATAAGTTAAATTAACTGGTTAGGTTTTGCATTCTCACTGTCTACCACAAGCAAACTATTTTGTGTGACAAGATCAGTTCACCTCTCCTCGTAAAAGCTTGATCATGAATTTTGCTTCCACGATCCCACTTGAGAAATTTACTTTAAAAAAAATTTTTATTTTTTAAGTCAGAAAAGGATATGCAGCCACGTGTGGCTCATAACCAAAATCCTTTCCTGTTTGATACCCCAAATAGCTATCTGCAGTCCTTCTGCAGTAGGTTATGAAGTCCTGAAGCTATTACATGTGATAAAATATGTGTCTGGTTGCCATTCTCTGTCTGATCTCCACCTTCCCCCTTTCATTTAATATGAGAAATGCAAAAACTCTTCATAAGGCACATAGAGGTGTGCAGGCACCTCCAGCTAACACCCTATGATCCCTGAGTGTATCATCTTGTCATTATATTGGATCCCCAGGATTGTCTGACTCCCCTCATAACATTAATCGCACTAAACTGCCCATGGGTTCATTGCTTGATAATAAAATTTCTGCTTGAATTCACTATATTGCCACTGTTGAGTGTGTGCAGACATGCTGTTTCACTTGGAAGTAAATATTTGTAAAAGTAAATATTTCAGGGAAGGACATTAAATGATATAGGATTATCTTCTACAGTTGTAACATTGTTGAATAGCAGAACATTACAGTTGAGGCTGTTTATAGATGCATTATGCATTTAATGCTTGATGACCCTGCTTTTCATCCCTAAAATATCAGCAAATAATCTAACTTTGCAGGTTAAAAATCATAGGAAACCTACACTACTGTAATAGTTACACAATGGTCAGAACAGAAGGGGCCTTTTTTATGTCCATAACAGTATAGCCTGGATACAGTCTGGATTATGCAATGTATAATATGCTTCTGTTCTATTCACTGCATAATCTCTCTTACACTACAATAACCATGTAAAATAAATGATAAACTTTGTTTATCTTCATTTTATATTGATAGAGGCTGCATTCTGGTTCATTTCCTTCTGGCTTTAGTTGGAATCATGTCTTATGAGTGGTGTTTTAGTATTATCTCGAGGTTTGGAGGGTGTCTTTTCACCGTAGAATTGCTCCAAATCTTTAATCTTCTTCTTTGGAGCCTGCCTGGGAGGACAGTGTTTTGGTGGCTAGACATTCTTCTGGGTGGAGAAGAAACTGAACTGGACTTCCCATAGCTATGACCACTGGATAATTAATTCTTTCTTTGTGATCCTCATTATGAAACTGCAAATCAGGAGGGTGGTAGCGAGTAGGCAGGAAAATACCAGGTCCCCCCCAAAAAAGGTACCAATACAAAGAATAATTTTGCAGGAGAAGGTAAAATATATTTTAGAAGGAAATGAAGCAAAAATAAGAGATTATTTTGTCTTGTGCTAGAATTCATTTAGTGTGGTTTGTCAAACACTCATTTCCCGCACCATAATTCACTTGAATTCTACATGAGTCTTGTGCGCCACTATCCAACATCACGTAACTTCCTGCTCTAGGGAGAAATGTTCATTCATTTAATATTTTTACATAGTTTAAAAATCTTTGGATAAATGTTACATAGCCAATTCCATTCTGTTCAGAAGAATGGTATCCAAAGGCAAATATTACATTTCGATGCATTGATGTGTATGTTTAAAGTCCATTTAAAAATTTGCAACTGAAAATATTCTTGAAAAAGACAGAACTTGGTATGGTCTGCTTGGATGTGTAATATATTAATTAATGTCCTTGCATATATATATATATATTCATCCTAGAAATGGACTTGTGTGGAAATCTTATAGTTTCTGCTTGAACGGAAGATATTATTTCTAACAGAGGCTAATCTAGACCCCTGAGTAGGGTAAGGAATTAATACAGGAAACTACTGCATGTCACGTAAGAAATTTTGAAAGACTGGAAAAACCTGCTCTTTGAGTCCTGTATAAATAAAAAAAGCTCCATTTAAAAATGAGCAAGAATTATTGAAAAGGAAGAAACTGGCAAGAGATGAAAGCGAGTGCTGTAGAAATCTCCCTTTTGAAAAGACCGGGCAAGAGAATGAGAGATGAGAAAATGAGAATGAGAAAAGCCTGACTTGTTGCCCAGAGGTAGAGGTACTGGGGGAATCTTTGGGAAAGATAAAGGTGGTGACCCCGGTGCGTGGTTGGAACGAGAGATGTTTCACCTTGCGCAGGGATGCTGTGACGGGCAGTGCCCGCGTGTGCCCTCTGAACCCACTGGCTACGTGCGCGCAGTGGGGTTTATGCTGAGCTGAATGTGGAAGCGATTGGTGAACAAACTGTTTGTGTCTGAATGTCTCACTGAGGAGTTCTAATCCAATGTACTGTGTACCTTAAGCAGTTCACAATCTATTAATTTCTTCATGTGTATTAATAAATCTATTTGTTCTTTGCAAGTGAAGGTGTAATTAGAGGTGAGAGCTTCAGGCTCATCTGTTTTTATTTAACTTTTAAATTCCTTTTTGGAAGTTTTTACTACAATGCTCTCATAATGCTATTTTTCAGAGACCTAAGGTTTATAGCCCTAAGAAAATTGGCTGTGTGCTACACACAAAGGTTAAGTTTACTTAAAAACCTACAGGTTTATTCTAGAAACAGCCTGTAATTTTTTTTAATCTCAGAGGGTGCAAGGTGTTTTGAAAACACTGAAAAGCTACTTTGGTGATACATGTTAAGTTTGTTTTTTTGTGGGGAGAGGGTAAATTTTAAAGAGGAAACTTTTCTTTTGTTTTCTTTTTTTTAATTTTGCATGTCACACTGTTTAATTCTAGATGCCCATGAGAAAAAAATGGAATTAAAGCAAAGGCACAAGATGCCAAATTCATTTTAATAAGAGTTCGCTGAAAGCCTGAAGGTGACAAACTTCAGGAAGTGTTAAGGAATATGTGCAAGCAAAAGGAAACTTGTGACTTCAATAAAGAAACCTCAGTAACATGCCCTCTGAGGAATCCATAGCAGCTTCTTGAAAGCCTGAGACCATCACATTTCTTCAGCAGAGACATGCCATACAGCGTGCTGTGCAACAGTCACACACTAGTGTTCAAGGTGGAAGAATCTTTCTACCTGTGATCTCTCTGTGACCAAACACTGCAGTGTGCTGGATTCACAAATAGCTCTCAAACCTGATTTCTTTTCAGTGCGACCACTGTGTGGTTATTGCACCTGCACTGCAGCTGGTTCACGCTGTGCATGAGAAAAAGAAAAAGCCCGTCCTGCAGATCTGCTGGTTGCATGGAAAGAGGTTTTTGGCATGTGTAGCTGTCAGCTCACCACATGGGAACCTTTCATGCACTAGTGCACATTGTATGAAGGTTAATGTAAAAACTCTATGCTGAATAGCAAAATTTAAGTTTGGTGGAAAACCATTTGAGAAGACTGATGTGGACAGACTAATATTAAAGGACTGTGCTGGGGCTGGGGGCTGTGCGTCATGTACAGTTTTTTTAAACACCAGAGTCAGCCCGCCTCTCTGTACCAGCCGACATAGGCAATCGTTTAAATCAGCTATAAACATTTACAGAAAAATAGCTGGAAACAAGCAATTGAACACTCATTTCAAAAGCATTTGTGTCTATTACTAGAGATTCCTTGTAAATATATATCTTATATTTAAAAGGCTTGGTTGGTAAGCAAAAACATTAGGGCTACTCAAGGGATTCTGAGCATAGATCTGTAATAACAGGGTTATACTCAGCTGCAAATGCTTTTATCTGTTCCAGACCCAGATCTGACTAAATGAAAGTCTTCACTTGCCTGCTTCTCCTTCCATTTGAAAACCAGAATATTAAAAAAAAAAAAAAGTCAGTATAACTATATCTAACTAAGGCTTTCAACAGATCAAATGTATTTCCCAAAATAAAGATAAAACAGAATGTTAGTTTGTGAAGCCTTGAATCATTCTGTATTTCAACCACTTAAAATACTTCAAACACACATACACAATCAGGACAAGAAAACTGGCTCAGAAATTATAAGCAACTTGCAGCTCTTTGAGACATTCTTTATTTTTTTCCCCCTTTTTTTCTGCATTTACATAGTAGGAGCTCTTCCTTGTTTTGGGCGTTATTGTTCTCATGTCTGTTTTGAAACCGTGTATCCTAAATGTGAAATCGAATAGGCTAAAAATTAGAGGATCTTAGCCACATCTTAGCTCTCCCAGTAGTCTTGAGCTGCAGAAGTCTTCGCATGTATCTTTTCTGCATAGGGTTCTAACCAGAAGTTCAACAAGTTGGGCACATGCCATCTAGTGTTACACATGGGAATTGTAACTGAAAAATCTGACTCTTAGATGTAGACACATGATATCCACTGAGTTCTTCTCAAATAAAACAATTTGGTCATTAATCTATATTTAGAATGTGAAACTTGTGATTTCTGTTAATTTTTCTTTAATGAATGATAAACCATGCAAAGGCTTTTCAGTCAAGTATAACTTGTGCTTATGTAGTAGCTTTCTCTAAGGGGCAAGGAAAATTCTTCAATGCTCAGTCACTGTCTGCACTTTAGAAAAGTTTTGCCTGTTGTACTTAAAGTGATAATTGCATTCTTTGGAAGGTAGTTCAAATTTGATGACATATTGTGCTACTTCTAAAAGGAACAAAGTGAGAATTAATTTATGAAAAAAAGTAGGTTTTGGCTGATGAAAACTCTCATTACACCCCAATTATAAAACTGTGTTTCTTGGACAACTTTTGAAAATAGTTTGTGGTGGTTTTGGTAGCAGGAAATGTAGACTGATAGGTTTTGTGGTTGCAGAAATGGACCTCACACAGCTGAGAAGTGAGGTGAGATATGGCTTTGAGCTGACTTTGTACTGCTGTGGCTTTCAGATCTCTTGGGTTCTTCTCTGGTGTCCGGCAAAATTAGCGTTCTTGTAATTAAGTTTGTTCTCAGTAATTCCTAAGGCCGTGTAGCAATAAGAGAAACCTTTTCACATTGAGTTTCTTTCCACTGCCCTATGAGTAGCAAATCCTGTAACGATTTTTCAGAATGAAAATATTTGTCTTTCAGGAAACTTCCAGATACCAATTAAAGCTGGACCAATTTAAGGCTTTCCATGGGCATTAGGCCGCACATCTGTAGTAAGAGAACCCGTGCTTAAGCAAGATTTTTTTAACTTAACTAATACAATACCACAGATTTAATTCTTTTTTTTTTTTAGCATTATTTCAAGAAGTTAAACTTAGATATTTATAAATATATACTCAAGTAGAATTATGTTCAGTTGGGAGAGTTTCTAGAACCATGTGATATAAAAGCTATTTACATGGAGAAGCTATACAGTCTTTTTCTTCTGTACATTGTGAAATATATAACTATAAAACTGTGAGCTAAGTGTGAGAGAGGTGTGAAAGAAGGCAGAATCATTACTTACTTTAGGAGGATTTTATTAGGCAGAATGCAGTTATGCGACCGGACAAAGTGCAGTAGATCCCTATTAACTATTTAACAGCTATCTACAACAGCAGACACCTTATAAATTAATAGACATGCTCAAAACATAAAGTGGCTGTAGAGGAAGAGCTTAGAAGAGGGTGTACATGATCATCCAATTTAGTGGCTACTATTTAATATTGGATAGCACAGTTCTAAGTAGCAGAGAAACAGGTTTTTGTGGAAAATGCTAGAGATGATCCACTTCTAAGGTCCATTCTCTAGCTCATTTTACTAAATGATGAGTGTCTGTTACAAAACTGAGACATAAATTATTCAAATGAAGAATCCATCACTATTCTGCAGGGAGAGATGCAGCTACAGTGTGAATGGATGGTGTAAGTGGCTGATGTAGATGGGATGACCTGATTGAAAACACATGTGCTGCACCTGGCAGTGCTAAAGAAGAGATGACAGCCAGTAATTCCTGCCTGTTATTTAAGGTTAAAAGTAGGGACATTAAATTGTCAATAATTAATTACAGCTTTATTGAGAAGTTAATTATTGTAGCCTTTCTAGGTGCAGAAGGCTGCATGAATCTTCCATACTGAGGTTTAGTAATTGAGATGCAGTTTAGCATTCCCATCCTGACACAGTGTGGAAGATGCTGCTTTATAAACAGAAATGCTGATACTGTCCTGCACCCTGCATTAAAATAAATACCCTGCTTAGTTCCAGTGACTGCTTCCTCAGGGAAAAGGAAAGGACTGCTTTCATCAGGAAAAGCTGAAGCAGAGCAAAACACATTTCTGTCAGCGCTAGTTGGAATGGTTCTCAGTGTAAGAAAAAGATTAAAAGAATATGTGCATTTGAACAAACTGAGGAAATACTGAAACTGGGACACTTTGTATGGATGGAGTCTCTAAAAACTTATCAAATCTCATAGGAGGCAAGGACTACTTGAGGTAAAAATGGACCCAAGGCAATGGATATTCTGAGAAAGGAGAAAATTAGTCTTATACAATTGAAGGACCCACTCATTTCTGCAAGGATGAAAACCGCTTTAATAATAAGATAATGATTAAAAGCATTAAAGCCAATTGGTGGTAGTACATCTCCCATTTGTAATAAAAGATGGTACAAAGATGCTACTTGGTCATGTGTTATCTGGAAGGGTTTAATTTATGTTTCTGTTCTTGATCTGCCATGTTGTACTCTGTCAGGTTTCATCAGCCACATCATCTTACACCACGTAGGACACATGGGTATGATGGGTGGTAATGCCTGGCATTATTTGTTATGTAGCATGAGTTGCACAGATTTTAGTATGGGAGGTTTTCTTTAACTTTATTACCAAACTGGCAAATCTGTGACTTTATCTCTTTATTAATCCATCAACTGTACCATTACCTGAGTTTCAAATATCACACTAAAATTAAAATAATCTGTAGACTGTTCAAAAACGTAAATATATAAATGAAAGGAAAACCATCCTCTGGGGTGGTTTCAGTGATCTTTAATAGAATTGATAAAGCACTTGTCTTGACTATTTCTTAATTGAGAAGCTTCTCTTAGTATTTTAATTTAATGGGAATAATAGTGAGTGGCTAATTTAAGTTTTAAAGTGATTGGTACTTTAGAGTCCCACTTGAGCTCACTTATGTCAATAGAAAGACTCCTAATGACTGCATTATTCTTTCTGGTTTTCAGTTTAACTTTGAAGGTATAGTTTTCTGGCTGTGAGTTGAATTTATTTGATTTTATTTATACAAAATTTTATTTTGGGATAAAATGTGTCCTTTTTAAGGACATGAGCATCCATGCTGTCTTAGACTGAATACCTTAGACATGAAAAAAAAAAAGCCGTTGGACATACTTCATCAGCTAGTGGAATTTATTCTGCAAAATAGTCCGGTACTGGGATATTCTTTCTGAATGACAAAAGAAAACCAAAACAGGCATTTTTTTTCATTTCACTAGAATTACATTTCCAACACAAAACTTGATGAGTGACATTTTGAAAAGCTCTGTTTCAGAAGGAAAGATGAAGATTTCTTGAAGTCAGTGTTCCTAAGGGAAAGAAAGTTGTCTAAACACAGTGAAGCACCCACACTTGCCAGGACAATAAGACCGGTTTAGAGGTGTTAGACTAATTTAGCAGGGAAATTTAGTTAATTTTGTCTGTAGTGAAGCATAAAATTAGATCACGCTAACTACAGACATAGCTCTTTTGTTTCTTATGCTCTTTTTTCCTTGATACTTATTCCAACTTCTGAATAAAAGCACATGGCTTTAGTAAAACCGATGAGTTGCGTGATCACAGGCTTCTAAAAAGGGAAAAATCCCTCTGTGATCAGCTGATGGAAAAGCAGCATACTTAAATCCTGAACTAAGAATACAGTGATTGTGCTGATCTGCCCCAAACAAGTTCTGGGAAGAAAGAAGCAGCTAGACAACAGTCCCGAGCATACCCAGAGATGGGTGAAGTGAAGCAGTTGTGCCGGTAGCTCTGCGAAATACCTCCGAGACTGTTTCAAGGACCGGGTCTTAAAGAAAGGTTTGATGGCAGGAAGTAGGGCAGTTCAACAAGTTTGGATGTGAAATTTTAGTGTGTGTGTCATCCGTGGGTGCAAGTCATGCTCTCTAGACAGAAAGAAAATTCTAGCTGTCTATTCTTCCACTGCTTTCTGTTTGAATACGATGTTTTAAGCCGATCGTGAAATGCCAGAAAGGCAGACATTTTAGTCTGGGCAGATAGATACAAATCTAAAGCAGAGGATTAGATCAACAGATCATCATTGTCGAGATTAAAGTTGAAATTACACTTATGAAAACGATTATTGGAGACAAGATTTAGAGCAAAAGAATCAGGGAGCTGAGCCCAGAGCCTGCAGAGCCCCAATGGGCTCTGTCATTCTGAGGGCCCTCAGGGTTCAATTAACCTTGACAGCCTGGAGTCTCTTAAAAGGAGCAGAGCTTACGAATGAAATGCAATGAAAAATTACTACTTTTAAACTATTGGCAGTTTAAAACCTTGTCTCGACAGCAAAACCTTCTCGGCAGACACCTCTAAAACGCTGTTCACTAAATGTGCTGTAAATTTATTCTTCTGGCAGGTTTATTTCTTCATTAAATATTTATGTTAGATGGGTTTTAGCATATGCATGACGTTGCAGTAAATTGAGTTAGAAATTTATCAGGTTAAGTCACATTTGAGTCTAAAGGTCTCATTCTTGAATGTTCAGTCATGCAGCAAAGAAGAGGGGACCTACAAATAACACTCCTCAAAGACAAATATAAAAAATTTGAAGAGGCAGCTCTATTTTTCAGTCAATTCATATAGGTATCTGTTTAGGTATTCTTTTTTTCCTTCTTCCCTGTTCCTATATGCTGCAACTGATTGGGTATGCTTTTCTCACCATGTTCTGTGATGTAAGATAGTTGTGAAATTAGTATACAAGAAAAGGATCTAGATTTCCAAGAGTGTGTGTCTTCTATTAAGTGGAAAGAAATATTAGCAAGATGTTCTTGAATAACTTTGTTTTCTTTGATGTTAAGTGGAGAACTTTCCAGCATTCTGACAAATGAACTCTTTGGCTTGCTGTGATATATACAGAGTACTACTAAACATTTACCAGATAAATAATTCTCAGTCAGTGGGTAGCTCTGTGACTTTTTCTTTCTATTGGATCTAGTTTTGTGCTGTACAGCTGCCATCGTATCTGTTGCTCTGCTTACATTTCATGATTAGAGAAATCAAATTTATCAAATACTGGCATAACAAACAGGAGAGATAGCACACAGCCAATTCTGATACAGAGTGCTTGCTAAAAAATTACAAACCCATTGGAATGTATTAAAATCTTCTCTAATTACCAATAGTTGTATGGGTATTTGTGAATAACTAGTAACATGACCCCATGAGTTAGAGCACATCAATTTGTGTTTTTCTTTGGGAGAGGGGAGGGGTAAGGAGACATTCACAAATCAATGCATTTAATATTTGACCATCTCTAGTTGACATTCTAGTGAATAAACTTTGCAGCCAAGACATTCCCTACAGGATCTTTGCAGAATGAAAGAATTTTGTAGCATCTTTTAGAAGTCTCATCTGTGTTTCTGATAATATTCTGGAACAACTTCAGTGGTGATCTTAAGATCCATATGGATCTTATTATAGTCCTCCTGCTTGCTATGGGATGCTCTGGGAACTGAGATTATTTGTTAAAGACCATTAGCTAAACTGAATATGATTAAATTAAACTTCAAATTACTAGCTTTAGTGTTCTAAATGTGTCTTGATAATTAAATGGAAAAAAAAAAAAGAAAAAAAAGGTTATTTGAATTCTGATTTTTTTTTCTTTTTTTAAGAAATAGATCATGTTCATAAGTGGCACTTTCTTTCCATCTTCCTCGATCGCTAGAAATAAGATAGAATAGAATAATGGAACATTCATGTTTATTAATTTTTACATTTACTATAACAGAAGAACGTCTACCTTCTGTTTTCATTATAAACTTGGATTGTTAATGATCAAATATACTGTCTGGCATTGCCAACAGAAAAACTAAGCCAGGGTTAGGGTTTAACTAAGGTTATTTCTCCCTGCTTATGATGTAGCAAATTAGTAGTATTAGGGATGAACTACAGTACAATTAGGAGTAACTGGCTGTAGAGGAAAACTGTTCTATTTAAAATTACTCTTTTTTGAAATCTGTACATTTTAATTGTCTTAATTAAAGTGCTTAGAATATAATTATTTGCTGCTAACCTAACCAGCACCTCACAGTTAACTGCCATGCAGAATATTTCTGTAATCTTAATCTCTCTCCCTGATTCAACCTCTTTTTCCCTCCCAGATTCCCACAGGCTATCAGACTACTGTACCACAGGAGAAGGAATAGAGAAATTGTTATTGTGATGTTCACTATAGTGATTCCTTTTCTGAAACCTCCAAATTAATTTTCTGATGTATATCTCAATTTGTGGCATTCATAGTTACATTGAAGCTGAAAATCTGAATGTAGTGTCTGTCTTGACTTGTCTTTCTTGGGTTTTTTTGTGTCATATGAGATGCCACAGAGCATTTACCAGGCAATAGCTTTTAAGGAAAAAGTGACAAATGCAACAGAGATACTGGGTAATCTAAATGCCCAGCTTGTGTTCTGGATGTTCACAGTTACTCCATACACTGTGATTTCCACCCAAAGAAACTTTATTCTGTAGGTAGGAGGTGGAAGGGGGAGTGGGTACCCTGAGCATGGGTTACATCCCCCAGATTCCAGGTTTTATAGGGTAAATGGCACAGAATATACCTCTTTCCACACTTTGAATACAGCTGCTGTGCTTGTTTTGTCTAAACTGTTAAACTTGTACTATTTAGTAACTATCAAATTCACCATTTTTTTGTTAAGCCAGAACGCATCCCCTGGAAAAACTTGTAATTTTTATTTCAAAGAATTTACGAGATGGAGAATCAGCTGTATCTCTTGATAAATTGCTCCAGTAAGAACAGAAGAATGGCCATCCAGCTTTCCCAGTGTCCTGCCTCTGACAGTGGCGAGGAAGATGATAAGGACAAGACCATCGCATCCCCAGTACTTTCACAGCTTTTATGCACTTGTAATTTGGGAATTTCCTGAACCAAATGGAAATCTGTGGTATGTATGAACCTCAGGGGTTTTGTCTGATCTCCCCAGGCGTTATTAGTCTCTTTGGTGTTTAAATAGATGCCTTAGTTCCTGTATGAATCAATCAAGATGTATAAGAGGTACTGCTTTTGATCTTTGCAAGTTTTCAGACCTCAATTATTAAAAATTTTAACAGAGTAGCATCTGAAAATGCTGTTATTACTCCTCTTTTTTTTTTTTGTTACATGAAGCCAAGAAAAGCTTATTTGATTCTTGAGCCTTCTGAGGAGATGAGGACAGTAGACAAAATCACAGGTACAATTTTCCAGACAGAAAGCAGTGAAGACACTTAGATGAGTTTTTTTTTGGAGAACATTGAGAAAAGAGATAACAGGACCAAGAAACAACTGAAGAAATTGCTATTTTATTTTCCATAAATTTCCACTGCTGTATTTACACTATCTGTGTGTCTTACATGCTGTAAAAGACCAAGTACCAGAAGGCAGGACCCATCTGCATCTATAATACCTCATGCCTATGTGCATCACTCACTGCACAACTTGTTTTCCACAAGTGATCAGAGAGCAATGGATATTGGAGCAACACAGCAGGCCAGAAATGTTAAATTGTAAGAAAAGGAAGGAACAGATCAGTGCCAATAAAAAGCTATGTTTCAGGCATTTAACGTTTTGATACTCTACTCACAATGAACATTTAAATTCTGTGAAGCAATCATTTTCTAACTTATCTGAATGACAAGTGCTAACAATGAAAAATGAACATAATAGTGATCTAATGCGTGCATCTGAAGAGGTCTTATATGCATTATTTGCTCCTAATCTCTGTCGAGAAGATAAATGTTGTAGGATATTATGCCATTCATATTTCTCCCTGTACTCTAAACTGTTAGTGTTAAACAGGCTACAGACAAGAGGCTAGTGAGTGTGATACAAACTAAATCCATAGTCTATCTGGCATGAGATCAAAGATAAAGATTTGTTTATATGCATTCTTCCAAACAGGCCATTAGTTTTCAGAATTAACACAACATCTAAAAATCTGCTACTAGTTACTTTACCAAAATTAGTGTTTTCCTTATGACACAAGTAACAAGTGGGGGTATTGGATGTCTTTCTGGCAAGCTAATATTAAGATCTTGGTGCTTATGATCTTTATTTAGATCCCCTGATTTCAGTGACTTCCTGCTTTTGATGCCAGTGAGGAGATACAGACACTATGTGTAGACCTACTAAGGAAAATCACATAAATATCTCTCTTTTTTTTTCTTTTTCTTCCATTTAATTAGGAGTTTCAACACATCAGAGTGAACCTAGGCTAGGCATTGTGAGTCTATAAGCAGTTGCTTACATTTGTATCAATGAAACATGCTTGATTTTACTTTGTTTTACCACTTATGAGGAACAAGTAATAAGAAATAATTTGATATCCACTCTTCTCATGCAATTACTGTTGTCAAGAATTTAATTATGTCCCGATAGGCAGCATTTTTGGGGGGTAAGAGAATGGAGAAGAAATCCAGAGACTTACATTCTCTTCTGTACCAGTGATTTGCCATTCATTTAACCTGTGACTGCTTGATTTACCTCTGTTTATTGCTGTGTCACCATCTCATTCTTTCTATCTTGCCTATCAAATACATTCTTTCAGGAGAAGGTACATATCTGTTCAAAGGAAGCAGGGTGACAATGCAGCTTTAAGCTCAGTTACACTCACTGTTATTGTGCAGGTAAAAACATTAAAATACTATGAAATGACTGTGTGAATGTTGGGGAATAGCCTGTGTCACATACAATAGCTGTTCTTCATCTCTTTCTTACATTAGGCAGTCTGTACCTCCTATACTACCTAATGGTGGTACACTGAATAAGTTTTTCATGGTTATCTCTGCCATCCTTATAGGATCAGTTCACTCTCAGAAAGTCCTCTGCACCTTTCACTGTCTTTCTGCACAGCCTTGCTTTGTTTGAAGACTATACTTAGAACTAGTTCATTGTATGAAACAGTCATGATAGTAATTCGTTCAGGGGAAATTGCTTTTCCAAAGGTGGAGAAGTT
This sequence comes from Streptopelia decaocto, assembly GCF_964273445.1. Lineage (NCBI taxonomy): Eukaryota > Metazoa > Chordata > Aves > Columbiformes > Columbidae > Streptopelia > Streptopelia decaocto. The sequence continues at coordinate 9,462,821 of NC_138665.1, forward strand.
AATTAAGTGTGTAACAGGAGGAAGCTAAACCTTACTAATTAGTGAGAAGGGTAACGATTATGGGAGAGAACAGATGACACTTGGCTGAAGAAGAACTCAAGAAATTGCTTTAGCCAAAAGGAAGTTAGAGTGAATAGAAGATGAGCTTTAAGAAAGCAAAGACTCTGTCACTGTGTCCTGATAAATTATACCTCATTTATAGTGTGTCTGCTAGGTGTTAATCAATAATATGTCGGGACGATTCTTCACTGTTAGGCACATAGCCTGCTTTCTGTAATATAGAATTTCACTTAAATCCAGGAGGATGTACTGAATAAAGGTGTGACAGCTATTACAAACTACTGCAAGAATGTTTATAGGGAATCGGAACTTCTACGGTGAGGAAACTACACCAGTGCTCTGCTCTACTAACCCCTTGGAAAGGCAATGACAGGCAGTCCTGGGAGGCCAACCAGCAATGAATCGCACTGCCACATCATGTCAAAATCCATAGATTGCTCATATGCAAGAATGCTATGTTTACCTCTGAACAGTAAAGTTATTTAACATTCAGGAAAAATAATTACAACCTTCCTACTTAGTAGGCTGCCATTCTAAACTTGCTTTTGCTGGTTTTAGCATAAAAATTTTTCACATCTTTGATTTTCCTGTTGGGGGGAAAAAAATAATGTATTTCCCAGTGCTCTGCTGTGTAGAACTGATATGTTTGACCCGTGATATCTTACGGTTGTTCATTGGGAAGTGTTAGAGGATTGTAGATCCACTTGTGTCCTTCTGCAAGGGAGAGTTGCAAGTGTAACTGAAATGCTTGTTTTCTTAGTGCATCCTCCACTGCTGGGTTAATATTGTATTAGTGAAGAGGACTGATTCAAGGTTAATATGCTGTTAGAATTCAAGTGGGTACTACTCTTATCCTGGAACACAAGTTGATATCAGCCTTCCTGACCTCCATTAGTTAAACTGCAATAATATATAAACATGTGTATGTCTCTGTCTAGATAAACATGTATGTTTAGTGTTTTTTTAATAGGAAAGAAAGATTTTCATTAACTTAGGCAGTGAAGTTAAAGAGCTGTCTAATAGCAGAATTCTGTAGTAAAGTTTTAGTGAGCTAGAGAAAAAGAGCACATTTATCTAAAGGAAAATGGTTTATTTGCTTTACATAACGTTTTCTATTTAATCATAAATAAACTTGAGTATCTTTGAGGCTAAAACTTATTAAGCAAGTCTTCATAAACGTTAAATACAGAAGAGTCTGACTGTCTATTAAGTGCTAAAAATAATGAATAAATTTTTTTCACTTATTACAAATTTGCATGATGCTGTTGGTAAAGTCAGAGGAAACTTCGACACTAAAATGCATAGTTTTCAATCCTGCAAGAGAGTAGTCATGAAATTATTATTATCTCTCTCCATTTCTAGACTGGTTTTCCAGAGTGTTTGCCATTACTTTCATCATTTTCATTCAGATCAGTGGGGAAGATTTCTTGAAATGACCGTTTTGAGTATGATCCCAAGTTAATTTTTTCCTTATGGTGTGAAGTCAGAACTAGTCATCATTCACACCTCACTTTTGATAGGGTAGTTCTATTTAATACATTTTTTGTATTCAGTAATGTAAATATTGACCAGGGAAATAATTTCTTCACTTGACAGAGGATTACCAGTGGCAATGACATGCTATATCTACAGCAAAATCAAACCAATTGTTTTAGATTTCACATTATGTGTTTCAACAGAAGCTATTTTGTAAATATAATTAAGTATAATAAACTCTTTCTCAGCATTTTCTTTGTGTTCTTCACTTAAAGGAAGGTCTGTTTCTTAAAGATTATATCCATACTTCATTACCATGCATATTTTTATAACCAGATGAGACAATTACAATGTTGACCTACATTGTATTAATGACAGATTCAAACTGCTCACAAATACTGGTTTATCTTGTTGGCACACACCATCAAGGCCACGCTATGAGAAACTTGTAGGCTGATTTTTGGCGATGGAACTTCAGCCTTCTTTACGGCCAATGCTCAGACTTCAGTGTACTGTAGGCAAATACCATCACATACTTATGACCTTTTCTAGTTTCATTCTGTAGCCAAGGACAAATAAGTGCAGTTCACCTTTTGGTTTCAATATTTCTTTCCTTTGAAGCAGTAGGTCTGGCCTTTCATCAGTCTGGCTACTGGTACCTGCATACCGCAACCAATTCTTTGTTCTTTTGCTTGGAAGTAATTGATTGTCAGTGTCCTGGAATGAAGAAAAGTAGAAAGAAGAAAAGCTATTTTCTTCACTCACTGGTTAGCTTCCCGTAAGACAGTCAGTAACATTACAACATGGAAAAAAAACCAAACCAGATAAAATGTTTCAATCTATTAAATTTCAGTTATCTCTGTTTAGAGGATATTTTAGCAAGTACACATTTACAGCATTGTCTGTTCTGGATTATAGTAAATTCATAACCCCTACTAAATGAATAGCTTTAAAAAGAAGTAATAAATGCCCAAGATGCCTCAGCCTTGCAAAGAAGCAAGAATGCACTTGGAGTTCTCAGTGTTGCAGTGCTGTGAGGCAGTTGTCTCGTTGAGGTGAAGAAAAACATTTAGGGCACACTTTATTATTTAAGTCTAAACCAGTTTCTTTAAAGGACAATTCCTAATGGAAATTGTGTGCATGTGGGGGGAAAAAGTAATCATAATATGTTAATAATTTAAACTTCCATGGAGTCTGGAGTTGTCAATAATGATGCCAAATTATATAAAAAGGTTCTCCATTTAATGCACATATAGGATGTGGAAAATCTCTGTATTTTGCTGGACATTACACCTAGTTCATGCAATGTTTACTATTTCAAATAAGGAATTTAACATGGCCTATTTTGTGCCAGTCAGTACCATAATAAATGACAGTTGAAAGAGATTTTTAAGCAGACAAGGTTATCTAAGTTTTTCTCATTCACTGAGGATTTGTAATAATTCATATTTACTTGCATTATTTTGTATGTAAACCAATTTGTTTATATTACTGTAGTGCCCAGAAGCTTTTCTTACTTTACATAGACAATACTTTTTGTGCTAGATGCCTTATGAATGATGCTTCTACATAGAGAAAGGAGTGAGTGTATATGTGTGTGTGTATATATATATGTATATATGCATATGTCTCTGAAATATTAGTCATTACTGAAGACTGTAGCTGGTGTGGACCTGAAATAGATGACTAAAGGAATAATTCGTGTTATTCCATTTCTGTACACATCTTTATAAAAGTCTTCAAACAGTTCTTTGGCTTAAGTCTTAAGCAATAAACATGATTGATTTGATGAGCTAAAAAAAATTCAAATACAAAATACTGTTGATAAAAGTCCGTGGGAGACCCCTGTTATTAGGTTGTTGCATTTAGTAAAGGAGATTGACAAAAGACATGTAAATATATAAAGTATTTACTCTTATCAAGCTGAATTGTCATTATAAAGAGCTTAAAGTTACGTTACTTTCATCTAGTGGAATATGAGCACCTAGAAAAATGGCAGAATTCATCTGTTGCCTTCAGGAAAAAGGTTGAAATTGGTTATGAGCTTGAAGAGGAAAGAGAAGCTAAATTCTAGATATAAGTATGAAATCAAAGTGGAAAATATATTCCTTCAGATTTGCAACAAGACTTTAAAGATCACAGAGGCCTGTTTTAGGATAAGAATTTAAAATATAAAATTGATACATTTTACTCCATGCATAGATGGAAATAAGACTTAAAGAATTGCATGCTATTTTAAAATCCTTTGCAGTCATTTCTGTCATGCAAATAGGATCTAAAAAGTTTCTAGTGCACAATGCAATAAGGAACAGTAAAACTGATTATTTTGGAATTTATGTAGGGAAAAAAAGGCAGAGGTAGGAATGAGATTAACAAAATAGCCTAAATTCATCTGCAGATAATAGGATTGCATTGGGGATAAATTTAGCCCAATTAGTTTCCTAAGCTTTTTATATCTGAATCTTGAGTTCAAATCAATGAGAAGAAGGTGTAAGATGCTCATAAGGAGTTACAAGACATTGTAATGCTAAATTAGATGCATTTAGACTTTTTTGATTTGGGAATTGTGTTATAACTGTGAACCATTCTCAGAGTATTTCACCTCTCTCTTTTTGCCTTATCCCAAAACATTTTGAGACTCTGAAGTGCAACAGTCAGAATTTTCTTCAAGAAAATTCTATAAGGCTGATATAAATGGTTCATGTCTAGCCTATTCCTGGAATAGTGAATGGGGATGGTGAGTAAAAAGACCATCAACAGTCTTTGCTGCTCTGTCACATTCCCTGGCTATTGGAACATCCCCAAAGGATGCAATGCAGCTTCTTGCAAATTAAAGGAAATTAGCCACAGCCTTTCTTCTTAGGTCCTCCAGAAGTCAAAGAGAAGTATTGAGTTTACAAGCTGTAGAAGAAACACATCTTTCATTTGAACTATTCAAAATTTCTCATTGAATTTTGGTCTTGGTAATGTGTCAATTCCCCTGTATTCTAATTCTGTTCAAACAAGTTCTTCCATGCATGGCTGATGAAGCAAAGTTTCACTCTTTTGTCCATTTTTTTTTTCAGCCTGATAAATCTTGAACAGTTTGTTTCATGTTTGCAACACTTGCCTTTTTCTGTGGCTACATTATGCAAAAATGAATTTGCAAGCATTGTTGAAAGTAATTGGCAATACTTAGTGGACTCCTCTGACCTCAGGGTAGTTTTTGTATTTGGTTTTTGTTTGTTTGTTTTGTTTTTGTTTTTTTTTGGGGGGGGGGTGTTGCTGTTGCTTGGGGTTTTTCGTTTTTGGTTTTGTGGGTTTTTTTGTTTGTTTTGGGTTTTTTGTGTGGTTTTTTGTGTTGTGTCTTTTGTTTTGTTATTTCTCTTGTAAGTCATCTATGGTTGAAATGAAATTAGGCACTTGATTTTTTTTTAATTAAGATAAGAGTTATTTCATTTTGTTAAATGTTGCCATGTACATCTATTTGTTTGCAGAGAAAATAGTGGTGGATTGTTGGTTTTTTTCCCCTCTCTCTTAGAGATATCCAGGAACTTTGCTCTGGGTTAATGGAATGTGTTTGTCTAATACATTAGGGCATAGATCTTTAGCTGTGCTGGAAGAATGTGTGTTAATAGAAGGGATGTGTTTGATCTAATGTCACCTTTCCTTTCAAACATCACTGTTACGTTGTGATATCCTCAAAATGGTTTGAGTTATTTGACAAGGTTTCTCAGATGGTTCCTTTCAGCAACTAGTTAATTAAACATACTCCTGCGATCCCCCAAAACGGGGCGGAATGGTTATGAAGAGCACAACCATCAGGTGCTTTATCTGGCAGAGGTGGAAGACAGAGGCAAATACCCCCAAATAAGAGAGATCTTCCATTATTCAACCTGTTTTTCAGGCTGCCTTCTAAGACCTTTAGAAAAGGCAAACACAACAGCTCTTTCAATTGTGTTCAAAGCATCCAACTAGGTTTTTACATGTGAATATGAATGAAAACACTTTGTCTCTCCCAACCTTCTACCCTTGCCAGCCTTTCTGTGTGAAGTAGGCGGCTTTCAGGACTGAGGTTCATTAATTAGACAGGTAGAGTTGCTTGGTTAAACTTGCCCCAACCCTGACTTCTGTTCATAAAAGCACATGGTTCAGAAGTTCAACATTATCCCTTGCTGGAGCTTCTTCTGTTACATTCTCTTTTATGAGCATTATGTTTACCTACTGAAAAGAAAGCAATGGCAAATAAGAGAGAAAAGTGAAAAAGAAGTTTGAGCTTTTCAAAGCTGGAGATGTACAACACATGCTCAGACCTTTTGAAGCTTATAGACATTGCATTCAGTAAAGCTGTAGGACATAATTTAAGCTTTATTCTTTGCATCACACAAATTCTTTAGGCTGGCAAGCTGGATTCCTCTTTACCTGAGGTGTTTGAGCCACATTGTTGTAACTGCAAAACTTAGAAGTATGAGAACAAAAAATATGTCCTAAAATTATAATTGCTTTTATGTTGGATTTTCAAAATACCATTTATCACCAGTGAACTTGACAGCCTGTCATTTTTGTTTGAAGTGGTATTTTTACATTTAAATAATCATTACAATCACTGAAACCATAATAACTTAAAAGCAGTCATATTTCCTTGGGAAAATTGCCTAGAAATTAAGGTTTTGATGCGTCAGGCTCAGAGAGGTAGACAGAATAAAATGTCTAGGTTCTTGAGTCCTTGGTGTTTATACCCTTGGGGAGAAGTCTGGAATCCTCCATCAACTGGCCAGTGAAATGTAGCACTGCAGAATGATAGTCAGAATATCCAGTGCAGGGAAAGGTATATGAAGACACTTGTATCCACCCAGTATCTGGAGATCAAAAGTCTTTCTGGAAAAGATGCAGTAATATGTTTTCTGCAAAGTTATTTAATGAGGCTTACTGCTGTCTTTTGAGAAATGACCACAAAGGACAGTGAAGAAGATGTCACATACTGCTCTTTAGCGACCAGGATCTGGAAAACCTGTGGTAATCCCAACTCTGGCTGAAGGTCTTGACATTTTCTACTCACAGCTTCTAAAAGTCATCATAGAATCCTGCAAAAACTGTGAAAATGTTCACTGCACAGGAGAGGAAAAAATAGCGAGCCAGATTGAGAGCAAGAGAGAGCAGTGTGGCTGAAGGCTGATGGCAACAGCACTGCCTGACAGAGGGAGTCCTGGCTCCTCTCCTAAAATTAACTGTAGGAAGTAGATGGCAGAAAGAACCACATAGCTTTGTAGGTTAGTAATTGGATATTACTTGTCTCTTATAATGTGTATAATGCTTTCAAATATGTTTCTTCTAAAATTAATGCCCTTTCACTGTTTTTGAAGAATTTCACCCTTTACAGTTAATCCTCAGACCCTCAGCAAATTTGATTACTCCCATTATTTTATTGTAGGGTGGGTTCCTGGTTGAAATGATGTGATGTTGTGCCTGAAAAGGCATAAGAAAACAGGCAAAGAACAACTTTGCAGCTTACTTTGATGATACTGTGTCATGTTTAATCAGTGAAGATTGAACCAGTCACCTTGAGATTCTGAGAGCATTGTTCAATACCATTTAAAACATTGATTTTCTGTAACTATGAATCCTCTGAAGTAGTCATTAGACAGGAAGCAAGTTACCTGGGGGTTTTTTAATACAGAAAATGTTAGAAAGATAGAAATCTAGCCTGGAGGAGGCAAGCTGGAAACTGAGGAGCAGTTTGTCAGACCTGAAGCAAAGGTATATCTCCCAGGACTGGCAGGGTGATGGTATTCAATTGATTCTCAGAAAGAGCTAGAACAACTTTTTGACCTTACCTCACCTGACAGCAGTACTTTTTAGATTACTAAAAATGGACAGAAAGTGGGGAAAAAAATGAAAAAGAAAAAAAAAAAGTTCTTGGTAGATATGAAGAACTAATCCTTGGATCTTTTTTTTCAGAGCCAACATTACTTCTGAGTGTTTACTGCCAACAGATGTTTCAGCATTAAGGCAATTACTTGAAAACATTGCCCAAGATTATGTGAACCTTTATTTCAGCAAAAAAGTTATTTTCCATAATCTCTCTTGGTGCTTGAAAATGTTGAGCTAAAGAAAGAATGGTTATTACAGGTGTATACTGTCATCACTTTGCCTGTTGTTTAGAATGGTAGAGAACTACAAGTAACAACATTGTCAGGTGATGCTTAAATTACAGTAGAGACATAGGAAAGCAAACATACATACAAAAATATCAACAACACAGAAAAGATACATATATATTCCTCTTTTTTAGTATAACTTGTATTATTAGCTGTCTGCTTCTGACAAGCACTATTTACCTACATTACAGCAGTACCAGAACTTGCTGGAAGCCTGCTAATCTAAGAAAAGCCCCTAAATAAAATTGTCCACTGCTATAATTAGAAGTAATTTATAGGGATATCCATGTACATATATCTAAGCTATTGGGATTTTATATTGATCTCATCACTGTGGTATGAGCGTGGTCTGAATTTGGTATTCTGAAGTACAGCATCATTGGCAGAAACTACTTTTGGTTAGTAGGCTATTCTGTATGATGTGAGAAATAATAGAAATTACTAAAATAGTACATCTCTACAAAATCGGGGTGGTTTTGAGGACTGCATCTGGATGTATTTAAGCTTTGTATTTCACACCAAAGATGACCAGTTTTGAAACTTGTTTCTACAATAGTTTTAGTCATCAAAAATGTAAACAGTTTGAAATGTTTTGTTTCTATTTGCTGTATCTGGCTATGTAAATATGATACTGTATGGACAATTCTCTTGGACTGGAAGAATTCTTTTGGTGGATACCTTGTGGTTATTTTGTGGGTCTCTCAGCAGGAATTGCTGAAGCAGAGTAAACATTAACTGCCTACTAATATATCCAAATATTTTTCTGTGTCTCCAGTCGAATATTTCCTATTGCTTCAATATTGAAATATGGCAAATGGAACCAGTTTATCAGTGTTTCTTCCATAAAATTTTTCATTGATGTTCTTTGCTGTCCTGATTACTCTCCTGTAAAATCTGCAGGCTTTGGTGAAGATTGTGCATCATAATTGATTTCTGGATTGTTACAAATTATATAAATTCACCCCATCCAATTCATTTGTTAAAGCTTCCAAACACTTTTTTCCATTATCCAACATGGTTCTGGCGGTTTTACATTTGTCTTTGAGCAGTTGTTTTTCTGCAGCATCTTTTGTTTTAGTGTGTTGGAACATATTTGAATGAAATAATCTGCAAGTAAATTGGAGGATTAAAAAGAAGTATAGTTCAGAAAACTTTGGTAATATAAGCATGTTTTTTGAGGTATACTTAGGTATGACACAGTGAAGACACTGTCTATTTGCCTCTCTCTAATTAAGAAGCTTGAAAAGTAGCTTTGTAAATGCCACTGGTTATGCATGGTCTTTGCTTCTTGTATGTAGTGATTCCTCTGGGAAGAAGATATTTCTTTATTTCAACATCACCTTACCTGGCAATGAATCTCTCTCTGTACCCGCCTGAGAACATACTAGAAAACTATTTGTGAGCAAATATAACTGGCTTCAGCAGGGACTAATAGCTTCATTAAGACAAAAATCAAGGGAGTACAAAAAAAAAAGAGGGCAGAAGAGTGTTGCAATTAAAAGTGTCAGCTTTTTAAGTGTTAAAAAAAATCTATTATGGTCTGATGTGAAATTTGGCAGTGGAAAAAGAGGTTTAAGGTGAAAACTGGAAATACTCTAGAAAATATTAGAATGAAAGGCATGGTAAGTTATTTTCATCACAATGAACAGCTTGGTGACAGTTGCATGATTGCATATGAACATTTCAGTTTTGTCATAGCTTTAGCTTAAAAAGGCGTATTATGAGAAAATCACACTTTACTATAAGATGTCCATCCAGTTTATTTTCCCCTTGTGACAGTAGGCCTTTTGCTCTTATTTGCTTTGGACAGGGATCAGTTTTTAGAAATCTCCCTTTTGCCTACTCCAATATATTTCACTATTAGTTTTGTTCTAGAGGTTGCTTTTCTGGAATATCAAGTTGATACCTCATTTTAACTAACTGGGAATAAAGGGACAGTCATTTTTCACTTGTAAATGTATCTTGGCAAGCATAAGATTAATTTATCATTAACTTTGATCAGCAGGTCTCAGAGATACGTGTATGTAAAAAACCCAGAAGGGACCCCACAAATCTCTCCAAAAAACACGTTTGTTTGTCTTTTCTTCTGGACTACTTTTAAGGCCACCACAAAGCATGTCTCCTTATTTTGAATAGTATTCATGGAACACTGCTGAAGTTAAGTGATAAAATCCATGTGTCTGGGATCCAGGTCAGTGCTTATTTTCTTGTGATTGGCCCCGCAGCATATCCTCTACAAAATAAAACTTAATCTAACATAACAAACATATTTACCATGTTTGCTTAAAAATATAGTTGTATATTAACAAAAATCAAAATTCAATCAGTTATTAATACTTTTTAGTATTTACTAGGAAGTGAAATATTTGACACTAGACGTATGCACAAAAGGTGAGCTTTCCATACTTTTGAACTCCTGTGTTATTCCTAGCTATTTTTTTCAAATGAATGCCGATGCTTGTTTACATGTACTATCTGTGGCCTGTATCATTCTGCTTTTCAATTCCTACATTGTTTTTGCACCTTGACACTTCATTGAATAGTTCTAGTGTAGTCATCAGCTTTGCCTGTATTAAGTCCAGGTTCTTTTGAGTGTAGTCTTACAGTGGGAGTAGCAAAATTTAATATGAAGCTGGTCTTCAGTTTTTCCTGTTGATCAACTCTTTGATACTCATTTGCAAGTGCATTCCCCTGCAGATTGTGGTTGTTCAGAGTAAACGGATTTATCTTAAGAATACATGGCAAAATTTTGCCTAGATGAGATGCTGGTACTTCTTAGAGATGCAAACGGTTTTATCCAGAAACATGTAATATTAATTGGATGTACAGTTACTTCATACATTAAGGTAAAATATGCATGCTGACCTCTGTTCTGTTAAAATGCAGCAGTTCTATTGATACCATTAGCACATTGATATATCATCAGCTGTTCAACAGTTTCAAGTAGAATATACTGAATTCTACCTAAGACTTTCTAAAATTGTGCATTTAGCGCTCAGATATGTCTATTGCAGACATTATGGGAGAAACAGAGAGCTTTATGGCTGTGTTCAATAACTCTTACCTGCCAATAGTTTCACTTCTTTTATTATTATTTTAAACTGTCGCAAGCAGTGCTATTGAATTGTCAAGGTACACCTGCTGTACCATGAGTCACTGGAAAACCAAAGAGAATTAGTTTGGCTGTGCTTCATTTCCTGCCGGGTTTATAACTCTGTTTCCAGCCAGTCTCTAAAATGTTCTGTGCAATTAACTGATTCATAGTTTATGTTCATGTTTTGCTAAAGACACAGCTGAAAACTCAATGAATACCAAGTGATAGACATCAAAAACTGGTCTTACACTATCCAAATATGAGGTTGTACCCTTGAGTTCACCCAGAACTGTTGACAAGATTGGAGGCAAAAGTGGTACCATACCTCTGGCCTGGACAGTGCGGTTAGTGGAAGGTATTTTGTTATTTTGCTGCTGATATGATAGAACTATAAACCAGTCCATTTCTTTACTGTTATTCATTTAGCCATCTTTGAGGCCTGGTCTGCATTATATATAGTCATTGGTGCAGCTACATCTGTATATTGTGCTGGCAAGGTATTCTTGGTATGACAGCAGTTAATACAAGTTAAAACCAGGCTTAGACAAATATGACTCATTCCTCACTTAGTTTCCCTTCCCACATGGCACAGCACGCTGTGCTGGTAAGAATGCAGTATTTGCTGTTATGACTATCTACACGAAGAGCACAGTTACTTTGGTCACAAAGCACACTTCATTACACAACTCTGCCAGAAGAACTTTTTAGTGTAGAACTTGCCTCAGGCACGATGTCTCCCAAAGCTATTTCTGGGCTGGTATGGTTTATATAGCATCTTTTGTTCAAGGCTGTGCCTAAAACCACAATGCAACCCTTGCCTCTAAACAAGCGGACACCTTTTTTCTTTTTTGTAACATTTCCATTATCACTCTGACATTAGTACATTTTGTGGCTTCTAGGAATTAATATTTAACTTTTAATGTTGTTAATAGATCAGCTTTTACTTTACCTGAGTTGCTAGAAGCAATTAATAATACCTTACTAAGTCCCCATGAATAGCATAAAATATTGATATAAGAGCAGAGAGACTATTTATACTCCCTGAATTATATACCCTCATTCTACTTGTCCATAACAGACAACTTTATTAAGACTTTTGGAGGAGAGTTATGTTGGCTTCTCATATATTCTCAGCCATATTGACTAACATATTTGTTATGAATCTGGAGTGTTGTATCATTAGGTATTCAGTATGTTCTAGTCAAAGAAAATATATTGGGTTCACCAAGGGGAAAATGGGTAAATTTTTTTTACCTATCTTCTATAGCGGGTCCTACCAGATGATCTTAACATGCCTCTTGTCCTTCAAATCTACAAGTGGACAGTGAAGTGAGGCAACTGGCAGACTTTCGGTTCAGTGACCAGGCTGGAAATTCTGGGGGGAAATGGATGTTAGTATGTTTTGGACAGAAATTGTTTTGTGGAATTTGTCAAACACTGTAAATTTGGGGAAGAATTTAAGTAAAATGCATTTTTCCATAGGATAAAGACTGTTTCTGTCAAAGCTTTGCAGCTAAAGACTCACTGAGAATGAGAGAAAGGTGGGGTACCCATTCTACTACCACTGCTTTTGAATAATATATGCCCATTTGACAAGCAATGCTCACAGATCATCTTGCAGAACAGAATATGATTATGATATGAATATTACTTGGGAAAGGAGAAGACAGATCACCCCATCATTCTGAATAAATTATTAGAGCGGGTAAAGGGAAAGGATGACATTCTGAAGGTCTGTCTCTGTTCCATGGCAATGAGAAAAGTGCAGAGTTCCTTGTGATTCCAGGTTTTAGGATCCCTAAATGTCTACGCTTGTGTTCCATGAGCATTTGGCACAAATTTTCTGTTCTCTTCAAGGCTCCTTTGTAAAGATATTTACTATTAAAACCTTTTCATATGCTTATGTACTTCCCCCTCTAATCCCTCCTCTGCTTAAGTTACAACTGGAGGCTTGTGGTCAAAACCCAGAGTTGTTCTGTACTAAGATAGTGTCAGATATGAGTGTACACTTTTACATCTAGAGCTCAGTTTAAAGTCAGAAACCAAGAAGCAGCACTGAAGTCATAAAGAGAAAACCAGGCACTGTTATTAAAACTCTTCATTATTGCGATGTCTGTTTGCTAAAATACTGAGATACAGCTCTACTTCAAAAACATCAGTGGACAGATGACACATTCAGTCATTTTATTATGGTACTTAAAATATTACTAGATAACTAATTCAAATATAAAATCTCCAAAGGAGTAAGAAACAGGACTATACATCCTCCATGCATTTTATTACTTTGCCAGAAGATGCAGTCTTACATAAGACCTCTGAAAAGACGACAGTATATTTTGTAGGGTATTGCAAATTTTCATAATCTCAATAGCAGGGGTCTGTGAGAAAGGATAGTCCAGAGAGTATGGAACTAGCCTAAGGCTTGCAATTGCCACTTCTGCGTCTTTTCTCAGAAACAATTTTGCGTGTGAAATTGGAAAGTGACTTATTCTCATTGTACTTGAGTCCTGTAGATGTGGAATGGGACTAATAGAGTTTTTGTGTCTCACAGTGGGGATAAATTATAAATGATTGTGAGGTGCTCAGTTCTACAGTAAATGCATGTGAAGTGTGAAGTATACCCTGGCAGGGACAGTTAATGTTATTTGAATAATATCAAGCCAGGAAGCTTCACTGTCAAAGCAGGCCAAAGCTGCATTTAATAATTGTATCACTGATTGCCGTTGTTTCAGTTATCTAGTGCTTTACATTGCCAACACATTTACATTAGTTTTATTTTGCCAGAAAAACAGTTATACTGAATTATGGCAGTCTGGGTTGCTCATGTATTTTATAAACATTTTTAGAAAATGGTTGCTGTTTGAGCTTTAGGACAATGGAAAAGAAAATATATATATATAAAGATGGTGACATTTTAAGCAATAGAGAAAGTTTTCTCAATAAAGCCTTTCTAAGGAGCTCCAGGGATCCAGGAATTACATGCTATCTTATTGAATGGTGCAGGTCCTACATACTTTGTTCAAGATAGAATTTCCTTCCTCTACCTCCCCCTGGAGCAGATGGTTTCAGTGTTTTCTTTCTTTGTTTTCTTGTGGATTGATTATTATTATTTCACTCAGCTGCCAAGGCTTTGCTTGTGTGAAGACTGGAACTTGCCCTTTTTTTTAATCAGGCTTCTTTTTAAATTTAAAAGGCAAGAACATACCAAACGAAATGTGACCTCAGAAAAATACTTTTTTTTTTTTTTTAATAGACAATTATGGAGTTTATTCTCTTATGATTTCTACAAACAGAAACTTGCATGCTAGTGTGACTTGCTCTCAGCATCCATGGAGTTAAATCGTGAAACCAAGCAGAAATGGAAGGAAGGTATGCAGAAGAAACTGTGAAAGTGTAAATGGCAGATGGAAGCTCAATTCCCTTGGAAAGTGATTTCCATATCTCACCCAATATCTTTTATTTTTTAGTGCCATGTTTGATTGAGTCAATAGGAAATAGCCATGGGAATAACAAAAATACATTGGAGTGAAAGTTGGCACGAGTAGGGCTGTGAGGCCCCTGGATACAGTATTTGTATCCTTTGAATGTAAAACTTTCCTGCTGGCAGCATGGCCAGTCTGCGGTTTGCTCTGCAGTGGTGTCAGCATCGCTGTGTGAGCAGTGTCAGGTGTTCTGGGGGAACAGGCAGCTTGAGTGTATTTGAAGTCTGAAAAAGGATAGTTGGGAACCCCTTTTGTTTATAAATTACTTAATAAGACAAGAGCTCAGCGACATTTAGCACCCATTGTAAATATTTGTGTGAGACACAAGACCTGGTGTTAGACAAGTTGCTGGGCTATGACATCCATTTGCTCTTCTGCTTCTGATGCATGTGAAATACTTAGACTCCTATAAAATTCTGTATAAAACATTATATATGATACTTGAGTCAAGTATCAGGGGACACTTGGTGGTTCTAAACCCCAGTAAATTAATTCACCTTGTCATCCCTTCTGGGCAGAAATGCAGAAAGTGATATTTAAGTAGATTTTAAAATAGCAGTGGTATTTTTCTTCGTATTATTGCCTTACACTATGTGTCAGATATGATAAAGAAAGAAACGTGTTGTCTGTTTGTGAATATGGCAATGTCTTTGAACGAATCCAGATAACTTCCAAGCTGACAAGTAAGATAGACAAGTGTCAAAACCTCATAGACATTAGACTAGCAGGAAAATGTCATATTCTGCTCATTTCCACATCACAGATTTTACTATATGCTTAGTTATTAGGAAAGAATCAGGTATATTTGGGGGCTTTGACAGAAAAGTTTAGAACAGATGGATGGATTAAATTTGTCAAGTGAAATACTCCCATTTTAATTTACTGCCATACAGGCTATTACAAGAGCAAGGTAAATTTATTTTGCTTTTTCTATGAGGAAGAAAATTAAAAGCTAAGACAGAGGTTATTTAATTAGCTGCGTAATTCTTAGTGATAAAAAAATCGCATGCTAAACAAGATAGCATAAAATGTTGCTATGTCTTGAGAATAATCCAAATGAAAAATTCACATTTTTAAAGGTTTGAAAATATATAAAACATAGTTACTTTATAGCCTAATTGTAAATATTATGGAATTGCTTATGGAAGAAATAATATATTTATAAAGTGTACCTTTCAAATCAAGAATATCCTTACTTGTGTTCAGTCTCTGATTTTTCCAGGTAAGCCGTGGAGACTCTGTTACACCACTTTTCCATAAGCCTTGCTCTGTTCTTGTGATGGTCTGAAATTTTCAGCTGGCTTCAGTTAAAAGCCAAAACCAACCAACCAACCAACCAAAAAACCCCAAACCAACCAAACAAAAGAACCACAAACAAACAAACCCAAACAAACAAATGAAACCCCCACCTATTATAGTTCTTGAAATCCTGAGAATAGTCTTGTAACAGAATTGTGCTGTTCTCTTTTGGCATTTATGAAAGACCTTTGTAATGAAACATGCAGATCACCCAAATCTATTCTCCATTTTTTTTCAATTTTTATGGGACATATTTCTCTTTTCCATATACCAACTGGAAGTAATTACTAAGCTTACAGTGAAAAATATGAGTGTTTTCAATCATATTCAGTTTTTCCTTAGAGTGATGAGAGTTTTTCACACTGATATGATAACAGTTGTACAGTCAGGTTTCAAACAGACCTTTTCCTGAAGTAGTGTGTTTTGCAGCATTCGATTGTGTTCTGTGTTTAAAGCAATTTGTTAAAATCACACAGAATAGTAACACTTTGTAAACTTATTTGCAAAACACAGTGTGTTTTGCATTTTATAGAACTGCACATGTGAAGCTTTTAAAACAGACTCTGGCTTAGTCTTGATTGTGAAATGTCTTTTTCATAGGAACTCACTTATGTAACTTGTCTAATGTAAAATGAAATAAATCAAAGAGACTATCTCAGAATTTTATTAATTCATTTAGAGTTTGAATAGTGTTTGTTTGATAAATCCTCAGCTGCAGATTGAATGTTTGTTTCTTTATGGATTACCATTTAGTTTAGATAGTAATATAATTTCAATTAAATTCGATGATACGGTCATCTGTATTCACAAGGAAGGTGGTCTGCAAGCCAGACTAAGAACATCAGGCCACAGTATTTTGTGCTGCGACTGACAAAGAAACCACTTAACACAACCACTCTTGCAAAACACATTCAGAGAGCACATTCACACATTCCCCCAAGGTTATCTCTGTTTACAGGCATCAGAGAACAATGCAGCCTTTAAAAAACCCCACATCTGTTATTATTTTTATTGCAAAATTAAAGATGATGAATTTGAAAGAGAAGAATTTAGCGTGTTATATGCTATGACAAATCCTTTCATTTCCTTTTACCCATTAGGAGCATACATAGGAGCAGCCAGTTAAATTAAAAGCTAATAAAAGTCGTAAAATACGGAACTTTTGCATGACTTTTGCATGAACTTTTGCATGAAAACCTGTCATAGAAGAAAACATCATAACCATATATGCAAAAAGGATCTCAGAAAGCAAGTAGGTGCATTACGTGATTATTTGTGAAACAGAAGCATATGTGAAGCCCTTTTTTTCCCCTATGGATTTGAATGTTATTTAGCATTGTACCCTGTAGTCTTCTGTAATCTACATTTTCCACTCTTTTTACACTGTCATTGTTTTCCTTATAGAGGCATCTACGTTCTGACTGAACTCTAATGACCTTTGATTTTAAGAACAGCTTTATCTATACAAAGAGCATAAAGACAAACTAGGCCAGTTTTGGAATGATACTGAATGCAGCATTACTTGGGCACAAGGCTCGCCATAGTATGACTGCAAACACTACACTGTTCTTAATCTTAAATATGTAAACAGAAGAATTTGAAGGCATTAAGGAATTTGTGCTGCCATTGCTGTGAACATGTCTGGATTAACAATGGTTGGAGCCAGCAGGCGACACCGCTGTGCTTTTAGCCACCCAGATCTGTTGGCGCACACCTTAGGGAGCTGTAACCATGGGTGAACAATCAGTGAGCAGTTTTTTTAAACTGAGCAAGAATTAAGTGGAAAAAAGTGTGAGAACACTGAAAATAATATGAGTTATTTTTTGCAGAAATGTGTCTGTTTGAAGGAGCTCTTGCCAGCACCACATTTGTGATCCAAGTGTGAAATGGTTGTAGTCCCCGTGGCCCTGGTGTGGAGAAGGGGTGCCCCAGGCTGTGGCCACAGCAAAGCAGCAGGGTCAGGTGTGAGGCAGCCACTGAGTTGTTCCCAAGGAGCCACTTCATCTTTCTGCTGAGTGAGAGAGACCAACTGTATTAGTGAAGGCAAAGTCTGGAGGAAGAGACAATTTCTAGTCCTCACTTTGAATAAAACGGAGTGGGGACTGAAGTCCAGATGTTGCAGGTGAATGCTCTCCTCACCAAGCCTTCTGGCTGTTTATGATGAGCTTCTCCTTCTCTGTTTCTGCAACAAACTTGGTTTCATTCTGACAAAATCTAAAAACTTCAATTTTGTTCCTATGACAGAATACTTGTTTTGCAGCCAAAATATATTCCATTTTATAGGGTTACCCAATTTTGAAAGCAAAAGGTAATACATTATACTCATCTCTGATACAACTTATATCAGAGGACTAATATTTGATCTCAGTGAGTTGCAGCAATGTACATGTTTTCAACCCAAAAAGACAGTTTTTACCAGCTTCTCTCTTTGGATTTTTCATTGCTTATTATTTTTCTTATTTTTTTGTAGCGCTGGAGGGGATAAGCACACAACTCATCCCTGTGGAGAAAGACCCATTTCAGAACGAAACTGGAGCTTGCATATAAGGAGTGCCCCTAATGTGCAGCGATTGCTAATGGGCATTTTGCCCTCAACATCACATCAAAACTTGTTGAAATAAATTACCTCCAGCACATATGATGTGGGCATTTTAACACTCTTCGGACCCAGTTCTATTTTATTGCAGTACTTGCTCAAGTAGATGTCCTGAATTGACTAAATTTCTGTCACTTGCCACTGTGGTGAAGTTGAGACAAACAAAACTTTTTGATGCTACAGTGAGTGCATTTTGAAATACTGGGGAGGATATGGACAGTTATAATTATGATATTGTTACATAAGAAAATGGTTATATAGAAC
This sequence comes from Streptopelia decaocto, assembly GCF_964273445.1. Classification (NCBI taxonomy): domain Eukaryota; kingdom Metazoa; phylum Chordata; class Aves; order Columbiformes; family Columbidae; genus Streptopelia; species Streptopelia decaocto. The sequence continues at coordinate 9,481,229 of NC_138665.1, forward strand.
AGCAGTCAATCTCCGAAAATTAAAAGACGAAGCTTTAGCTGGACAAGATCAGTATTATTCGTGACAAATTGCACTTCACTGCAAGACTTTCTCATAAGATTTTATGATATATGCCACAAGTGTACTTGGCAAATACAAATTTCATGTATTTGTTAAGGGTGCATTCAATCTAGTTCTGTACCTAATGCTAGATTTGTATGTTAATAGGAAAAGAAGCATTCTGCAATGCCAGAGAGTCGTCAGTGGAGGGGTCACTAAGATGAATTAATTTTTTTTTCAGTTCCTTTGTCAGTTTTTACATTTTGTTATATTTATGTTACAATTCAGTGTTAGATGTCAGATGAAATGTCACTTAAATGTAAAAAAAAGGAAAAGTCCTAATAGTTATATGTTTCCATTTTTAAAAAGTTATGCCAATTAGCAATTTCTGATAGAAAACTGCTCTTTTTTTCGTGGGATATATATTTGATTCGTTCACTTTTCACTAGTGCACTGTCAACCACAAGAGTGTGTGTAATGCTCTTTTCTTTATTATTATGGGATTTTCCTTCTGTTATACTGTGTGGAAGAATTTTTGAGGATCTTGTACCCTGTGCTCAGAAGGTACCACAGTCTGAATACGAAATTGCTGTTCAGTGTGTCTGATGCTAATAGATGTAAGAGGAGATAAAAGGTTTCAACCAAATGACTGCAGATTGTGCCTGGCCCAGGTGCTGGAGACACACAAAAAAGTGCAAAGCCAAATAAATTTTCTGCCTACTTCTATCAGCCCCCTCTGTAATCCCTGTAATACAGAGCAGATAGAAGGAAGATTAGAAGCATAAATTGGCAAGTGGCACCTTTTTAACCATGTTGTACAGTAAACCAAGCAGGCCTTAGTTTTGGGGACTGGTTTGCAATTGATTTCCTCTCTGACTAAAAGCTATTTTCTATTTTAATATGTTTTTCCATTACTGACTTCTCAATTTTATTTTTCACAGAAGTTCCAGAAAATATATATATATATATATATTTATTTTTTTTTTAGATGGGGAATAGAACAAGTTCTTAAGGCATCTGAAAAAATGCCACTGGTAGGAAATGAATAGTTGAAAATCAGCTTGTTATTTCAGGATCCAATGAGTTTGTTTAAATTCCCTCCTTTCCATAAGATGTTGGATCTTGTACGGTGCTCTCAGGCAGATCAACTCAGGGTGGGCTGGGGAAGTTGCTCTATTTGTGTGTTGCAGACGACAGGAGAATGAAGAGCTGTGCTATATCATACAACACAATATCAATCCATGGAGTGAAAGTGCTGAAAGAAGGCAGCTATTCAGGTTATGATGCTATACTTCTAGGACAAGATTAATCCATGAATGTGTATCATATAGACGTAGTGTTGATTATACTGTCAGAAAAAAATACTTTTTAGGAACAGATCTGCTTTTCTGTCTTTCTATCTGGCCATAAGTCAACAGATTCTGAATGACTGTTTATGAATTTAAGTGGAGTTAGATAGAGGCTGGATTTCTCCTGGCATACTTTGAGTACTGGTAGCCAGTTACCCTTTCTGGTACTGTCCTATCTAAATTATCATCCTTGCCTGTTTAGAAGAACTTGGTGTTCTCACAAACACGATAAACAAGAAAAAAAGCAATAATACTTTTACACTGTGTTTATTCCTCAAAGAAAGTTTCGGGGGAAAACTTAAAAATACTGGTTAGCAGAAATAAAAAAAAAAAAAAAGAGAGAGACTAGTAGAGTCTACCTGTAAATTTAAGTTTTCAAAATGTTGCCCTGGTATATTTGTTACTTACCTTTGACTGTAAAAATTAAAAGCTCATTTTTTAGGTATGTTAATTGTTGTCTCCACTTACATAATTCTAACTGAACTGTTAAATGCTAGAATTATTTCCATTTGCAAAATTTAACTCTCTATTCTTATAATTGAAAAAATAATAAGAACATATAGATGTGTAATTTTAGCCCCACTGTTAGCACAACAGCAGGTCTTAAACTCATGCTGTGAGAATTTATTCCTTGCGAACTACTTCAGTAAGGTCACTTACATCTTTGTATCCTTTGGTGACAGGTATAATTATTTTGGTCACAATTTACATCAGGTACTTGCTGTATTGCTGTTTATTTATAAAAAAAGGATTAATTAATTAGAGTTTTCATCTCCATAGATGATACTAAGTTCTTGCAAGCCTTCTAATGATATTCTGGTGAAGTAGATCAGAAATCTTTTTAAAAATATCTATTTTTGTGAAAATCCAGTGCTCTTTAGATCTTCTCTGTAGTTCTAGTTTCATCTGTCAATGTCGTACATAGTTTTATATTGATTTCATACTTCAGAACTCTTGTGGCTCTGTTTCAGGCCTGATTTGTAAAAGACAAGGCTAAAATGTAACTGGATACCCTTTCTGTGCTTCTATTTCAGCAATTATTAACTTGGACGTTAGAGGACTTCAATCTACTGCAATCTGAATTGTGTGAGTAGCTGTTCTATGCAATATTTCAGCTTCTTCAGAATCAGAAAAGCTTAAATCATGAGCTACTTATATTCTTAATGACACTACGTGTACATGGTTTGCAAAATTTCTCCTGAGATGGAGGAGTGGTCACAGGATTTCAAAAAGGGAATTTCCGATTTATTCTGATCTCGTTACTGCAGAGTGAGTTTAAATTTAAAAAAAATAAAAAAGAGAGCTGAACATGAGCCTTTCCGTCTTTAGCTGAAAATTTCAAGAAAATGAAGTTAATGTTTCTGACTTGATCATGGTTTTGAAAAATAGTATATCAGTTTTTAAAGTCAAGAAAATCTGTTTCTTACTGAATTTTGATGTGTTGGCTCGTTTAGCTTCGAAATTATGAGGTACTGATTTAGATTTCACATTTTGGTATTGAGTCTTTTTAAGAATGAAGATTTACTGCAAATACCTCAGGAAGGCAAAGGATTAGTTGTGTACTGCAATTGTGCCAACGTGTAATATCGTATTTTTAACCTTAAAATGAAAATGAAAAGTGATAATCCCTTCCAGGGATTCCTTAATCTCTTTGAGAGGTGGGGGTTCCCCTTTAAAATTCTCTGAATCTTATAACTATTTTGGAGCACTAGGTTTGAACCTCTATTAAATACTTGTCACACCAGCAGTTATTTGCCAAAGGACATTGTTTCATATGAATTACAGGGAGGTTCACAGAAATGTTAAGTTAGAATGGTCCTGAAGAAGTTATCTAGTCTATCAGAGCCGGGAGACAGGAGGGTCAATTATATCTAAATAATTTCTGACAGATGAAACTACACGGTTTTGCCAAAATATCAACAATAGGGATTTTGTTGTGGGTTGTTTTGGTGTGTTGCTGGTTTTTTGTGTTTTTTGTTTGTTTGTTTGTTTTTGTTGGTTTGTTTGTTTTCCCTAGGTAACTTATTCCAAGGTTTTCCTATCCTCAAAATTAGCAAGGTTTTCCTAAAACCAAAGCCTGGTGCAAATAAAGCATAATAGTTGTAGTCTTAATAAGGTAGATATATGGTACAATTGAGCACAGACCTCTTACTCATGGCATTTTAAAACCTGGAAGATTGATATTATCCTTTTATGTTCTTGACCAGAAAGTTCTTTCAACATTTTCATGGTGGCTATAGCTTAAACTTTTCCAGTTGTCTGCTTGTCCTTCTTAAACTTTCTTAAGTAGACCCAGTTCAGTGATATTGAGAGTTTATCTAAAAAGAGGATAAAGTTTATCTAAGGAAAAACCCATAATAGTGAGTAGATGATGAACAATTTCTTCTTGAAAAACATTGTGAAGGTTTGTACAAACTGTTTAATAGATTGTTCTGGTATCTTTCCTCAAATTAAGTCTCTCGATTGGATTGCAGTTCCCTGATACTTCTATTCTGCCCTTTTACTCGATTCCGTGTTCGACCATCTCCAGTCTGCTGTGACTGTACTGCCTTTCCCTGCTCTCCGAGAGAGATCTGTCTGCTCTTTAAAATTCTTTTAGCTGCTTCTTTGTACCAAAATTTTTCACTTCTTAAGCATTTGTTTATAGTAGATTCCGTATATCTAAAGTTGCTTTGTCTTATATATCTTGGTAAATTCATCACATAAAATTATCTGAAATAATATCTATGTTCAGTTTCACTCCAAGTACCATAATAGGAAGTTCACAGTAATATTCAGTTAGAAAAATATTATTCCACTTTTTAACACAGAAGAGTGCAAGCTTAACACTGTCCCATTACACAAATCCCAGGCCCCATAATGCTTTTGTCAACCTGCTTGTAAAATAGACAGGTCAGTTGCCAACACAGTAAATCAAAGGATTAAAGATTTAATCTTTTAGAGGCTTTGCTCCTTAGGATCTACAGTCAAATGATAAAGTCACTTACTTTTGCTTTGAATGGCGAGTTCCTTAATTGCGAGTGTCAGGAGATGTAGTTTGGAGAACAGATGAGAAATAAGTTAGGAATAAAACAAGAACACGCTTGATATATGTAAGCTTGATTAAGGTAACTCACAGAAGCAAGGCAGGGGACAGCTTTGCTTCTCTCTGTGACATATGAAGATGAAATAAAAAGCCAATTATATATGGGTCATGAATTACTCATCCAGCAAGGACAAAAACAAAGTGAAAAGGCTGTATACTCTCTTGATATCTGTGCTTTTCTGATAAACTCAGTTTTGTCGTTTGTAATTTATACAGATTTAGCGATAAAAGAATGGCTCAAAATACTTAATGCCTGTTCTAAAGCCTTTACGTTTTTGTTTGTTAATGTTATGTGTGTCTGAACACACATGAGATGAACAGTTTTATTTTTAATATTCAGGTAACAAAGTTGGTCAGTTCTTGTGTTGTTCATGGTAAATCATGCTTTTTTGGAATGACAGGAAAAAACAAAGTGAAAGAAAAGAGTTACAAGTGTGGTGATTTCCATACCAAAATGCACCTGCTGAAGCACCTGTAATTGTTGGAATGGGCTGCAATCACCGCGGGGCAGGAAGGGGCACCAGGCTCTAAGAGTACATGCATGTGAGGTTTGTTTCCACACTGCTGGATGCCCTATGGTGGGTGGGATATCAAAGCCTATGGAAATGATAAATATATTCCTAATGTCAGGTCAATAGGGGTAGATGGATCTGCACGTCTCCAGTGAACTGATCCTGTTGACAATTGGGTTGTAAAGGCTGCAGGTACTCACTTCATCATTCCTCCAGGGAGGTAAAATAACATCCATAAAGAAATCCCAACGCTGTAGCATTCTTGAAACCTAATTTATGTAAGGAAATAAGCTGTTCTGGTCAGTATATCTAGATATTCATTAGCACTTAGCTAACCAAGTTAATTTATGGAATTGAAAAAAAAAAGTGAAACAAAAGCAGAGCTAATTTAATGACATCTCTATTGGCATTGAGTATTTCCAGTCCGTACATGGGCAGATGTTAGGAGATTCCACCAAACCGCTGCTGAAAATCAGTTCAGTTCCTGAAAATTTTCATCTCATTGCATTTCTATGTATGGAAAGCAATCTCTTCGCTGTAGATAATAATTTTATTAACACAGCTATTAACACTACAGACTCTGACAAGGAAACAAGACTGTTAAAGAACATTTTCTAAAAATAAGCAGATTTACATATGTTATAATAAACTCAAAACTAGCCATTCTTAAACATGAGGAAAAGGAAGAAAAGACCCCAAATGAAAGTAATCAAAATGAAATAAAGAAATAAAAGATAAGATTTTCATGTTACTGTTATCAACCTCTAAAGTTTCATGATATTTAGTATAAAAAAACCTTCTAGCTCAATAATATATCCTGTAGGTACATTATTATTTTCTGCCATTCTTCTGAATTCCTTATGCATTTTTCTCTGGGGTTTAGGGGAGTAACACATGATAAATCATGTCTTCAGGTAATCAATCATAAACACTTGATGTGGATAATTCAGAAACAATACATATAGTCAAACATTATTAATACAAACAATTCTGCAAATAATAATGATTAATGTAACCACAGAAATTGGGATATTCCATAAATAAAGAAAAAGGGTTTCTTTCCCATAGAATTCCATCTGATCTGAAGGCAATGATGAAAAGCAACCAAGAATTAAAATATGCCTTCTCAGGACCTGATTCAAAGCACATGGAAATGAACAGAAGTCTTGTGGTGGCCTTGGCTGAGAGCTGTCAAAACCAGAAATGCTCCTCATGAATTTATACTTTCTTAATTTCCTTTCAGGAAAACACAGTGGCACAAAATAGTTCTTTCTTTCACATCATGCACATACTTCATTAGTGACTAAAGTTGTCTTCCCTACACCTCTGCTTGGCAGGGGATGCTTTGCTCTTGAACCTTTTTTTTTTTTTTCTTTTTTTTTTAGTGTAGTGTAGAACAGTAAAGATCAGTGGGAGCAGAATTGAAGCGATTGACTGAGTGATATAGATAACAGATATTGGTAAGCTATGTATACAGGTGGAAAAGCTGAGAGGACAAGCTTTCAGACGTAAACATTAAATAATAAAACAAAGCAATATGATGCTATTAGTCTAAATTCAGGAAGAGCAAATTGTCCTCAAATTGACCTCATATTTACTTTCTTCCTCTCCTCGCCCCTTGCAGAGGTTTCAGAAATAGGTCCAAGCAAGCGAGCCAGATGCTGGCAACATGACCTAGGACTTGCACGCATTTTTGTATTTCTAGAGAAATCCCTTTCAAATGTGTGCCTTTATATTTTCAATGTAATATGGAAGTTTTCTTCTACATCAAGATTTCTGTGTGTATCTCTTTCCAGCTCTTGTATGTACTAATCAGTTAAAGAAGTGTGGTTAGCAAATGCAATTCCCATTTATTCGCACTTGCTTAACACTTTACAGCAGTGCATTTTAAAGTTCTAAAACACTGGTCAAATATTCTGATTATAGGTGTTGAAATTTGTTGTTATTAAAACTCAAGACCTCCACAAACTAGCAGCATACACTAGGGACAACAAGAGAACATAAAGCTGAAAACAAGGGTAATTTTTTTTTTTCCAATTCTGACTAAAGTGGATAATGCTTTTTCTTTTCCTAGGAAATATCAAAAATTAAAGGCTAATTGCTGAGAAGGTATTCTATTCTGATATGTGAGAAATATAGTGAAATGACTCTATATGTTTGTTTATACCTATATATGCACATATGCACACAAACACAGAGACTCCCAAACATATATTCACATGGTGCTAACAACCTAGACTAAATAAAAAGCAAGGAAATACAAAATTCAAGCTGTTTGCTTTGCCTTATCTGTTTCCATTATGCATGGTAAATATTGCAGATCATATGGTCTATAAAATTGCATGCTGTTTGGAGGCTCCTTCAGAGCTTTGCCACAACAGGGGATGCTGACTTTTCCAAACTTTTTTATTTAGTTGGACTCTTTGTGATATCAGCATATGGGGGTTTTCTTTTAGGATTTCTGAGTTTTGAAGGAAATAGAAAGCACCAGTGTGTAATAGTGGGAGATTAGATAAAGAGGTTTGATATTGCTCATTGTCTACTCGGGGTCTGGGCCTCAGTGTGTGCATATGGGTTCCTGCAAGTCCCAGGGCAACTCGAAATTTTTCATATTACAATGTTTAGGCTTTAACTAACTGTACAAATTTTCCGAAGAGAACTCTCTTGTAAAATGAAACCCAACTTTTCGAAAAGCTAAGATACATAAAACTATTCCCTGAAATTCTGTTGGGGCGGGGGTGGTCTGTTAAATAGCTGGATGGCAATATGTAAGGTAGGAATAAAAGGTAGGAAGAAGAGCTTTGTTGGTGTTATCATAAGAGATCTTTACAGTAATATAGTTTTCAAATTATTTAAGGGTCAGGTTTTGATTTAAAGCAAGAAGTTATTTAAGGCCAGCATTTATAAACAGGAGACTTCTTAAGAAGACAAGTTCATTTCATGTGCTAAGCATGTTAGCATTAATGTTATTTTTTAAAGAAAGTTCTATTTGATAAGGGCACATAGCATTTTTAGGCAGAATTAATAGAATTATGATGCACGAGTAGGAATCTCCTTTGGCTGGTTAAATACCTTATACTATTATTTTCTTTGAATGACCTTAAGTTCAGATAAGATTAAAATTAGCACTGAGTGTTACAACAAGATAGAATATGTATGTATATATATTTAAGATTATTTGTCAATGGGTTAAGTCCAGCTGCAGCTGTAGCAGAGGCCATAGTACTGTGGGCAGTCAGATGAACTGTCCTGGCTGCTGCTTGGGCTTAAATAAGAAATTAAATTCTCAGCTGATTACTATAGTCCTCTTTCAGAAGCCGTGACAGACCTGGTGATTTTACTGTTTGTTTAATCACTCCCTGACACATCTTAAACCTGAACCAGTTTACAAAGCCACCACTGATAGTAGATTTACGTTTTTACTTGGGTTGATTGACTCAAACAGGCCAGTTCCTAATGACATATGAAATTCAACCTGCAGAACTGAGATTCCACCTCTGCAACAGGAGGGTGGGTTCAGTTAATAATTGCCCTATATTTTAAATGGTGTTAGTGGTAGCTGAATAAACCTGGGGTTTTCACTTTGCATTTTGGGTTCCTGCCCATCTTTTTCAAAAGCTAAATTTCATACCTTGTTTACATTGTCCACCTATGATTTTGGACAGAGAACGGTATCATTTTCAGATGGATGTACATCAACAGTTCCCCTCTTCACACTGATTGTTCATTGCACAACCAGTCGTTTTCCATAAAATATAAATATGTAACATATTAACATGCTATGTTCAAAGAAAAAGGAATTATTAAAATTATGGCTGCATCATTTTAGAAAAAAAAATCGTCGTCTTATGGAACAGTGAAAATTGGAAGAGCTCTCAATATATGTGAATAAGGCTGACAATCTCAAGAGAGGGCTTTTTTTAATTAAAATCCTATTTTATTTTAATGAATCAATACTAAAGGTTCCTACGATTACAGTTCTTTAATCTTATGGATTACAGAGAAAGGAGACAGCTGATTTTAGCTTATCATTACTGCACACATTTTAAAAATTCCTCTGTTTCCCCCTCAATCTATAAAACTTCTTGCTATGGGTTCTAAAAAAATATTGAAGCCCCTGTACATAAATTAGGAAATAGTTTGATTTTTTTTCTGTCTTATGAACATTCTCTCTTTTTAGTAGTAAAAATATCTGCATATTCAATTTTCTTCTGAACTTTCCAGCATTGCACAGCCAATCTTGACAAAGGGATTTTTTCACTGAGTTAGTTTCACTGACTTCAAAAGTGTTATGTCAAAGTGTGCATCAAGTCCTTGACAAATAGCTAAGCAGAGAAAACCTTTATTTCAGAACCGGTTTGAGGCTGAAAGTAATGACTTCAGTTCCTACTGCGCAATTCACTCCTGATCACTAGATGGTCGTAACGCCACTGAGTACGCGCTACGGTAGTAAGAAGGATTTGCCATCGTGCCAGGATGGGGAAAAATTTTGCTAGAATTAGAAATGGTACAAAGCTGTTTATACTACCTACTACATATTGTATTCACATCTCATTTGCAATAAATATATGGGGAGTGAGGAAAGGCTAGAAAGTATTATAATTAATTTCTCATATTTTATCTGGCTGGAGAGCTGAAGTAGACTTCTCTAAACTTTGGTGTTCTCGGTATTTCAAATATTCCAGCAAATGCTAAAAATAAAGGATATTTTCCAGCATGCTGCCTATAGGCAAACTGCGGGTACTAGTGCGCAGTTTGGATGAGCAGCCTTCATGCAAATCTCAGAAAAGCTGTGCTTGAAAGCATCAACAGCTGCTTTCAAAACAAAGTTAAAAATCTAGTTCAGAAGAGCAGCACTGATTGTTCACTTGGAAAACATCAAAAGAAGGGCTTCTCTTTGCAGTGGTTTTCTGCATTTCATCCAACATAGGATTCATTACATCTTTTTATCTGTGGCAATAAAAATGGCTATCGTGGTATGAGATTAGAGACAAGTTACCTTAAAGATTAGAAGTCAGTGATGCTGATCATTGATGCATCCCCTTAAATATGTAATTGCACCAGATGTAACTTAAAAGGAAAATGTGGCAACATGTTTACTGATGGTTTTGCATTAACAAAATGGTACAGAAGGCTTAAGGCTCAGCTGGCAGTCCCAGTTCTGTTTCTGGATGGCTGGTAAAGAGGACAGAGTGCTTACTAGGACCATTACTGTATTTGTTACCTATGTTCCAGTTTCTGTTAATTCCATGTATGATAAGACTGTAGCATCTGCTCAGCCTTTATTAAATTAATAAAAGCCTGTTCTTGCTTTGATGGTGCCACTAGAAACAAAGATCGTACCATCCCTTGGATAGTGACATGAATCACATCACTTGAAGATGTATTTGCACTGTACCAGATGTAAGAGGCAGCAATTTGCTCATGTCAGAACATAAGAGCAGGAGTCAGTTTTCTGAGTTCTGGTGCTATTTTAGAATGGCGTCCTGTAAAATGTAAAGAAAGCTTCTTGCAAAAGGTATACTGAAAAGAAAAAAAAGGGATGGTGGGTGTTATTATTAGTATTTGCTGAAAATTTGAAGTGCAGTAAAATATACCGAGCCCTGCAATGTGCTCCAGCACATCTCGTAAGTAGAAAGCATTTTTGAGTAGTGCTTTGATCTTGAGCAGCATTTGTCCTTAATGGGCAGCAAGAACAGCAACCCTTATCTTGCAGGCAATTTTACACATGTAGATTGTGTGAAAAATCCAGGTAGACAGTCAATGACTTTGAAACATTATGCTGCTAAGGATACCTTTTAGAAAGTTCAGATGAAACTCTAAATTGCTTTTAATCTCCTCACTTGGAGGAATGGAATCTACTTCAAGGGAAGAAAATAGGCAGATGTTGAAAAAAAACCTTTGTTTTTTGTTTTTTAAGAAGACCTAAATATTGTGGCCTTCAAGTGGAAATGAGACCAATACGTTCTTTTTTTCTGAACAACTTTTATGGAGATTGTTTGAAATTTTACCCAGATATCTAGTGTCAGGACAGTAAGGAACAACCTACCACAAACACTAAAAATGTAGGAAGTGCACAGTCATGTCTAAGCATAGTTTATTCTAAGAATAGCCTTAATTAATTTTTTCTCCCTCATTATTAATATATTCTCACTCTTCCCAGAACAGAGAGGAGAGTGCAGTTTGTGTATCCTGGCTGTTACAGCAATGCTGAAAGACACCTTCAAGGAGAAGCTGTTTTTCAGTACTTAATAGCTGGACTTTGCTGCAGTGAACCAAACGTGACAGCAGTTTTGTTCCACCTGCAGCCCCAACTTCAGCCTGGCCCATCATTCACAGGAAGTGGTATTTTGTGTGTACCTGGCTACACGTTGCTGCAGGCAAGGTGCAAACCAGGAGCCGGTGTGCCCAGTAATCATTGATTTGATGTCACCCCTTCTTTCAGCAATGAAATTCATACACCTTGTTTATGAACAAAACCTCATGGTTACCCCATTATGGAAACTACTTCCTCTACACCTACACCAAAAAGTGGCTTTTTGCTATTTTGGCCACTGATTTGATTACCTGTTGTACCTGTTCTAAAAACTGGCTCCAGCCGCTGAAGCGTTGGAGGAGGTTGTTGCAGAGAGAAGGAAACAGACGGTGCCATCGATCTTCATGACTCCTGATGCACATGACTACATTTCTCCCTGCCTAAGTGGCACATACAAGGTGATTAAATAATCAGCGCTATTACCCTGGAGGAATATAAATCCCCGCAGCAGCCACTCAGAATGCCGTGCTCTGGTCTCTGAAGCAGAAGAGGCGAGAGGCAGCAATGCCTGTTCCAGGTACAAAACAAAACACAAAATGAATTCTTGGTCCCTGTGTGGGCTAATGTCTTTCAACTCTTTTACTTGTTTGTCTCTATTACTGCTTAATCATAAAATGGTTGTTTTGGTATTAAGTGAAATTTACATAGCAGTATATCTTAAATGGGGCGTTGTATATCCTGTGGTTTAGTAGGGGAAAAAAATTAATTGACAATTCTCCCAACAAAGATGGTTTTATTGGTATGTTTAGCATCATCCTTGCATGTTTTAAACTTTTAAACCATTTTAAAAAATTAATCAGGCAGTACTCCAAATCCAAAACATAAATTGATTTTGAACACACATGAATCAAGCTGCTTTTATTAGCAACATACTGGGTAATAAAAGTGAATGCATTTTACATGTTGCTGTATGTATAAAAGTATTAGTAATGTCTTCTATAATATTATTATCAGTTACAAACTAGAGATGGTGTTAAACTGACTTTTCTAATGTCCTTTACCCTGATTGGAGATAATGCAGCTTGTACATTCAGATAACGTGAAAGTCACATTATATCTTCTCAAAAATAGATAATCCAGTCAGTTTTATTTAAGAAAAAGAAAAAAAAACCAAACAAACAACTTTTATCTGGGTCTCCTAATTGCTCAAAGCTGTAAGTTTTGTACTGCCAATATGAAAATTCATTTTTAAAAGGAGGGAAAATATTTATTAGAAAATGAACTAGCTTAGGGGGGGAAAAAGAGTTAAGATATATTTATGTCTTTCTGTTGTTTCAAATGTAATTTTAACATTTGAAGTAATTTTAAAGTAATGTAGCAACAAAGTAATGTAATTGTATTATTTGTTTAGTCTAAACTGCAACATAAAATTAGCAGCTGAGGGAAGATGGAAACAAAAGTGCAGTTTCCAGCTTAAAACCATTTGATTGTCTCAAGTTACCACTTTTAGAAAGACACAGGATTTAAATAAAAGGTCCTTCAGGAATCTGGTTGAGTTATAGCTGTGTCTTGAGGCTGCTGTACAAATAGCATAGTATCAAAAACTCATACATACTATATGCTATGTTTTTACTTCAGTCTGCACCTCTTAAACTGACCCATAAGTAGTATAAGTAATTTTTTTGGTCTTTTTTCTGTTTGTATCTATGGGAAATTTGCTTTTGTCATTTAGAGGCCACTAATACCCTTGTGGTGCTTGCTGGTGTGGAGGAAGTGTTGGGCTAAGACCATCCTATGCAGACAAGAAGGTATAAGAAAAACTTCCTGCAAAGACTTGTGCCAATATAGCATTACTTTTAAAAAGCAAATCCCCTGCATTTTTCTGCATTGGGACTACTGATATTTGATAGTCAAATGATTAAAATTTTAACACATTTTGAACATTAGAATACTTGTGCTTCCTCCAGGCAGAGAAATCATCCTTTTGGCTTTGTGTCCTGATTTTTCTGTGGTATTTATGCAATTTCTTGATTTTTATTTATTTTATGAAGAAATTGATTGCAGAATGTGTAACTAAAAATAGACGTTTCTGAAAACTCTTCAATCAAAACATAGTGAGAAAGCTGCTACCAAGATAAATCAGTAACTTGTACTGCCTTTCTCGTCTAGATCTTTCCCTCTCTTGTGTATTTAAATCTGCTACCTATGAAGATAAGTCTCAGCTTGCAATAATGTACTGGGGGAAAGCAGAATTAGCCTCCACACCTGGCATTGCAGGTAACTATTTTCTATTTTTTGCCCTAAAGGTGAGTTTTGCATGAGCACAGCAGAGTTTGCTTGCTTTTGTCTTGTAGCAGTGGTGTTTTGCTGACAAAAAAAAGGTTAATTATCAACAGAACAGTGGAGATTTCGTTAATTAATTGATTCAGACATTGTGAGTTGTTTATTTCTGTTAGCAGAAAAAAAAACAGTGGTTTTATTTGGCTTTAAAAATATATACACATATTTGTTTTCCTTTCTGGTCTGTCAGCAAAGTAAGAAAAATATTATGTGCCTGTCTTTACTTCGGAGGTAAAAGACTATTTTATTCCCATGGCTATTCCCTGAGTAGCTCTCTTTGGCTGAGAGTGCTAAACACAAGACCTAGCTATCACCTAGAATTTCTGCAGTGTAGATATTGTTCATTGGAAATTGGATGATACCATCAAGCTAACATCCAAGCCATCAGAATGAATTTATCAGGCCTAATCACATGCTTATTTATATGGATATATCTCCTGTTTCAGTGCCTACCAAGAAGTGAATGGCTCCATCAGTCTAGTCAATACCATAATCCCCTGTAAGGAAATACAACTTCAGAAAAGAATCTGTATGTGTTTAGCATGTTTTTTTTTCCCTTTGTGACAGTGAGCCATAGATCATTCGTAGCACTGACGTCAATGAAATTAGGGTAGTATAAGTCCAGCATAACTAAATTGGTTTCTGTGTCTAATGTTGTGGCATTACAGAAGTCTTTTTATTCTATAGAGCTCTTTCAAAGACTTCAACTTGCAGAGATGTTTCTTTTGTTTGACAAGTTATCCTCTTAATTCAAGTGGCATATTAGAAAAGTATAGTATACAAAAAGGAATGTTACTAAGTCTGAAATTTGTCAAAAACAGTATAGAGATTTTTGAATGTATAGTAAGAAGTGAGGAGTAAGGATATGTTTGGTGTATTGTCAGGAAAATAATTTTGTTTGCTGAGAATAAGGGTAAAATCACTCAGTTTGTTGCTGGATAGATCTTATCACCTCTGTTACTATATCCTGTTGACATTGTTTTTTTGGTAAATTGACATGAAGTGAAGTGAGCACAGTATACAAAAAGAAAACGGGAAGTTACTGTTAGAAAGCAGAAAAAGAAAGAAACTAAGAGAATGCAACAAAGCATATTTCCCATACCTTACTCTTCCAGATGCATATGCACTGTAATTGGCCATTCCCATATGATATGAATTATTCATTTCTAATATATTATCCTAGACCTGTGCAAACATATTAATTTACCATTGATGCATCATTCTTACCAACCTACACGTCATGCTTGACTTAGCCAGAATCTATGCCTAAGTTTGATTCAGCAGTTTCTCTGTCAGATTTAAGAAGCCTATAGACCGTCACTCTATTAAAACAATTCCTGGTTTGGCAGACTGCTTGAAACTGGATCCTGGAAAATCTGGCTGCATATATTTACAGAGAAGAGAGAAGTGGAAAAAGAAGGAAGTCTTTCATGAAGCCAAAGGAAGTCATTAGCATTACAATATATTATGACTTCTTAGTGGTTGGCCTCGTGATGCTATCATAATGAGTTATTTACTATAAATATAAAACAGCGCCATTTCAGGAAGAACTAATTGTTATGTAAAAAGCAGGATTTTTTTTATACTTATAAGAAAATTATGTTTCCTTCATATTGTGTGCCTTCCCTTTTTTAAAATTGAAAAGCCTTGTTCAGTTGTGGATGTGAATCAGAACCATACTGTTTTCATCAAGTAAGTAAACCTAGTTAATTCATTTTTATATAAGAAGTCTGTGAAGATAGTCTCAGGAAATTGCTTTGTGGGGAACGTTTTTTTTTTTGAATGACTATTGCAAACATTCAGTTATCTAGTAATGAAATGTATGTGCACACTCCTGATTAACAAACCAGCACATAGTGTAAAAAGTTGAAAACAAAAAATGCCTATCCACTGTATGCACAATAAAAACACAGGGTAGGAAAACATGTAGGAAAAAACCTGTAATTTCTAGAGGCTGCAACATGCAATTTGTTTAAAAGCATTTTAAACAGTAGTACTGTTTTCTTGGATTAGGTTAAGAATGGTCTTCAGGTATGGTGCATGCAAGGCCAGCAAAATTATCTGGAGCTGTACCAGTTTCATCACCTGACAATTCTACCATACAATTGTTACAATGATAGTTTATAAGCAGTGGATAATGTTTTTTAATTATGAGGTTTGATAGGACACCAAGCTGGTTTTTCTTTAAAAAGCATATGAGCATTTGTACGTCATGCTGTGTTTGCACACGTGCACTGTGGCAGTGGTCTGGTTCAAAAATATCTCTAGATATTCAGAGAAGTGGAAGGTCAACCTGTGAGTAACCAGGCTAACCTTTGAATCCAGAATCACGTAGTCTCTTTAAGAAATAGTGTAAAATATATTATGACTAAATACGTGTATAATATTTTAGCTTTTACAGGAAAAGTATTAGTAACAGTGAGCCCTCAGTGTGCATGTAGACATCCTTTTAGTCAAGACACCTTCTGTGAATTAGCATAAGAATTATGCAGATAAGCTCTTTATCTAGCTTCTGTATAGTTCTTTGAAGTCTTCAGAAGTTTAGGAATTAAGCTAAAGGAAGCTGAATAAATAAGCAGCACTTTGTTTGTACAGGAGATTAACTACGCTAAATATAGGTGTTGATTCACATTGATATCTAGTGACAATCGTTTTTCCATATGCCCGTGTAAAAATTAATTTTGTATCTAAAATGAGTTTTACAATTCACAGTGCATTGCTGTGAGTTGAATATAAATTTAATTTCTTAACAAATAATGGTATTAACATGATAATTTTGGAATAGTGTTATTGCTCATGGGACTTCCAGAGACAAGAAAATAAAAGATAGATTGCAGCAGCCAAACTTACTTACCAGCAGCTCTGATTTGGGAACAGGTAGGGAAATCAGAGATGCTGACAAAGAAAGGAATATGGGAACCTAAATTTCACTAAAAGAATTCCAAGAGCTCTTCATCCCAATAGGAGAATGTTGCCACTCTTTCCATGCAAAAGTGACTTTGATCTTTAAGTCCACCGGACACAGCAGGAAACCCATAGAGAATTACACAGTCCTCCCGGCACATCCCCATGTCTGTCTCCCGCAGCCAGGATCTTACTATCATTTCATGAATTATCGGCTTACCTTCCCTATATGTTATGACATGATACATGCCAAAGCCAGGGAATGCTGAGTTACTCTGGATTTCTCCTTTACTCCCTGGAGTTGTTGCTCCTTTGGAGCCTTTGTCTCACATTTGGTCTTTAATGTGCTGGGACCCTTCCCCAGCTGGCAGCATTTCAGTGCTGGTCTTTTGTTCTGGCAGTTTTAATATGACAGAGAGTGCTGCTGTAGTCTTGCCATACAGACTTGTAACTTTGTTGTAAGTTCCTGTTCACTAATGTATTAATTATTTTAAAGCAAGTCACACTGATTTTTGATTTATTTCCTTCTTGGTCATGTACCTTAATGTATGTTTCTATGTGCTAATACTGTTTTACACAGCCTTCAATATGAGAAGTTATTAAGAATAGAGGATAACCTGTTGCTTGTTCCAAAGTTAGCTTGCCTGTACCACAGGCTAATAATTAATCTCAGTAATGGGGTAGGTAACTAAAGAAAACAAAACAAAACAAAAACAAACAAACAAACAAACAAAAAAACCAAACCAAACCAAAACCAAAAAAAAAACAAAAACAAAAACAGCCCTTAATATAATTCTGTTCTAGGAACACACATTTTTCCACCGAATTACTTATCAAAACAGATTATCAAAGCTTCATAATTAACTTCCTAGCAAATAAGAATTAGCATATATTATATGAGTACTCTGCATTAATCAAATAATATTTAGTGAGGCACCCACCTATGCATGCTCAGGAATTACAAAGCTAATGAAAGACAGCGGTACATGAAACTGTAACTAATTAAGCAAGACACAAAAGAGTCTGTAGATGTTTGACTGAATACGTTAGAATTTACTCATTATCATATTTCCATGGTAAGTTTATTACAATGCTTAAGTCTGGCGAACTAAGCTATTTAAAGGTAACTTTCTGTCTTCTATATTGATTTATACTCACTGTATTTCTCCCCAAAGTGTTTGGCACTGTGTGACACACACCAGTTATGTTGCAGAGTCCCTAAAGCTGATGCCACAGCCCAGCCCAACCCGTGGCTGCTCTGCTGGGTGATGCTGAGGTTCCGCTGGTGCCTGGTGCCCAGCGCTGAGGCCGTGAAATACGGCTACATTCATCCTGCTCCTTTTTGGGCATCCTATGAAGCTTTTTGTCCTCTTTAAAGGACAGTACTACGTGCTGTTTCTCATTTTTTGATCAGATCATGATCATGCACACATTGTAGTAAAAATAGGTTAAGCTAGGACTACTCGGAAATTGCCATCCTCTAGAAAAAAAAAAAAAAGATAAAGCAAGCTGATATTTCAAAGATGTTTTTTTTCTGAATGTTTTTTAACATACTTAAATTACAAAAGAAAGCTTCCAAGTGCTTTCATTTCCAACGCTGTTTCATGTGTAGATTTCTTGTCTATATGGACTGAACACAGTAAAGTGTTTCAAAAGAGAAGTCTAAGCACACAACTAACTCCTGTGATCTGCTGGTTTATTTTTTAAAGACTTGTGGAAGTGAATGTGTACTTTTTCTCTAAGAATTAATTGGAATTATACTTATGAAGGCTGATAGGTTCCAAAGAAAGGACCCTTCATTAATGTGGCATCCCAATGGGAAATGATGTAAAGGTCAGTAAGTACCTTCCTGCTTATTATATATATTGGTTAGTCTCATAAATTCATTAAAATAATGACATACATAGTTAAGAAAAGTTGCCATACAAGAGTCTTCCCCAAGCACACTAGACAGATTAAGTCCTCAGCACCGATCTTGGTACCTCAGTCATGAATAAAGATGTCAAAGAGATCACTAAACTGTTAAGAAATTCTAGTATGGCTGAAAGAGAGTGTAGGGAAGCTAGAAGAGGTTTTCTAAGTGGTAGCGTAATGCTAATTGCTTACCAAATGGGTACAGAATACTGACAGTGAAAGCACTGTTGTATTGTGGAGAAATATCATAATGATGTTAACAGAAGGGTTCATTAGAATTTCGTTGAAACGTTGTCCAGTGTCTGAGTACTTTAATTTTTTTTCTTTGAATTTTAATGAATAATATATTGGTTTAGAAAGGTTGATTCTGGATCATTTGAACCCATGTTATTATAGGCTGTTGAAGAAAACAACCTGAACTTGGCCCGTGCCCTTTAAATACCTGTGAACGAGCAAGTCCCAAAGCAGGATGAAGTCCGGCAGCTGTTTCAGCAGTAAACAGCTGAAAACAGGCCAGGTTGCTGGGAAAGGAATGAATGAAGGTTTTGTGCCTATGTTTATGAAGCCCTCTGAGTGACCAGATCTATCCCTGCCAGCCTTTAAAGTTCTTGCAGTTCTGAATTGCTTTGATCTGAGCCGCCCTTTCTTCTGCTGCAGTGCTTGGGAATCCCATAATCTTTAGGAGTATTCAGTTTTGAATCCTCCTCGTGCATGCTTAAAAAAGAAGGTAAAACATTTGAGATTAATAGTCAGATTAATAGTCAGTATTGCACTGTGGACACCAGTCTTATCTAATGGATGATAATGCCACCAAATCATCAGCCTTTTGTATAACAAGTGTTGCAGTTAATATCTGAAATTCAAGAATTCAGATTCAGCTCTGTCATGTGTACTGTTTCCTGCAGACACACAACAGCTACTGCCTCTATTTTTAATTTAGAATTGTTTCTGTATTTCTTATGACTGCTTATAAGTTTTCTGTCAGCACACGGCAAGATGCAAGTGACGTTCTTTATAATATCTTTGTTCAGAACTGTACTTAGAAATGAAGATCAGATCAGACTTTTTTCCTTGTACTCTTTTTTTTTTTTCTAGTGCTCTTGGAATAAAACAAAGGCCTTTCAAAGCAGTTTGGCCTCATTCCAGCATCAGACAATGCATTTGATTATGAGGTCTTAAGATCAATGTAGTTTTTTTAATCTAGCCTCAATGTCAAAAAAATGCATGACTGAGGTGCACGGATTGATTTGATCTACATCTTTATGTATCTGCTATCCTATGTAGATTTTATTTTCCAGTGGAACATTAGAGGACATTTTTCAAAAATGTATTTTTCTAAGTTGACAGTAAAATTAATACAGAATTTCATACTTCATATTTATCCCCTGTTTCTAGACTCTAATTTTTGCTCTTCCATGGGGATTAACACACTTCCTCATTTTTGGAAAGAGACAGTGGGAATGGCCCTTGATGATCATTTCCTAGAATCACAAATGTTGAATATATTAGAGCAGTGGATGCAAGGCCCTATATTTTTTTTTTTCAGTAATTGCCAGCACTTTTTAATGTGTTGCCAGTTCTCTTGATTTTTTTTTTTCTCATGACTTGAATGGGAGGTGGTGTAAGACTTGAAACACCCTGCTTTCTGGAGGCACTTGATTAAGAATCTCAGCTCTTGTATTTTTTATATGAAAGAGGTGATGAGAAAAGAAGTGTACTTATCTTGCTACTGCAGTTTACCTTGTCATTATTCTACAAAAAATGTATATAGTATATATTTTGATTTTTTTGAATATCACTTCTTGCAAATTTCCATTCTATTATGATGAATTGGAAGCAAGGTGGTGAAATAGAGAAGACTCACATCTGAATGAGAAAATGGTGAGAGAGACTGCAAGGTAAAGCAGTGTCACGAATTGTGATTTCCACAAGCTGTTAGATAAGACAGAACCAAGAAAGCATGTAAATACCAAAATGGCAAAAAGGAGGTTATTGACATATGATCTGCATTAAAATCTCTTGTTACTGAAAACAGTTTTTCATTTTTTAAGCATTGAGTTTTTGCCACATGCAAAAATTAATAACAGTTGCCTACTGTCTTCAAAATAATTTAACACTTTAGTGTTGGTATATTATTATTCCACATGCTGTCTTTTTTAAACAGATCAGAATAGAATCACTTTTATGCTTTCAATATCTGCATTGCTAATTCTGTTCTTCATGAATCAGGATACTATTTATTAACCTTTTTTTGAAACTTGGAGAATGTTGTGTTTAATGGTAGTATCAAAAAGATTGAAAAATGTTAAAATAATTATGTATGTTAAAGTATTACTAAATAATGCCCTATCACATCTAACATCCACAGCACACATACTGAGGAGAAACTCTGTTCTCATGAGATTTAACACAATGGCTCTCAGACTTCAGTATGGATGCTTTGGATACAATCTCTGCAGATTAATAAAACTCAATGAAATATTTACCTTAATTGCACTTCAGCCTCTTTCTTTTAATCACATTTAATAGAGCTAACAGCAAGTACTGTTTCCCACTGATGTTTTTCTCATTAGCACGCTATTGGAAATAAAATTTAAAGATGAAGGTTGGCCCCTAAAGCAGCAGAGAATTTAAGGTAATGTTTCCTGGGTTTTTAGATAGGACATTCACATAACTTTTACTAGCAGGGTTATATCACAGAATCACTGAGGTTGGCATTGAGCTCTGCAGATTGTACAGTCCAATATCCATGCCCGTTGCAGGGGCAGCTGGAGCACATTACTAGACACTGTCCAGCTGGGTTTTGTCTCCAAGGACAGAGACTCCACAACCTCTCTGGGCAACCTGCTCCAGTGTTAGACTACTCTTGCCATAAATAAGGTTTTTTTCTTGTGTTTAAACAGAACTTCTCGTGTTTCAGTTTTATGTATAAGAGAAACTGCTTTTATGAGAGATCCTCCAAGCACCCAGTCATCTTCATGGCCTTTTTCCTGGACTCTCTCCAGTACGTCCATGTCTCTTTTCTACTTGCAAGCTCCCAAGTTGCACACGGCAAACCAGATATGGCCTCACGAGGGCTGAGCAGATGGGAAGGATCACCACCCTTGACCTGCTGGCAATGCTCTTATACCTCAAACCGGGATGCTGTTGGCCTTTTTTGCTGCAAGGGCATGTTGCTGGCTCATGGCCAATTTGACATCTCCCAGGGCCCCCAGGACCTTTTCTGACAAGTCATTTTCCAACCAGTTGTCGCCCAATGTGTACTGATTCATATCTTCAAAAAGATCTCTTATGAAGGGTGACAGGCTTAACTTCATACTAAAGTCTGTCTCACAGCATGAACACAGTTGCAAGAAAATTTCTATTTCCAGTAGTGTTTCTACAGTAGGAGTTTTCATGCTGACCCAGTGCTTTGCTCTTGCTCTCTTCCATCTTACTGATATAAAATAGATCCTCATAAAGTGTCTAGTGTTGCTTGATGTCATTGGGGAGAGTAAATTTATTTTATTGTTTAAAAACCTGAAGTGTAATATGTTATCCTGGTACACTGAGCATGTTTTGTAATAAGTATCTGAATAATTTTATTCTCACAGAAATAGGGTTTTTTTTTGTGAAGTTCAAAGCATCTCCTTAATGTTTTGTATTCAGTGACAACCATGACACATTTGCTTGTGGACTTGGGGGACACGCAGAAAGGATGAGCGAGTGACAAGCAGGAAAGGAGATCAGTATCTGGGTTTGATTCAGTTGTCAAACAAGTAGGTTGTAAACAAACGTGGAATTTAAAGGGGGATTACAATATTTTTATTTATTCCGTTCTGCATGTTCAATATCAGTACTTCCATTCCAGAGAGAATAATGTAAATATAGTAGACAGATCAGGATTAGATTGGGATCAATATTTAGATCACGATAGCAACAGTATTCTATCAGGTGAAAAACTCACTAGTGTTATTGAGAGGTAAGAATGAACATCAAAGGGAGGTTACATCTTAATTCATATAAATGTGGGTGTATATATATATATATATATATAAAATATAGGGGTGTGTATATATATGTAAATTATAGGTTAGAAAAGTGCATTAGGAGAGTATCAGTCTCCATCAATACTTAAGTTTTCTTTAACACAAATTCAGGACCTATTTATTAACTGTCCACATTTATACAAAGAAGAGACTCTTAATTGCAATGAATAATTTCCTGATGCTATTCTTCATAATGGTAAAGTTTTGACCTTTAATGTTTGTTTTGACACTTAGCTTACTCTTTATCTCTGACTTGATCATATAACTTTCAAGCAAGAAAAGTCACCAAGGAATTTTCAAAAACCTGTAGTGCTTCAGAAAGGTAAACTTCAGGCCAGGTTCATCTCTTGTTCTCAAATCTTCCTAGCATTAAAATTGATGAAGGGATGATTTATCAGGATGAGAATTATTCAACCATGACATACAGAAATTCAGAGTTCCATGTATGTCCTCATTTGTCATTGTCTTCAGTCATTTGTCATTTATGATCATTACAGTTTTATGCAGCAATGGTTCAAGTTCTGTTTTGAAATAGCTCACATCATCAGTTGTAGAACCCCATTTAAAATCTCCAAAAGTATTAATTTATTTAAAACAGAAACTTAATGAGGCACTTGGCAGTTCCAAATTTACATTTAAATATATGTGGGCCAAAACATGATGTTGTATACCATCTTTATTCCTTGTTTCAGTGAAAACTTTTTTTTTTTCTTAAGCAGGCTAAGCAAGAAAGCAAAATTTAGTCCTCATGATATTCTTTATTTTTCCCAGAGAACAAAGTAGTTGAAAATAACTTGAATTGTCTACTGCAATCTTGTAAATTTTCATAGTGCTTTATATTAGGGTTAATCAGCTGATAAGAATCAATGCAGCTGATCATCTGATTAGCTGAACTAAATTGTAATTAGGTGCTAATGAAGATCATTTGTAGGCATACAACATGCATATAATTCTTAAGTTTGATTTCTAAAGCTTGACAGTGTTCTGTTCTACTAATTTTTATTTTCCTCTGTTTTGTTTTGGTACATTTGAATTCTGTATTTCCTATTTGCTTTTAAGATGGTAGAAAACAAAGTTATCTAGATTGTTCTGTAAGGGGTTGAAAAGTGGTTGTGAATATATAAAAATTTGAAATTTGTTTCACTCTCTGATGGATGAGGTGGATAGAAAATTGGCTGGACCACTGAGCTCTAAAGGTTATGACCAGGATTGCAAACTCCAGCTGCCAGCTGGTTACTTGCTCTATCCTTTAGGAATTTATACTGGGGCCAGTACTGCTTAAGATTATTAAGAATGTGAATACTGGGACAAAGTCCCCTTTCAGCAGCTTTGTGGTGATACCACTTAGAGGGAGTGGTTGATATGCTGGAAGACAGAAGGACCATGGTAGCCTGGAGAAAAGGGCTGACAAGAGTCTCATAAATTGCAAGAAGGGCAAATGCAAAGTCCTTCATCGGGGTGGAATAACCTCATGCAACAGTGTAGGTGAGAAGCTGTGGATGAAAAACAGAAAAGTACCTGTGTGTCATAGTGGACAAATTGAACAGAAGTCAGCAGTGTGCACTTGCAGCAGAAGAGGCCAACTGCATGCTGCGTTAGCAAGGGTGCTAGAGAAGGTCAAGGGAGGTGTTTCTTTTCTGCTCAGCTGTGGTAAGACCAATTCTGGAGTGCTTAGAGCACTTGTGGGCTCCTCACTACATGAGAGATATGGGCGTACTGGAGTGAGTCCAGCAGAAGCCATCAAGATGGTCAGAGGCTTGAAGCACATGATGTGGAGGAGGAGGCTGAGCTAATGAGGTTTGGTCAGCCCTAAAAGGAGAAGCCAAAGAGAGCATCCATGCCATCGTAATTCAGGTGCTTGGCTCTTCTGTAATACCTGGTTGAAAATGACTAACAGAGATTTATAAACAGAGCTTGGTAAACAGAGAACTGTGATAGCCTTTTGGCAATTTGATGTCATTTAAAAACAAAAATAGTAACTCATATTTGAAAAATGATAGAACCAAATAAAGCCTAAAGAGATAAAACACTCAAATCCCATTAAAATTCAATGCACTGTTATTTCACTCACACAAACAAGGTTTCTTGTTCTTAAAATTAGAGGTAGTTAACATTTGTTTGCTTGTTTGTTTTCAATTTAAACTAAGGATGTAGAAATTAATTCGTTGTCGTCTAATGTTTAAGCCTTACACACACACACACACAAAAACGTGCACAAAAAATCTCATTTGGACCGAGATTGTCTGGTAATGATTCTGATCAGAGAATTATGTTATGTTTTCATTAATTCCAGCAAAAACTTTTGTTTTTTTCTGCTTACACCAGTTATAGTTTGTTTAAAAGTGTAGGTTGCTGTACCTTTTTAGGGCTATTTCTCACTGGAAAAACAAAGATGATGTTGAATTGTTCTGTTCAGCATAGTTACTGTTCAACAAAGTTACTGTAAAGCATAGTTTGATGCTGTCGATAACATGAAACTGCTTGGAAAAAAACCATGTAATTACAGAGGAATCAAGTCCTCTTTAGTATGGGTTAGCATACTACTCTGTCAATAAGGCAATAATAATAACTTGAAAAAATAGCAAAGCAATTTCAATATCATGATAAATGTTTCAAATAAATTGCTAGCTTATGCATTGACCTTGGTGAGCACTTTCGTGGGAATGTAGGATGATTATATACAACTTGTCAAACAAAACAATAGTTTATGATCTTAAAAAATTGAATTGCCTCAGCATAATTGTAGAAATTGGACAAAAATACAATAAATGCAAGTAGCTGTTCAGGTCATGTCTTTATTAATAGCATGTCATTAAGCAAACTAAAAAGCGTTAACTGTGCCATACTTAGAGATTAAGTGGGAGCAGAACCTCATTAGCTCTAACAGAAAATCTCAGTCAGATGATAGCAGGGCTGGGAGCACTTCACTAAGTACATCTGTATAGTCCATCCTTATTACGGGGTCGCATTGAGAAACAAGGCACCGTAAATGTTACAATATAGTGGGTTGGCTCAGAGCATTGTAGAGGGACTAGAGACCAAGAACCCATTTGCCTGTTTGACTCAAGAGAATAACCTTTGTGTGAAACAACCTTAGAGGACTCTCTGGATTTGGCAGTAGACAAGTATCCTCATTTTCATGCCCCGTCCCATGCCCCCATCCCTTTTATAATTTCATCCTCTTTCAGCTTCTCATTGTATTTTTGTTCTCACCTCAGCTGTTTATTGCCATGTTGCATGGGGACAGCCTTTGTCCAGAATGCTGTGCTTTCCCTCAGTTTGCTGTGTGGGTGGTTTCAGACAGCGGGGTCCAGCCAGGTCCTTGCCCGAGATGAAGGGGAGTGAAAAGCTGTGACAAAAGTCCCCCACTTGTAATCACAGGATCATAGAATACCAGGTTGGAAAGGGCAACAAGGATCATCTGGTCCAACCTTCCTTGGCAAAAGCATGAGCTACACAAGCTGGCCCAGCACCCTGTCCAGATGAATCTTAAAAGGGTCCAGTGTTGGGCAATCCACCACTTCGCTGAGGAGATTATTCCAATGGCTGATTGTTCTTATCATGAAAAATTTCCCTCTAATGATGAATAGCTAAAGAAAAGGAGTAAGTTGAAGCAAGCAAACTATTTTCTCCTGCAGCACTCTGGACTGAGGTTTCCAAGAGACAGGGAGCCAGTTTAGTCTATCACTGTCATGGTTGTGATATAACTACATCACTCATTATAGATAGGGTTAACTCCTGCCAGAAGTGACAGAGAAAATGTTTTTATTTCATCCTTTCTTGCCTGGGCCAAATTTGAACTGGTATTTATTGAAAACCCTCAAAGCATTAAAACAAATTCAACCATTACTGAAATTTAATCCTACCAAAAAAACTCCAAGAGAAAGTAGTTATAAGTAGGGGAAAAGAGTTTGGTTGCAGAAAAGGTTAGTGATATCTGAACACTACTCTCTGCATATGCAGAAGGTATTAAATTCAGTGCTGAAATTTGTTTTCCCCACAGTAGCAGAAAGATTGCTGAAGCAGTTAGGAGCTATTGAATAAACTATTAATTCACTGTCATTTTTTTCTTGCACCATTTCTGTGAATTGTTCTTTTGTAGCCTTGTAGCCCTGTAAATCTGGTGTTGCTATTGCTTGCAACAGGCACAGGTTTTGTGTTAAGATAACAACATAGACCTTAGGACCTGTTGGCCTTTGTTGGGAGTTGGCTTGGCATCCACGTGTTCTGTCTTAGCTTGTTTAGCTGTAACAATTTTTTGCCAAACAGATGCTACTGCCTATTTTGTTTTAGCTTTTGTACAGTTGTCTGGTGTGTATATATAAATATATGTATGTACATTCTTACACATTTTATTTATATTTCTGTAACCAGTAGGTAGAAATAACAAGTAGTTGTTCTGTGCAGAATGAACTACCTATGACCCTGGAACAAAAATACAGCACAGAAGAGTATAAGGAAGAGATAACAGCAGGAGTTTTCAATCTACAGGCCTGAGAACTATAAATAACTCCCCAGTGGATAGTTATTGTTAAAGGAAACAAGCCTTGGACCTGAGTAAAACCAGTTTTAGGGCTAGGTAACAAAGAAAAGAAGGAACAGATATCTAACATGCATGAAAACACGACACGTATATAGTACATTTGGATGTAGCATGTACTTGCAAGCCAGTGAAGAAACAGTTCATGAGAAAGCATGTAAAAGTGACCTGAAGTGGTTCCATGAGTGGAAAAAAATAAAACGTGGGTAAGGGGAAGCACAACACTGTAGAAAAGTATTTATTATAGAACATTATGTAGATATTTTAGCCAAATATATTTTGAGATATAAATATCAATGTAACTGGTCTAATTCTTTAGACTAAGATTTAGGTTAAAATAACAGTAATTTCTTGGCTTTGCATATAAGGTCTGTTCCTTTTGCTCATATCTAGATTTTAAGTGCAAGAAACAACAGGATTTTAAGTGCACCACATTACAAACTGGGAATTTGTGCAACTTACACTGTAATTTCGATGAAATAAAGTGCTAGCACTTTGCTGCACAGCGGTGTGCACAACCCGTGACTCCAAGCTGTGCCTTTCACAGTTTGTAAAATTACCAAGGATTACCCAAGTTCTTCCCTTAGCAGCAGTAGATGATACCGTTTTTGAACAAGGAAGCACCTATGACTAGAAATGACTAAATCTTTTTCTAGAAATATGAAGTTTGTCAGCTGATTGCATGGAGGTCAATCTGTCCCACTTCACCACAGGGCTATGAAAACTAGCAGGTTACCAGCCATTTTTCCTCTAGAAGAGAATGCAGTGTGAGCCATCATCTGTTTATAGTTCAGAAATATTACATCCTACCTTACAGTTGAAATTTTTATACACGGAAGTAGCTGGTCAGTTTGATAAGTGTGAATTTCAGTAAAGCCTTAACTAGTCCTCTAAAATATAATCATGTAATTTAAACATTTTTTAAGAACTATTCCAGCTTCTCTGCAACTATATACTGTTCATAAAAGCAAGGAAAATGTAAGTATGTATAAGCTGAAATACTGAACTACTTAATTTATCTCATAGTGGCGTATTTTAGTTCAACTATGTCTGAATACACATTGTCCTACCTGTAAATAAAAGTCATTAGGTTGTCCCCGGAGCCTTCCAAACATGTGTCTATAATCAGCAGTGTTAGGATTATAACACTTTCTGTATTGGTAGTTTGATCTATACAAACACGAATACAATAGTAGAGGGATTTTAAAAGTCAAATAAATGTCACTGGAGTGCAGTAGTAAATGTGTCCAAGGAATGTGCTACCTTAATTGAAAATTCAAATTACTGAACATTGCTGCTTTTCAATAAAACATTCAGTGCTGTTGAATGAAAAATCAATAGCTGCTTTATAGTGCATTTTTCTTAAGCAGTAGGCAAGCACTCAGTTCCCCCTCAAAAGATTTTTAGTCTTCGATCTTTAGTATTTATCTCTTCTTCTTCGTCTCTTTCCACAACAAAACAGTCTTCAGTTTCTTTTGTAAACTAAAACATAGTTCACTGGTAAAGAACAGAACATGTGGCATTCAAATTTGATAGTCATTGTTATAGTTTAAAGCCATTACAAAGTCAGATGCCTGGTTACTTCTTTTTTCCTGACAGAACACTTAATTTAGACTGCGTCTACTGAGATTTCAGGAAATACTCTAGTTTACATTTGGATAGGATGGGATTTAATTTTAAGGCAAGAGCTTTGACATTGTTGTAGGACAATTTGAGATTTGTCCTTGCTACTCAGAGGAAAAAAAAAAAGGATAGAACAAATATTTAAAAGTTCAACTGGAAACAGTAAATATGTGCTGGAGATTTGTAGGACTTTGAAGATGCCTATTAAAGCAGAGGTCTTTGTGGAACGTGAAGTTCTTGGAGGTGTTTCTCCATGATGCTTGATAGAGATTGAGTGTACTCCAGTTGCTTTTGACCTTTGGCTTATACATTTGACAGTTTTCCATCCAGGTATGCCATAGCATGACAGGACCAGTTCTTGGTCTCAGGTTGCCTTCTCTCCTTTCACTTGCTTCTTTCAGGAGGTAGCACAGAATCTGCATTAGTATTCCGCTGCACACAAAGCTGAAGTGGTACCTACTCTCTTCTCTTCTTGTACCTGCTCCCTTCTTTTCCTGTATACACGTGAGACAGTGACAGTGATGCTTTATACCAACTGAAGCTGCAGCTTTGGGGCTCTGTGAAAGGACATACAGCATCTCGCAGTTGCTCCTGCCCAAGCTCCGTTCCAGCAAGTGCTCTCATTTCCAGTGTGGAAACTACTGCAATGATCTGTACCATCGTGATAAGAAAAAAACTTTGGATTTGCCATACGACTTGTGGCAAGAAAAGCATTTGTGTTACAGACTGCTATGCACACAGGCCGTTGGGAGTTTTGAGTCAAAATTATATTAATCTTTGAGGATAAGTATGTAATAGGTCATTAAATTCCAGAATATAAGTCACAGATATTGATTATAGCTGGCACTTGAATACATAGTGTCACTACATATGACATAGCCTGAAGTTTTGTGTATATTGTACATTCTCAAAGCCTTTAGAAATAATTTTAAGCATCCATTATTTTCCAAAAGAGGAGAGAACAATGACACTAAGTATAAGCTCCCAGGGCAATATGCCTTGCTAAAAAAACAGGAGTGAGCTTTAAGCTTGCAGATCAAAAATAATTCCTTGGAATATGGATGAAAATTTTGTGTGCCAATATAGACTCATTCGTTTAAATGGAACTTGTCCTTTTGTAGTATTTCACAGATGTGACTTAGTAACAAGGGTCATTAGCCTCTAAGCTAAAAACCAGAATGAGAAAAGAGCCAGATCAAAGTATGCATTACAACAGCAAAACCACTGCTGATACATGGTCTGAAAGTACTTTTGCTTTTCCCTGTTTCAGATTGTCTCTTTATCTCAGCCTTGTGATTGCCTCCAATACTATAAGCAGCTGCCTTTTTTTTTTCTCTATGGCTTATCAAATTAACAGACACTCGTTGAGAAGTACGTGCAGATGTAGGAACAGAAAAATATCAGAATGTTATCAAGATCTAGAGGCTGGCTGTGTGGACTGATGCGGAAATTCTCCTATGTCTAGTAAATCATGAAGAAACCATGGCTGGTCACCCAGAGGCAGAATCTAATCTGTATTTGTGATAACAGATGTAAATTCTGAAAGCTTTTTCAGTATCTTGTGCAGTTTGTTTTTAACTAGCTAAAAATGGGTGCTTGATTTTTGTCTCATCAGTGAAAGTCAGTGAGCGATGAAGGAACCGAGTCTCTGTTATTTTGTTTGCTGCATAGAGTTACAATCCTTAAGTGACTTCCGACTTTTTCAGTCAACATATGATGCTTTTTTGACTTGTTCTGAGCATATACAAGTGGTAAATAGAGACTAAATCAAGCACAGTCTGCCTCTCCATTCTTTCAGCATGGTATATGTTTTTCGTCTATATTCTGGTTTGGTGCATGGCACGATACCTTTCTGGTTCAAGTGAGAGAATCAGACAGAACAAGTTCATGTTGCTGGGCTTCCTGCAGCCTCGGGAAGTGTCCTCACCACTTGCCTATTGATCATCCTGGGTTTAGGCTTGTGTTTAAGGCGAAGGACAGGCACTATCTGCAACATCTTGTAGTTCCAGTCCATCACTAACCCAATTTGGTTACTTGACTTCTGTGTGCTGTGGCTTCTTTGGTGTCCCTCTGCTTCGTGTCCTTCATACAGGAAGAGAAACATGTGATGGGGAGGGGGCAGGAGAGAGGGAAATTATGAAAGGCCTGGTCTTGCTGCGGCATGGAACTGGGATGTGACTGGAGCATCACCTGCGAGCTGGGAACATTTTACCATTTTTCCTTTTAAGAGGAAGGAACAAGAAATGTTAAGATTTCTTATGTTTTGTTTCTGTGTGGTTTTTTTTTCCCCAAGTTCCTAAAACCTTATTTTTTTTTCTCAACCGTGCTATAGTTTCTCACTCTTTGTGATGTCTGTATCAAACAGGGTAACTTAGAAATGTTAAAAAAATCAAATTGGCTAGAACATGTTTCCCCAGAGTGACATAAATCCCAGCATTTGAATGCTATATTCTGTTACCTTACCCTAAAAAGGAAAACAAATGGCTGTTGCTAATACGTAATCTTAAACAATGCTGAACGGCTTCTTCAAAATTAATTTCAGGGAAGACAAATGCTATTGAGGAGCCAAGCCAATCCCCCCATGACCTCCCTAGAGGCTGTTTCCAAACTGCCACAGCTACTGCTTGTAAAGCAAGTCATGGGATCTGTCAGAGAGTGAGCCAAGCAACCGAGGCAGAAAGCCAGATTCAGAGGCTGGAGGCATTCCAGATTTTGCTGTCTCTGTCAGATGTTTACTGATAATCTTCCATGTGTGGATATAAGGCTTCAGGAAGGAATTTCTGCCATAGCAAAGATACCCAAGTTCAATGTTTTAGAATGTCGTCTTGTGTTAGATGCCTTTCAAATCCCATGTTCTTTTAAAGTGCTCTCACAGCAGACTGAAGCAGAGAGACAAGGTAGAAGCCCTGTTGCTGAGTATTACCATGCATGGAATTTGAGATACACAAAAACTCAGCAACTCAGATATGACTAACTTGGATGTTTATATTGTGGTGCTCTTTTAAGTCTTATGGAAGAGATTACTCTCTGTTTACATCTTTATTTTCTATGCTATAACAGATACATGGATAGAAAGGGTAAGAAAGGAGTCTTAATGGCTTTGTGATATTACCTGTTCCAAAGGTTCTTTTTCTTCATTCTTATGATTATCACAATGTGAGCAATAGCAAAAAAAGGGGGCAATAAATACCACGTAGACCTTTCACGTTTTAGGGGAGGAAAGTAACCTGAAACACCAAAATATTTCCATCTTTCTTTTAAACATGTATTTTTTCTCTATTTAGGAATATGAGGTGTTATAGCCAATTTTAGAACCTGTACATGGTTGTACTTTGCCTGATTTCAAAATAATCAGAACAAAACGTGCTAAAATGCATTATTAATATCAGAGGGTAGCCCAGCAGACCACATGCAGCTTTTAATTAGACTCATACAATTCTGTATAAGCTGGTTGGCTTTCACAGAGTTAAATGAGAACAGAGTTTGACCTTCTCTGCCTATAGAGTGCTAAATGCTGTGGCACTCAGGACAGTGTAATACAAGACGGATTGCTAACCTTCCCATCATGTACAGTCCATTGTGGCTGTTGCCAACTAGATCAAATGAACATTTGGAAAGGTGTGTTAAATAGTGGCCAGATCCCATTCTCTCTTAATTATGCGCCTTTCACCAGCACACAGTACTAAATCATCCTTGCCCAGGGGTAGTATAATTACTGCTGAATAGCCTAATGCTGAATAACTTAATATACTAGAGGCAATAATTATTCCCAGAATGTGTCTGTTCCAGTTTGCCTGTTTACTTGTGTTCTTCAGAAAAAATTATCCCACGACTTAAATACTCTTTAGGGCAGTTCTGGTCTTTGCCTTGATTATATTGGTCACAAGCTCAGCCCTTTGAGAGTAAGCTAAGACTTCCTTAGAAGAATGAAATGGTAATCAAATAAATATCTTCAGTAGCTCTGTAGAACATATTTTTAATTCTGTCATGGTCGTGCTATTCATTTTAATTTAATCTCTACTGTCAACCCATTTCTTTTGAATTGCTCAAAATTATTTCCTCCTGATTTGAAATAAAAGAAAGCTAAACTTACAAACTCCAATAACCAAAGGTCACTTTTGTTTTTAATATTTTAATAACCCATTATAGTTTACATTTGCAACTGGAGAATTTTCAGCAGATCCAATGCAAGATACTGCCCCATTTCTTTCAGGCACGTAGTCCTTGCCCTCCTTGTTCAGTTTGTGCTTTGTGTGGATGGGAACAGTTCATTGCTACTATCCACCTTTCTCCACTTAACTGCTTTTATTACATTTACATTGAATAGTGTGGTGACACTGGTTGTAGAGAGTTTGATGTGAAGTTTGTGAGCAATGTGTTGCCATTTCTGCATTTCTAGACTTCTTACTGATCTGTCTAAAGGGTTATCAAAAGGTATATCCCACAAATATATATGCTGTGGGAATATTTCCTCCAGATGAGGGGTGTTAACATTAGCGAGTGCAATAAACATTAACCCTCTGGAGGGTTTTGCAACAGAATATGTTACAAAACTCTAACATATTATTTAATGTAATTTTAATTATTTAAAATCTTTATCATGGTGAAGTAATTTTGAAAATTTTACTTTGCATTGGAAATATTTGAGTTGTAAACATGTAGTGTCAATTTATTAGTTTTTATTTGTCTAATAGCCTGGCCTCAGTGTTGTATGCCATTTATCCCGAGATGTAACCTTTGTGTCTAACAGTGATTTGACAATTAAATTTTGCTTTTTTTTTTTTTTTTTTACTAGTGTCTGTTTTAGGATGGGAAAGATACCTACCTGAAAAGAAACACTGGGGACCGAGTTAAGTCTATATAGACTCAAGCTAAATTATCTGAATACAGACCCTGTGATCTTGGGACTGTATATTTTGCCCAAGGTGCAAAGTGCTTTGTATATGACCCCAGACTGTCTGTGTTTAAATGTTGCAGCAAACAGTTAAACTCCCGAGAATAAGTGAGGAATGGATTATATTACTTCAGCAGGCACTCATTCTAAAACATACATGCTTATAACCTTATCTGAAAAAAGGCTGCCCTGGTTCCAAAATCTATAATGTTATTTCATTACCCTCACATTCAAACATGCATACAAATCTGACAAGCAGTCAATTCATTGGCTGAAAGCAGCTTCCACTTTAGCAGCTGTATCTATTTTGGTGTATTGTCTTGGAGGCTACGTCAATGAGCTGCCGTATTCAAGTATTCAGTACTCAAGTGCTGAAGTTTTTGATTGGAAGCAGACTAATATTTATCTTCAGTTACCA
This sequence comes from Streptopelia decaocto, assembly GCF_964273445.1. Classification (NCBI taxonomy): domain Eukaryota; kingdom Metazoa; phylum Chordata; class Aves; order Columbiformes; family Columbidae; genus Streptopelia; species Streptopelia decaocto. The sequence goes on from NC_138665.1 coordinate 9,515,131, forward strand.
AAAAGTCTAATTCATGATCTCTTTTCCCAAGTCCTCAATAAAAAGAGTATTTTCTTTTAAGTCCGACAAAAATTCATTTTTATTTGCTGAAGTAAGATTTTTATTTTTTAAAAAAATTACCACCCCCAGAAAGAGGATATGAAACTAAAGAACTTAAGTGTCTGATGTTATGGCATGTGGAAACAAATTCATTCTCTGTACCTTGGAGACAGGACCTACCAGATGAAAATCAAATAAACTAATTAGTGTTGAGCAAAGAACATTTTATGTATTATGGCTCTCTGGGCTAATTTCACTCCTTTCCAGCTACTCATTATATAAAGCTCCTTAAATCAGTGGGACATAAGGCACTGTACTGAGAGCAAGGTCAATGAAACCAGACTCTTTCAGGATATAATGAATGGAGACAGGATTCTCCAAGGGATCTTCTTAATGTATGTCAAGAGCACAAGAGATCAGAGACTAGTGATTATGAAATGGACCTGGAGTTTTATTTTTTTTTCCCCCAATTGCTGTTTCCATTTTTTCTTGTTGAACATTTTTAAATTGAAGACAAAGGCTTAGTAGGAAGTTTCATTATCAGCCTGCGGCTTTATGGGAAAAAGGTAAAGGTGGGCACATGGAAAAAAGTCAGGAATATGTTCCTGTTTGGTTGAAAACTGAAATTGATGAGCAGCCATGTAGCCTGACTTACATTATTTCTTATTTTATGGAAATAGATTTGTTTAATGTATATCTCCAGTTGCAGAATACCTTCAAGTAGGCAGTCTGAACATACAGAAGCATGTTCAGTAACACTCCTGAAACTTGCTTTTAAAGCCAATGCTCATCTGAAATTATCCACTGCATAGAGCGTGCCTTTAAACAGAATGGTTCAGCAGCCATGGTCTGAGAACTGTTCTTGCAGAGGTTCTGCAACTGCAAGTAAGTCTTTCTTAGGTTATTTAGAAATACTGTTTTTCATTCTCATTTAGAAATTACTGTAATGAATGTAATTTCTTGTACCTTGAAATGATATGTTAATTCTGTTTTGTTAAATTGTGAGGTCATATTTACTTTCATTTTACACAAAATCACGGTAATTCTGTACCAAGCCTATATAGAGAAATATCAGGGGTAAAAGGGAAAGGAAAAAAAAGTACAAAAGATCAAAAGATCAGAGAAAAAAAAAACAACAAACAGAGGAAGATCTGTTTCATTATATGAAGTACAAACTTTTCCAGGCTTCTAAGTTCTTGAACAAACTGGCATGAAACAAACTCAAGTTAGTTGAGTTAGTGAGTAATTATGTTGAAAATTTAGGAGCTCTAATGAAGATATATACACGTGCCAGGTTGCCCAAAGGCCATCTTTAGCTGTACAGTCCCCTGGAAGGGAAAAAAAAAATGTAGGTTCTGACTGTGTTGATAGTAGGTTGTAAATAGTTTGTGTGATAGGCCAGCAGGAGTCATTAGACTGCATAGGTAGTAGAGCTGAGTTACTGACTCATTGTAATCAAATATTTATATTTAGTAAAGTCTGGGGCTCAGAGTGGCAGTTAGATATGAACATGTCCAAATTGTCTGGAACTGTCATCCGAGATGCATAAGCAGAGAGATTACAAATTCCTGCAAGAAACCTAAGATGTTGGCAAGCTCTATTTTGAACAGAAGAGAAATTGGGAGGTTTCAAGAAATAATGGAAAAGCCCAAAGTAGGTTTGGTATAGTTTATGAAGAAATATAATATCTGATAGAAATGCTAGAGTCACTAAATAGCAGCCCAAGTGCAATAGTTACAAGAGTTTTATTTTTTTTTTAGGTGGTATTTGTCAAAAATGTTTCAGTTAAGAGATTTGTGGTACTTGGAAGTATTCAAAACAAACAAAAGAACAAAAAAATGATGAGTAGCTCAAAGGAGAAACCTAAAGCTTAAAGAATATTGCATATTTTCTCTTGAAATCCATAAAAAAATTCTGAAAGGCTGAGTGTTTTGGATGCATATATGCTTCTTGAGTCTTAAAGTTAAGATCAAGTAAAACTGGGCAAGGAAACAAAAATTAATAGATTGACTTAATGCAGATGATACATGAGATTTTAGAAGGTACTTGACCCATCCAGATCTCATAACTTTGTAGAATCATTTTTATTCCTTCAAGTTTATTTCATATATTAAAAACATGACTCATCCATACTGACCATGAGAAACAGATCTGCTTTATTATACAAAGCACAAATTGGTAATCTGGAAGAGGCAAATATATTGGTCCTTCAAGGACATTTCTGATTTATGCCTGAAGACAAATCCAGGGACACAGGGATGTTAAATTTAAAAAACTGGATTTACTATTGGTGCTTGTGTAACTGTATTAATACAGCACTATTGGAACTATTGTTTGTATCTCTTTTTTTTCCTTTTTTTCTGAAGGGCAGGAGAGCAAATTATTTGATTTAGTGTAACCTTGTCAGTGTTTTGTTAGGTTGCCTTCAGTCATGAAGGCATGCATGCTAGTACAGTATAGTCCGTCTCTAATGATTTTTGATGTAGTTATGCTTAAGAAGCTATTTTTCTGTGGCCTGCTAGAGGATTTTATATCCTGAAGCATCTCTACTTTCTCCATTCATAACTAAATTGGAACACTCAATTTTGAAATAATAGTTAGTGTGATTTATTATTTACCAAGGCAGCAATGAAGAAAAGTATTTGAAAAGAAGCCAGTAGCAAATTACAATCGATTTGCACAATATAACAAATAAAATGTTATACGGAGGCAGACTTGCTGTTTCAAGTGATAGGTGATCCATAATAATATCTCCAAGATGTCTGTTTCTTTGTTACTGTCAACAATTCATTAATCATCTTGCTACAAAAAAGGAACTGCATCCCCCCCAACTCCAGTTCAGACATCTAAGAAAGTGCTGATTGTGGCTCTGCATTTTTCAAAATGCTGTTAAGTAAAGTATACATAGAGAACTTCAAGAAGTCCCTTCAGGTGCACTTGGAGTGAAAGAAGGTAAAATTATTTTCATGGTGGTGGACCACAATTACCTGATGTGTTGAATGGTGGCTATCCACAAATAGGGAAACTGGAGTGAATAATGATGCACAAATAATTCATCCTAAAATGATATGTTTAGTTAAATATTCTTACAACTGTAAGTTCACTAGAAGCAGACATTCATATTCATTTTCTAAGATGGTAAGATATTGTGTTTTTACAACAACAACAACAACAAAATTGGTTAAATCTTCTGCTGTGCTTCTAACTCTTTGGTTTTCATGCCCAAATGCTGTTATGTCTGCACGCCAGTTAATGGAGCATAACTGCTGTGCTGTGTGCAGTTCTGTCATCTGGGGAAAGACACTTCTTCCACGTGCCAAGAATCTTTCTGCTACATCTTTTGAATTAATCCAGAGTATTTTCTTCAACAATATTATTTATCTATAAGATCTTCACTTCCCATACTTTCGCATATGTTCTCCTGACCATTGGTGTATTCCTGAGGAAGAAGAGACAGCAGGAGCAACAGATACTGGAGCTACGAAAAAGTTTTTAGCTCAGAGATATTTATGTGCCTAAATAAGATAGGTAACTAGCATCAGAATAGAAAGCTTTATTGAATACTCTGCTACTCAGGATTTGTGTTTCTCAGATTGTGCTGGACATTTCTCTGCATCCTTTAGATAACATAGATGAGTTGCGGAGGGATGAATTTTCTGCCTCCAGTAAAGTATAAATGAAAGATTAAATCTACAAAGAAGTTTAGGCATGTAAAGAAGCAGATAAACACTGACAGGATCATCAGCAATCCCATGTTTATTTTATCCTTGAAAAAAACACACGCTACTTGCCAAACATAGCTTGTTACTGCCAAAAAAACGATAGTGCACTAATTTATCTAGAAAGTCTCAGGAGCTTCTTGACCAGACAGCATGATCTGTTAAGCCCGTTCTTTGATGTGCCATCAGTAAACAGAGAACAACCTGCATCCATTCCTTCTGTTAAACTCCCAGACTGCAGCTTGGTTACTTTTCCTGGAGTTAGTTGCATTTCTATGCATATCCATGCACGTAGTAATCCCTAATTGATTTCCCTTACATGAATTTGTGCAATCTCTCCTGAATTGGTGCACAATCAGTTTGAAAATGTGGGGTTAGGACCCTTATTTCAATGAAACCAATCTGGAAACTGCAAAATGTGACATTAGTACCAATAAATTAAACCATCAGTAAAAGGCTTAACCACTTTTCTTGCTATATTGTGCTACTTACAGAATGAGAACAACCACCAGTCAGTACATCAAGACTATGAAAGAATAAAAGGATAGTAACTTCTCATTCAAGTAAAACAAGTTGCATTATAACTGATAGAACATGTAGGAGCTCTGTCAAAATCTGTAAGAATGTTTGATGAGACAGATGTGACTTAAAAGTGTATTTCTGTAACTATAAAAACCCCACAATAATTATATAATAATATAATTTCTGCTATCCCTTGTCTTTATTACAGGTGGTTCGGGGAGGTATCATGGGAAGAAGCAATATGAAAGAGCATAATATCACCAGAGCAATGGCTTCCTGATTTTTCTAAGTTGTTGAATTTCTATGTGCATGAGAAATCTTTCACAAGAAAAAGAGCAGCACAGAATTTTTTTTGTTTGAATGAAAGTCATTTGCTTTTGGAGAACTTTCTGGGGTTTTTCAAGTCTTTCATTTTGAAATTAAACTCTGCCACTTGGACAAGGCACACAGGCAGCTAATTATCCGAAAAATGGGCATTGAGAGCTCTTGGGAAAAAAAAATTCACACTTTGGTAACTAAAATGATTGCTGAGGATATGGTATTGATTTGATAGTTTTGCAGCTGAAACTGTTTGCTAATTGGAGAACCAATTCAGTATTTTTATTCCCAGCATAGAAGCAAGAAGCTTCTGAATTAAGCATCAAGAGCAAATACTTGCTGAAGGAAAAATAAATCCAATAAAAACCCAACATGTGATACTGGATGAAACAGCAACCTGGCAGCCTTGCTCTGGGAGTTCTAAAACTTCCCTATAAATAGACAGGTACAAAACATCATTAAAAAAATGAATCAAAAAATTAATATCAATGAATGGTAGTAGGCAATTACAGCTGGCCAAGCTAATAACATTTTTCAGTTATTGTTTTTATCAAAATGGTCCATGAGGTTATTGCAACTATTGTTGTAATGATTAACAATGAAATACAAAACCTTCTAATGTGTTGCCCTTGCTTTCACAGAGTTGTCTCCCTTTCTGGCAAATTGTTGTGACAGAAAGAAACAGGTAAAGGGGAAGACTGAAAATGTTACATGTTTCTTGTTTTGTTTGTTTGTTTCTTAAAAACCTTAAAAATTCCAACAAAATATCTGAACAATATGAGAATTAGTTTAGATTATTTTTTAAATATATGCCTTTTTTCGTTTCCCTTTAGATAAATGTATTTATTTCATCAGGTGGTGTTAACCCTGTGTAAATGCTGCATTCAGGGAACATAAATCATCACTGTTTTCCATTTCAGATGTCATTCAAATAGCGAAAAGTGTTTGGTGGTCTATAGGAGCTAAATACCTGCAGGCTGCTGGTAACTGCTGACAAATGACACCAATCACTTCCTTACATCTGTATCGCTCTTTGAATTTTCTTATGTTTGGGTTTTTTTTTTCCTAAAATAAATTTTTCCTCTCTATCCCGAAATCAGATATTGACATTTTTGAAAGAGTGCCAACCACTGTGTCAGGCAATTTTGATAAATATGCACCCAGCAGTACAAGAAGGAAAAAAGAGCTATAGTTAATCCCCCAGCAACCATGTGCTTCCCACCCATCCCCCTTGCCCGCCCCCCAAAAAAATCTATGCAGCTATGGGATGCTTGCTAGGAAGGTAATATATAAAATATAGAAGTATGAATAAATAACAGCACGTTTCCTTCAGTGTGTATACCTTGTGCCATTTTATATCCCTTTCTTTTCCCTCCCTTCATCCTTACTGTCTCATTCCTTTTATTAATTGCTTGGCTTTTTCTCCTCTTCCTTCTTTTCTGGCCTTTCTTCTTGTGGAAAAGCATAACTTCTGTTCTACTCATTCATTTTTACTCATTCATTTTTCTTTTCTTCGTTGTCTCTTGGCCATGTAAGCCTCCTTTCCTCTACCCCAGAGATATTTTCTCAGTTCTCTTATTTCACTCCCTGTGATCTGTGTGCCGCTCCTTCTGCCTCTAATCCTTTCTGTTTCTTTGTCACATGTGCTCCATCTCACTGACCCCCTTCCTCTTCATTCTGCCATTGTTTCTTTTTATGTCCTGATTGACTTTTTTCTATGGCCTCTCCTTAACTTGTCTTGATTTCATTGTCTTCTGCCTACCATGGTGCACAGCTGGTGCATCCAGCCGTGTCCGATCTTCTTCCTTCTCTTCCATCATTTCAGCTTCTGGATGACTTCTACCCTTCCACCACCTCACTGGGCTGCACCTATAGCTGCTGTGGTTTATTCTACTCAAAGCATGGCCCTTTCTGAGCAGGCTGACGTGCCGATGTGCCACTGATGCTCAGTGTCCCTTCCTGGCCATCGGAGCGTACAGGGGCTGGCTGGGAGGAGGGCGAATTCATAGCTGGTGCCTGCTGTGCTCTGATTATTCTGCACTTCCCAGAGCTGCGAGAAGCAAAGCATAATTAGATCAGCAATGAAGCTTTTTACAGTTTGGAATCATTTGTTAGTCCCACTGATGGTTTTGTATAGTGAAGGGTTGATTTTATGCAGAAAGTAAGTTATTGAATTACAATGTCAGTCATAGTACTTAGCAAGCCCTAGCTTATACTCACTACAGCAGAATGATGTGGGTTGATTTTTCACTTAGGTAGACTCTAACTTGGATAACAAGTACTTGAAATTTCACCTCCACATGTAAAGCCCTCTTCTGATGTGTGGATGTCCATGCTGGACCCAAGGCCTAGGACAAAAGCTTGATATTGCTATAATCTATGTTTTCAACACTGATGGACTGTTAGGTGTGGTCGCTGCATCTGTATCAGCCTATGAGCACTCCTGTTCATACTATTAAACTGATAATTGCTGGCATCTTTTCTGCTCACGATGTCTTAACTAGACTCTACTCGATGTTTGAGTGCAGTTTGGGGATAAGCAGGGGCCAGGAAGCAGCCCCTGCTTGGCAGTTGGGATGGGACTGCCCTGCTTTGGGAACAGAAGAATTTGGCTGAATGGAAACAAGCTGTGCCTGCTGGTTGGCCCAAGGGCCTGAAAATGGTGCCTGGATTATTTAATTTACTGGTGTATGCAGCTAAATCTCATCTCTTGGTTTCTTAACTTTTTAGTTGTAATATTTATTGCTGATATTTATACCACAGTTGTATTGATTTATATCAAAGGTCATTGGAACCCTGTGCAGTCTCTCCAGTAGCAGCTTCCACGGACAGTCATATCGGATGTAAATGGCACATTCCCTAAATAATCCAGTATAATCCAGGTCATCTTCAACTAATTGCCCAATCGATTCAATTCATGCAGGTTTTCTGTATGCACAACATCCTTTGTCAAGATTTACTGTCAGCTGCTATGAAAAGAACTACCTTCTTTTTTCCTTGTTTGAGCTTAGCTTCTGACTTCATGTGATGCCTTAGTTCTTGTGTGCAAGATACAATAAATAGTCAATTGCTGTCTGTAGTCTGTCATTTATGAATGTGTTAAAGAGTACAGGTTATAGAACAGATTGCTGGGCATGTCAACTATTTATCCCTTATTATTGTAATATCTTACCTTTTTTACTTTTACCCTCCCTTTCTTATGTTTTAAACAGAAAATATGTGGATTTTTGAGTTTCTCTGAATATTGATGCTGGTCAAAAGTAACGTGTTATTTTTAATCTGGTCAAAGTCAGTTCTGTAGCATCCTATGGACTTGAATTCAGGCAAATCATTCGCAAGGGTCATTTTGTGCCTTGAGTTCCAGACTTGTAGATAGATTTAAATATGTTAATAGCAACAGAATTTTCTAAGAGTTCAATCTTTCCCTATACTTGTATAGTATGTGGATCTCTGGTATTTAATGTGCTTTGTTAAATTGGTAGAATTAACAGCACTAAACCTATGTGGAAGACTTTTTTATATGCCAAATAGTTCTGTCATTTTCCCTAGCAATGGTGAATGTGTAAGTGTCTTTATTGTTTTTGTTTGGATAGTTCACTTTAGTAATTCTCATCCATTTTACACAAGTGAAACTCCATGAAATGCTGTTAATTTACATCAGCCTGGGTGACAAAAAGACAATCATAGTCAAGAGAAAAGTTGGTTTTACAATTACTTACATAAAATTCAGTCTTTTGTGTAAGAATTCTCTCCTGTCCACTGTTTCTTCCATGTGCCTTTGAAATGGGAAAGGCTGGCTAGTGTCAAAGAGCATTCTCCCATGCTCTTCTACAGGCAGCTTATAAATAGATCTCATATTGTAGGTACTGACATGAGAAGCCTTTTTTTTTTTTTTTTTTCCCCTAGGATAAAGCTAAGAAACTTAGTTTAGTGTGTTTTGAGTTTCATTTTTCTTTCACATTACCAATTTTGCAGATGCTTGTAACAATACTATTTCTAAAAACATTTCCAATTAAGTCTGCAGTCTAACAAGGAATGTTCCTGCCTTTATCAGACCTGCGTGTGTGTATAGTGTGCTTATCATTGACCCATCTCCTTCACCTTTCCCTGCAGGAAGATAAATTATAGAAACTATTTCTTTTATTTAGAAGGTAGTACTAGATGTGTTTGCTAAATCTTGTATTCTATATGTCTGAGGAGTTAAAAGTTCAAGATGACAATGTAAATCTTGGTTTATTTTCTCATCAATTATTTCAGTTCTCCATATGCTTTAAGTACTGTTTATTCTCAGAGGTGGATTCCCATGTGATCTTGCATTTTAAGTAATTGATATGTTAGTGTTTAAGGCAGAAAGCCTTTGTGGACTGCTAACATACAAGATGATAGATAATGTGGAAAGTATCAGCAGTTCTCAACTCAGATTTTCATTTCTGTAAGACTTTTTCAGAGTGCTCTCATTGCAAGACTGTGATTCAGAACTCTTTATTCTAATCTCAGCTATCTCTGTTTGCTACCAAGAACAAGTTTCTAACTTCTCCCCACCCACCCACTCCCATTTTTTAGCTCACAATGCCTTCTACAGAGCATGGTACTGAGGATTGATTCTTATCACATTTACAAGGTGCTTCCAAGACTGACTTGCACTCCAAGTGGACAGGTATAGACAAAGGTGGTAACTTTGTTTAATGCTTTATATTGAAAAAAATTTTCAAAGTATGTTATAAGCTTTAATGACAGGGCTATCGGTTTCCTTCCAGGAAATTCAGAACCTTGGCCACGTTGCTTGCGTGTTTGTTACAGGGTGCCATGTGGTCATTTGAAAATATTTTGTGTGAAGTCAGTGCAAATAATGGAATTCTGAAATTATTGATGACCAGAGGGGAACAGCTCCTCTGTACAGAGCTACTGGAACCTACTTTTCTTGGTCACTATGCAATGAACACTTGCGAAGCATTATATTCTGATCAAGCATTACCCACAAACATGAAGAAAACCTGATATGAATTATTTATTCATTCATCTACCTACCAATCAAAAGGAAGTCAGCCTCTTATTTAGAATCAAATCACAGATCTGTCAGAGATGTATATTACGGTGAAGGAATCAAAGATGTGATGGCTGAACTATTTTCTTTTAGTGAAACTCCTACAAGGCAATAGTAAAATAATATATTTAGATACTTCTATTTTAGTATATTTGCATATAAGTAAATATAAGTCTACTTATACGAATTAATACATAGTATACTTATATATGGCACATATGTCTAGAATTTATATAATACATACATAATTTATATTAATATCTGTAAATATATAATTATGTCTTTCTATTAAGATATTTAAAATTATATTATTTTTACTTAAAAAAACAAATTGCCTGGGTTTCCTGTAACAGACTTCAGAGATTGGCACACTTGATGATTCTTTCTCCACTGAGATTTACAGAATACTCGGACCCCCTCCCATTCATTTGAATGAATTGGCCAAAGGAATATTGGAGTGTACCTATTGCTCCTGTTCAAAAACTAACCAAATAAATTTTGGAGTTTTAATCCTGGAACTTCTAATTGGACAAAAGACTCTGAAACAAGACAATCTGAAATTTCTACAATAAAAATAATTAGATGTTATCTAAAGTGATTCTTACAGCACATGATTGTACAGATTATGGAGAGATTTAAGATGCCAGTGGTTTCTGGCACTGGCTGCTTTATTTTACGTGGATTATACAGGCAACTTCTTCTGGAAAGGAAATAGAATTGACTTATTTAAAATTAATATTTTATTCTGTTATTGATTTTAACCATTTAATACAAATAAGCTCATAATTGTTTCCTTTGTAGCTTCAGAATCCATGGTCACATGCTGGTTGAGTAAGATACTTAGGCTTATATTGCTTTTTAAGTTAGCAAGCAATTCTTAGAAGTGATTAAAAATAGTAATTGCCTAACTTGGTAATTGTATGCAAAGTCTAAGACCATGTCTGAGCTAATAATGACAAAGTATAATCCACTGCATTCATATTTTAAATAACCCGTCATTGTTTCTAACCTCAGTTTGCACACACCTATTTAGGAAACAAGATAATGTGCTAGGAGAGAGTATGATTAAATAATATTCTAGACACAACAGAAGAAAAGCAGGGAAATAGAGAAATAAAGCTGCCACATAATTTTAATCTGTTTGACAGTAAATTGCATGGAGATCTCAGATCAGGTCACAATTCCAAATGAGTTACTGAATCAGTGCATGGTAAATGAGTTAAGGAGAAGGCTGATGCTCACTCTGTTTGTTTTTTTTTTTTTTTTCCTTTTGTCAGTTTTACCATAACAAATAAAAGTGGATGGGTTTTTTAATTGAGACAATATTTTCATATAAAATTTCATTCTATTGATTCTGATGTGCACATCATGTGAATTTAGGCTGTGTCTTCTTTTAGTGGCAATTAAAGTTTTGATCAGCATTCATGAGAAACGCTGACTGAGGTGTCCAATTGCTAAATGAAATGGCCTCTTTTCACTGAATTAGCAATCTATTCCTCTGTTCAAAAACTAACATTACCTTCTGATCTTGAAGTTTGGGGAGTAATTTTTCCTATTCTTGAGTTTAGCTCAGCAGAATTTATTGTCTCTTGAACGAAATGACCTGCAGTTTCAACTATACTCTCTAAAAAAGATTCAGCAGAACATTTTATACTTTCTTTTATGAAGCAACTCAGACTTTTTAATTACATACATCATAATTTTCTGATCCAAAGTCACAGAAAAAGGACAGGCAAGGACTAGATGTGAGAAATTATTAACATCAGCTTCATCCAAATGCAATAAAGTTTTAATATAGGTTTTTAATATAGGTTTCCTTTTAAGTTGGTGTTTTGGTTTTGTTTTTGTTTGTTTGTTTGGGGTTTTTGTTTCTTTTGTTTGTGTTTGTTTGTTTGTTTTGGGGGTCGTTTGTTTTTGTGCTTCAGGTCACACTTGGGTCATGAATTCATGAAATTTCAAGCTATTCAAAAGTGCAAAACTGAAATATTTTTAAAATAGGATGAGGCCTGCAGAGCCCAGTCCCCATCTGATCTCAGTTACCTCATTATGTCAAAGAGCTCTGAAACATTTTTTTCTTTTTCCAAGTACTCTCCAGAATTTTTGTTTCATTTATATCCATCTCATAGGCCCTTACTGATCAAGGTGTTTGAATCTTCAAGCTTGATTATCCCTTGTATATCAAAGGAATGGGAAGACATATGTACCTATGTAAAATTAGGGGGCATCATCTCCTTTGTGCTGAATAGATGTCATCCAGCCAACACCAGATGGAGAAGAACCATGAATCCAGTTCTGGCTCACTCAAATGTTTGTAGCCACATTTCGTTTGAATTTCCAGGTCCTTCTCTTAGTCCTAAAAAACCTCCTTGATCTTTGTCCAAGCTACTGAAGATCTGAGAGGGTCAGTATCCTCTTTGGCTTTAGCTGAAATCATTTGTTCTTAGGCAGCTTTTCCTTACCACTAAAACCTGCTCCTCTGGATTATTTTTGCAATTAGCAATTTGGCAACTGCCCTTATCTAAAGATGCCACAGATGCTGCAAACTCATTTAATCAAAACTGAAGATGCATTTTCTTTATGCTTTGACCTGCTAATGTGTAATTTCAGTCCTTTACTGATTGTCCTGTGAGTATATCACTGGAAGATAACAAACACCAATATCTGTTAATGCTGTATATTCTTTTATTTCATTCTTCAAAGTTTGGACAGGTAGCAGACAGCATTTTTTTAAAAAAATAAAAAATAAAAAATATTTATTTATTTATTTTCAATTTGGATTCTTCATACTCTTCACGATCTTCAAAAGGAAGCATCTTATATCTATTTTGTAATAGTTAGCCTCTTGATTTATGATAGTAATGTGTAGGTTTTAAATCTTGTAACAAGTAATCTCCAAAGTATTTGCTACCTGGTTTTAAGAATCATTCACCGAAAACAGGCAAGTGCTGTAGAAGTCCCAGAAGCTTAACGAAGTGCTCTATGATGCAACTACAAAAATTGTTTTGGAGATTTGACAGTCACTGTTCCCCTTAGCTGTGAACCAACCAGTTTATTCAGGAAATCACCTAAAGTCCTGTGGCTTCCTTTTTAACCGCATCGTCGTTTCATAATCAGGGCTTTATGCTGTGAACAATTTGGAATGTCTATATTGATTAAACCTTAGGAGTCTTCACTTTAAATTCTATCTGGTGTTCTGCAAACTATAATGAACATTACTGAATGCATGGTGTCTTCTGGGACACACCTTGAGATTATCAAGTTTAATTTCCCCTAGGAAGTTCTTACAACAGTGCAATCAAGCTAACTTTTACTCCCTGTAATGGAATAAGATTTAATCTACAATTTTTCAACCACTAGCTTTTCCTAATTTTTCTGTTTTAGGAACGCTGTAGGACAGAGTTTTGCTCTGATTTTAGGTTACTGCTATACTTCTTCCCATAGTGCAACTGATGAATATCCTGTCCCTTTTCAGTATGCTGAATATGTACAAGCAGCTTAAACCCCATGGTTGCTAAGGAATTTATGTAAATATTGCAATTAAATCTTTTCTGTAATAATAGGTGACCTTTAATTTAGTATATATTCGGTCCCCTAATCTCTCAGATTGTAATTGAGTGATGAAGATGGAAGGCTTCATGAAAGAAAGGGAGATCATAAGAAAATAATGATTTTTTTTTTGTGTGTGTAAACCATGGTTTTCCAATTACTCCTCTCAGCTGGGACATAAAAACATCCAACTTGTGATATGTTCTGATCCAAAATTAATCCTTTTGTAACTGTGCCTTTTTTTAATCAATTTTTCTTCCAGGCAAAATTGCCAACCCCTGTGGTAATTTTAATGTGAGTTGTATATTTTTTTCTTTCCTAGGATATTATTTAAGTATAAGCAGATTGGTAAATGTACGTTTAAATAATACAGAGACATATATGGATAAATAATCATTTGAGTCATTTTATTATCTAATAACATTGCTTTAAGAATGAAGTGTATCTGGTATATGTAAAAAAACAAGTCCCTGAATAGAGTGGAAGCTTTCTTTTTTCAACTTACAAAGTAAACATCTAGTTGTTACAATTAATATTTTTGAGATACGTAAAAATGCATGTAGATGCTGAATAAAGATGGAGTTAAGGTTTTGATGACATGATATGTGCACGATAAAATAGGGATGAGATTTGAGTGGCCAGAAATTCTGGGCAAATATTGATGGAAACATTTGTTATGCCTTTGCATCACGGAAGAGAAATTTTTAAATCCTGGTTATGCTTACAGTGTCTGTGTATGTGCCAACAGAATCATGCAAGGAAACTGTCAACTGTCCCAGTGATCTTGTTTGTAAAGCAGTTGGAAATGGAATGACAAAAGCGCTGTGTAGGAATGAGGTGTTTGTTATATTTATGTAAATTACTGCTTGCTTATGTTTTTGCTTCCATTTCCTGTATTTGCTTATATTTTCCAACATTGTTAATAGTGGGAAAATGTGTTCCCTAGTTATCTTCTTTATTGAAATAAATAATTTTCAGATGCTAATGTGTAGCAGCATCAGACTGGGATATTACTGGATATTTTAAGCTTGTGATATCTGCTGTTGGGCAATGGAGAGCATATGCGGCTTCAGTTTAAAGCAGGGCAATGGGAGACTCCTGAGGGCAGGTGGGCTGAGCCTCTGTGCCTGCAGCCTGTGTGCTGCTGCCTAGTGGGGTTGTCTTGGGTTTGGGTTTGCTGGTCTGCGTGGAAGTCTCCCGAGATGCCAGTTCCTCAGTGGTTTTGTCATTCCTCTTATGACAGTGGTCTCAGGATCCTCTTGGGAGAAAATTAGACAAATAAACCAAGGTAAGCAATGGATACAGTTTCTCAATTAGTTTGTACTTTTGCTCTGCAAGAAGTTTATTCTCCTCTTTATCCTGCACCAGATCCTGCAGTTGACAGATATTTCCATATATTGCTCTTGACAGATTTTTTTAATCTGTGTATTGCAAAACTGCATTAAAAAAAGAAAATAATTTATACTTAAAACCTTAAACATTTAACTCATTTGTACTGTACAACTGTGGAACTTTTAATTAAATCCAAAAATACAGAATGATTTTTTTTTTTATCCTTGAAAATGAATTCCATTGACATTGATGTGGTCTCATTGAACATAAAGATATATTTATTTTATTTTTAAATTCCAGGGGAAGAGTGAAGCTCAGAAAATGCCAGACCATCCTCTCTATTTTCTTTAAATCTACCCTGGTTAAGAAACTATAGTTGAGACATGAACAGCCTTTGTAAACTGTGAATGAGATCTACTCATTTCATACACTTAAAATTACAAGTAAGTCCTTCTAAAAGTTGAAGTATTCAAGGACTTTTCAATCTCCTTATTATGGGTTATGTCTAGAGAGGACCCCTCAGGAAGAAATCCATGCAATCCATTCAACCCCCAGCCATAAATAAATATCCTCTGAAGAATAAACTAGAGGGGTTTCAGGAGAACCAAGGGAGAACAAAGACACAAAAGCAAAAGGGGGAAAAGATTTTAAGCAAACGGCCTATCACTTACTGGTTAAGGTGGCTGATGGGTGAACAGGGAGGAGGAAGGTGTAATAATTCTTGATTTCTACTTCAAAGAGACTGTTACAGACTTAGATTAGTTTTGGTTGAATGGGAGATGGTTATCTGATTTCAGAGATGTGAAGATACATTGTAAATAAAGAGTTTTAATGAATATAGCAATGAGACATAAACAAGAAGTGAAGAAATAACTGAAAGGACAATTACAACAAAAGATGTATTTTTTAATGATGAGTGAAGTTTTATTTTCTTGTGTGGCACATGGGAAAGAGCTACAAAGGCAACAGAAAGGTTACTTTGCCCACTTTCTCCATATTGACATATACAGGGAGAAGCAGGCTTAGAAATAATAATAGAATCATTTTGGTTGGAAGAGACCCTCAAGACCGTCAAGTCCGTCCTCTGGAGCCTGGACCAAACTGCTGCTGGTTTGGCTGGGGTGGGGGGTCAAGTGCATCCACCACAGTCCAACAGCCAACCCAACACCAGCACCAAGAATGCTGCAGTTGAGAGGATAAACAAAAGCAGTGGGAAGGTTGCTATGTCTACAAGCATGAGATAAAAAATGAGAGTTTAACATTGTTAATGTCAGTGTAGGAAGGTGGCAGAAATGAAGAGGAGTGAATCTCTTCTACTGCAACTGTGCAGTTGTGAGACCTCTACATGTTGTCAGGGTGGTCACTGGCAGCAGTATGCAATGTGACAGCAGGAGCCGAGTGACACAGACACAGCTCTGAAAGTAGGAGGACGGAGATTCACCTGTAAGAGAGGGCAACTCAACAGGCAGAGATCATGCTTGTTTTCTGAGTGAAACTTATTTTTCCTAAAAACAGTACAGAAATGGTCCACCAGGCAATCTCCCTTATGCAAAAATTGGTGCCTCTTCATGAATACAGTCCAGAACAGTTCAGGTAGGTATCTACACTCCTTAAGTTTTGTTTTTTTTTTCCTACAAATGCTTGTTTGATGGTGAATACAAGTTTTGTAAATGCCAAGACAATTTTGCAGTATGAATATAAAATGTGGCTTGAACTAAAAACATTGATATTTTGTAGGTTGTTCATGTTGTTTATGTAGCTCCCTAATCACTTGAGGTATGTTTAAGCTTTTTGACTGATACTTAGTGCATCCAAATTAGTAAATTAATCTCTTGGGTACACAGCAACTCAGCATACCTGGGGTCACAGTGCATAAAGTTATTTTTTTGTTGCTGCCTACAGATTGTCTTGACATGTAGCATATACCCACAGGGTCAGAAGAATTGCCCTTTGATTACACGTACAAGAATCTGGATCTCCCAAGGTATTCAAGTGGTTAATTAAATATCAAGTAATTGCTAAAACTACTAAGTGACATTTAATTAGTATGTTAATTGATATCAAATTTGCTCTCACTATCTTGTTTTATGTTAATAAAATCCCTAAACATTTATTCAAAGTAGATTAGGAAACAACGTGCTTCAAATCTACTAATGCAAACCAGCCTTCAGCATTACTTCTGCTTGTGGAACATAACTTCTGACTTAAATTTTTTATCTCAGCTGTTTTACGTTGTCTATCTTTAAACTTACTTTTTGCTAAGAATATATTATATTTAGGAGTATAGACTTCTCTTGGAATGGATTTTGACTTTTCTACGCCTGTAATCCCTTAGAAATCTATCTAAAGTATGATAACTGTAAATAGAAATCTAGGGCTGTCTCTCGTCCCTTCGGCACCTACAAGTAGAGATAACGAAGCATGATGCCACTGTTTGACTAATGATCTGTTTCCATGCTGCCTCCTGATGGGGCAGGTAGAAATCTGTGCTTCACACAT
The DNA here is from genome assembly GCF_964273445.1 of Streptopelia decaocto. Lineage (NCBI taxonomy): Eukaryota > Metazoa > Chordata > Aves > Columbiformes > Columbidae > Streptopelia > Streptopelia decaocto. The sequence goes on from NC_138665.1 coordinate 9,532,150, forward strand.
AATGAAAAATTGCCATCAAAGTACTAAGTGAATGAATATTCTGCAGCAGCAAAATGCTGCTTTAGTTCACGCAAGGAAGGTTGTTCCCCTCCTCTCCATGAGCCTACCCAGGGAACAGCTCTGCTTTACCTTTCACCCTCCAAAATTTTCTATGCATTCTTTGATTGAAGTGTCCAATTATGATATAGAAAAGCGATGCCTTTAGGCTTGGGTCCCTAAAAGGATTGACTGAACTCCAGACCAGCAAGAGCCCCAAGCTTGTCCTTCCTTCCAACCACTAAAGTGTTCCCCGTGGCCTTGTCGAGAACAGGGGAACAGACCAAAGTTGAATCTACTAAGGAAAAAGTTGTTTTTATAATGTTTAATATGAGAACATACTGTAAAAAAATCTTCATGAATATTCATATGAATTTTTTAATTAATTCCTTTCAGCTGTGCTCATGCCTTTTGTGTGTCAGCTTTCTGTGGAGTTTCTTCTGAGTTTTATTGGTGCGAATGCACAGAGAGAGTTGGTTTTACATTCAGGATCACAAAAAGCAAAGTCTAATTTATTCTCCATGAACATTCACACCCAATTACTTCAGAAGAGTCCAACTGGGGGATAGAAACAATGGTATTTGACCATGCACAACTAAACTACATGGTGTCGATTCCAATCCTTCTCAACTTCAAAATCTGGAATATTTGTGTAAGCAATTTAAACACTGTAAGGGGAAGCGGGTTTAGGAGGGACTGTCAGGGAACTTTGAATTACGAATAAAGAAAATCGTGATCTGTTTATTCATGGATATGTCACAGAAAAAAGAGGCAAAATTGGTGACATAAATTATTCATTACAAAGTACTCAGCACTAGTTACGTGTTTTCCAAATACTGCTATAGAACTGAGAATGCAGCATAGTGGTCCTGATAGGCAAAATATGACACTGATTTTCAACTAGGTTTTGACTGATTTATTTGAACTTCTATGGTTTTTTATGTATGACATTGTTTTAAATTTCATAAATAGTTTCATACAATATGTTTTTAAAGTTTAGTTTTTCTCTTTGGATATATTTGATAATCCACAGTTACTAATATAGTTTTTTTAGGAACAGTGAAATATTTTAAACCTTCTATAATACAAAGTGGATTTATTGTTGTTATTTGTATATGTAAATAGCCTTTCTCTCAGTTCAGAATGTCCTCTGCTCAGTTAATGCTAGTTGTACAACTTGTATACACTGAAATAATGATACATATGACTTCGAACATCAATAATACATGTGAATGGTAGCATATTTAGAAGTTGTGTAGACTTAAATTCTTGAAAAATTATATACAGGTACAAAAAATATTCAGACTTGACATGTTTATTTATGAAAAAAAATCTTCAAACGAACTTGTCATAGGAGATGAAAGTATTGCTACCACTTTATATCCCTTTTCTGCCTTGTCCATTAGGCCCTCAGGTAATGTCAGCTTCAAAAGTGTTTCCAAATATAATCCAAGTCCCCACTTGCAGATATGGCTGTTTGCCGTTATCAACAGCGAACATTCTCTGATTTCCCAACACCTGCATTGTCTTTCTCTGCTTTCCACCTCATCTTATTCAATGTCTTGCCTTTTCCTTGAGTCCTTTTGGGCCCTTCCTTTCCACCACCGTGTCTTCAAGGGTGACCAAGGTCCAGCTCCAGCCCGGTGTCCCTGGCAGCCGCTTTTCTGCCTCCACACCTCCTGAGCCCCAAGGGAGGTGATATATCACAATACGCTGTGCCTCTTCTCCATCATATGAAGCAGTTCCAAGTCGTTGCCAAATCATTAGGCAAGTGGCTGTATTTTGAATGCCCTGTAGGAATTCAGTGGAAGCTACTGCTTCACACAAAAGCGAGACACAGCTAATCAGCTGCTCACCACAACACAGCAGCTCCTGTTCCTGCTGAGTGGCTGGGGAGGTTATTTGGTGCAGGGAACAGCAGCTCCTTGCAGGGTACGTCAGGAGCTCTGGGGAGCCTGAGCCCTGAGCCAGCACATGGCAGCCAAGAGGCCATTCTGTGAGGGTCCCAGGGCACCAGGACCTCCTTTAAATAGCCTGGGAGCCACTGTCTGACCCTGGCACCAACACAAAACCTACTTGTGTGGGTGATGAGTCACTTCTTGCCTTCAGACAGGAGCCTGAACCTCGAATTTCAGTGGGGCGAGATGCACAGAATCCCTTGCTACTGCGTCAACACCTGCTGTTCCTGGCTCCCGCGCTGTGCAGCTCCGTGCCTGCCATGCTTCCGTCTCCCCTGCAAGCATTTTATGCCTGCAGCTTCTCCATGCTCTTCTGATTTCCAGTCCTTGTTGGGTTCATTTTGCCACCACAGCCTATCATGTGCCCTAGTGATTCAAAACAGCATTGTTGAGTGTTATTTGTATACACCTTCATGGATATCAAAAGAAGTAAGTATGCAGGCACCAAAACCTTCTAGTAATGAAAGGGTGTTTTATGTTCCCTGACTGTGACTGAGAGATAGCAGTTCTTCAATCCACATTTCATTATTTTATCTGTTGAAGAATAACATAAGCATGAGATTAATTTATTCACTTGCTTCTGGATTTGTTTTTAATTATTATTTTTTTCCTCTCTAGAAAAGATTAATGTTTGGTTATTAATGTTGTATTCCAAATTCTTCTGATAAAGACTGGAGTATGAAAAATGTCTTAATATGATTGCTGGTTACTTTGATTGTAATTTTGGGCATGTCTTCTAGCAAACTACATAGCTTAAAACAGAATAGTAATTTGGGCTGTAAATATACCAGTACTGGTCTTAATGCTTTACAGCATTGCTCGCTTTTCATTTTCATTGCAAAATTAGAAAAGTGACCAGTCCTCACTAAGCGCTAAGCTAGTAGTTATTATTTTCTGCATGGCTAATATGATTTCAATTGTTTCAATTATGTTTGTTCAGGCATGAAATTTGTTGTAGATCATTCAGCTAATGAAGAAGGGATGTACTTTTCTTTAAATCACCAGCAAGGTAAGTCTAAGCCCACCAGTTAAGAACTGGCAATGTTAAGTAAAGGTTGAAGCACACAGCTGTGTTATGAAATCAGCCTTACAGCCCTGCCTGCCACACCGCAGTCGCAACAGTGCTCAGCCGTGATGCACACGGCTGTGGACATGTGATGGGAATTTATACAACAATTTTAAAAGGAGGGACACAATTTTTAGGAATTTATGTCTTAAAAGATAACAAAAACACTTGCATACATTTAGCAACTGCGTTTGTAAGACCTCAGAACTTGTTTCCCCCTAGAAATACTGCAATAAAGAATAGATTTTGAGTTGTTCTCTTACTACTCTGAGCAGTGGCAGCACTGATACTGTATTCCTGTTGTAATAATACATGAGCGAAACTGAAACACCAGTTGCATAGGTATCGATTAACATTGTATAATCACTACAGCAAACATGGCCAAACTGAATTATTGCTGCATGTACTCTCACATTTAACATGCAGCACCTCATTTCAACATAGAAAAATACTGAGTTTAGAAAACACTAAACATTAGAGATATAGCTGGTTTATAAATGATGACATTTTTTTCAGCATGTCCTAAATTTCATGCAATGAATAATATTTTTTACTTGCGTAAACTTTTCAGATATCTTAATAGTTTAGGAAATTTGATGTTTAACTTATTTTATAAATATATACAGTGAGTGTATATGTCTGTATATGTTTGTATCATTTTCTAATCGTTAGCTTTTTTTCATGCGCTTGGTTTTTATAACATATGCATCTGCCAACTTCAAAAATTTACGTTTCACATCTACCCACATAAATAAGAACAGTGACCTCTCTGTGTATATAAATATACATGCACAGAAACTTAGAACTGAAAAGTCAACATCCAATGGTGGTAGAGTGGGAGTCTTCAGAGGGTGATCTGTCACGTACGGCCTGCCAAGAACAACCAGGTGACCCACCAGCAGGCTCAGAGGTGGTTTCTTTGAGATCCTCTGTGAGAACACCCATGCCACCGAGATCCCATTGCTTTGCATGGTGTGCCCAGGGAGAGCGGAAACCCCACTGATACGGGTGCACCATGGCTACAGTGGGAACGCTCCAGTTCTGTCAACCACCATGGCTGCTGGTACAAAGATGCTCAGGGAAAAGGTTTCTTTCCTTCTGCACAACCTGGCTGATTAACCATGTGTAACAAAAGGATCTGCAATGCCACGACCGTGGAGTTTCTGACAGTGAACAGTCCTGTTGCTGCTGCTGGCTGCTGCCATTGCATCTCCCAAGCTCTGGCCGGTGAGGAGGTCTGCGTTTTCTCTGAGCTGCCTTTGAAACAGCCACCTGGGGAGCCCGGTGCTCCACCTTTTCATTGAATACTTGCATCTCTTTCTCGCCAATTCATTTGCTCTTTAACCTGATTTTCAGAATTGCCTGAATCTTTGCCAAAATGTCATTCTAAGGCAGAGTGTTGTATGGAATATTTCAGCCAGGCTGGTTAAAGATTAGCAAATTTGGGAAAGGATGAAAATGGTGTTATAAAGATGTGCCAAGTACTCTTAAAAAAAGATATTGCCAGCCCTGCTAACAAAATCCCCAGTAGGTATAAGCACTGCTTAAAGTTGGTGTAAAATACTGTCCTGAAAGATGTTCAGTTTGATTAGAAAGATCGCTGCTGTATCAAATTATTCTGAAAGGGGATTTTTTTATACATTTTAGTAGATTTTTAGTATAGCATTCAAGGATCATTGCATTGCTGCCTGTAATCTAGTTTTGAAAGAGTTTTTGACATCCCTTTCTCCAATAAAATAAATCTAACAGGTTTTGTTTAAGATTCTAACAGTTTTCATTATATGATTGAATATATTTTCCATCATGGTGAATCTTTCACAAAAACAGACTGTATTTGTTGTTGGCTACAGGAAAAAATATTCAGAAGAGGTGGATTTTTCAAAGGAATGAGTTCAAGTACCCAGTTCCTAAAGAGTATGTTCTCAGTCTGTGTTGCAAATTCATTCCTGAAACTCTAGAGAACAGTGGAAAAATGTCATTATGGTGTCTAAATACATGTAAGAGTTAAAAAAAAATGGTGGGTCTGGTCCTGTAGGTCTAGTCTAAGCTTAGAGAGAGTTGATAAAACCTGTTTTCATTGATTTCAGTAAGTTACGGATTCTCTTCTAGATCTAGACCCCTCAACACAATAAATATTTGAAGAAATTTATCATCAAATTCTTCATGAGGCCAAATGTAAAAGAAAATCTAACAGAATTACATCTCAGACTATCTTAGAAACATTCCCCTCAAGTGTTTCTGTTACAGAAAGAGCAGGTACCTGATATTTGGCCTAAGAGAAGGTCACCTGATAAGGATGTTTGCCCGTACTTCTGAAAATATCTGTAAAGAAACCTGGTTTCTCCTGCTGATCTCTGTCTGATTTGAGATAGAATTGTCTCGTCTCCGGGCTGCTAATCTGGCTTGTTTCATGGGTGTTAGATTCCCATTAAAGAAAAAAACGTACAGCTTTGAGATGAGCTCTCCTGAGGTCCCACCTAAACTACTGAGGAAACCTGAGCAAAGGAATGCTCTTTTGTACTGCTCTTTCACGTCTGAAAGCATTTCTTTTTTAATTCTTTCTCTTCTGCTGTGCTGAGTATTATTATAGTCTAGTGAGTTCTTGAAAGTGGGAAATGCCAAAGAAACAGGTGTCAGACTTCAAAAGAAGCATTTGTCAAGACTTAATGTTCTGAAGCTAAAGGTGACAGCTCAACCTAAATAAGCTCTTCTCAACAGGATTTAAGTTTCCTTAATAAAAAAGTAACAATAGAAAGTAAAGTGCAAGTCCAACGGCCTAGAGAGTAGAAATCTTAGAAAAATGTGTGTCATTTGATAACTTGATTTAAAGACTATTTGTATTGTAGTGCTCAAAGTCCAAGGTTGTTTATATTCCTGATAATTTATGACCTAAAAAGGTTGAAGTTTGCAACATGAAGCTGTGTGTGTGCATACTCATGGGGCTGGCTGGCCTGTAATTAGCTTGTGGTAAGGGTAGAGTCTAGAATGAGAACACAACAGAAAGAGTAAGAAACCAGTAGAAAACCAGTCCTCATATAAGTAAAAAACCTCAAATATTTAATTTGTGTACACCTCCTCACTCCCTCCCAAAAAATCTAAAACTAAGGTAATACTGTTAATGGGATGCTTCCTGAGGATCAGAGAAAAAAAAAAAAAAACAACTATGTAAGCCATGTATTTATATACATATCTTGCATGGTGTTTTTCTTGTCATGTTTATACTTTGTGCATAAATAGCTTCCAAGTTTGAAGTTTATAGTTTATCTATCTGTTTCTCACTACATGAGCACTGAGACTGTGAAATTAGATTTAAGAAACAAAAGTAGCAGTATACACTGTTCCATATAGCTGTGCTTTCAATTTTGATTTAAGTCTGGTGGCAAAATAAGTGGTGCCTACTTTGCTGCACTTTAAAGTCCAGTCATGAAAAATAGAGATGTTCAATATATAGTATATATAGTGGTATAAAAAGTATATATTAGTGATATGAGTATATATTAGTGATATGAGAAGATGGCCTACTTTATCATTGTGTCATTTTCCATGCTTATTGATCAAAATAGATACTGAACATCTGTGCTAACAAGCAGTATTTCTCCTTGTCTCTTCTTGACTTATTACATGTGCAATAGATCTATGAATGGGAAGTCCAAGAGCAGCTGTGTGCTCCTCCATTCTTTTTTCTCCAGTCCTTCTTTTTGTATATACATATATATATATATTCACATATATATAACAAGCCATTTCAAATATCAACTCCTATTAGTCTGTATTTGTAGTTAACCTTCAGCAATAGCTTCCTAACATATTTAGCTACGTGCTTGCTCCTTTTACAAAAATGACAGTTAAATAAAGTCACTTATCTACTTATGTTACCAATATTACCTGAGGTTTTGGGATGGCATTTTTTGGGTGTGCTTCATAATTAAGTCATACTCACATCTGTTTCTGCTGTTATTCAGCCCCACTGCTCTGAAATCCTACTGTGTTTGTTTCAGGTTTAATTCTTAAGGATGTACTTGCCTTTATTTCCGTGTAGTACCAGTTAGGCATTTTGATTAATGTAGTGTTAAGTAGGACTTTTTTTCCCATTTCAGAAGAGCATTGTTGTCCAGTCTTGCACATAAGTGGGTTGGAGCCAAGGCTTGACTTAACCAAACAGTTGTATGGGACTGGTCAATTCAGATGTAGGTTGTAGCAATGGTAGGATTAGCAGCTGCAGGGGCTAAGGAGATATTGCTCCTGTTCTCCTTCTCTCCTTAAGTGGAGATTGTGGCAGTCATAGTTCCATCTTCTAACAAGCTGATTGCAGAGACAAAAAAAAAATTTGGATGTTTGCTTTTCACTAATACTAGTTGATGTAGTATTTTATATTAAGTAGAGCTATCTTTTCTATCAGCTCCAGCAAACATTGCTTTGTCTGTTCAGGCGTCCTCTAATTAAAAGGCACTGAGTATGATGGAAACAGTCAAATGAAACGTGCTCACAGTGTGCATTTTCCCTGTGTATTTGGATTTATCCGTCAAACAAACGTCTATTATGATTCCTTATCACCAGCAATCCAGTAATCAGCTGTGCGTGCTTGGTTCAGTCTGCAGTCTGTGTGGTTATCAGTATGACAGTTTTCCTAAGGAAAAATAAAATCTGACCCTTGCAGTATTGCTAAACCATGTCTGATCTGGCCATCAATGACCCTGTGAAGTCTAAAGGCATAACCATACATATAAGTACATATATTTCAATAGCATTATTTGTGGGCTTCTTGAATGCCTATGATTAGACTTTTGGCTGCAGCAGATGCAATGAAAGAAGAGTGGGTCTGTTTGTAAGAGAATGCCACATTAAGGAGCTGCTAAGAATCAGGCTTTGAAGACATGAGAATAAGGAGCTGCAGATTATTATCAGTATAATGAAAGAAAAGCAAAAATAGCTGTGTGCAAAAAGAATTTGTGTGATGTGCTTAAATGTTTGCTTTTCCAGAACAGCATAGTTTCATCTTCTGTCTTTTCAGGATTTGTCTATGATGGATGGTGTGACTCAAAGTCCCCTGTAAATTCTGGTGGCAAAGCAGCAGACACAATAAAAATAGTTGAATTTTACTGATCTTCACCCTTGAATGGCTCCTTTCCAGTTCTTTTCTTGTGTTTGCATTCTGTACATGCACACCTTAGCAGAGGCAAGAGGTTTCTATCAGGATGAGCAAAGGATATGTTTTTCTGCATGTGCTGTATTGATCCATTCTCAAACTCACTTTCTGTATCTTCTGTGGACACTCTGTATTAAACATAACTGCAGAAAATTTTGCTCATATTAGAACAAGTATCCATTTCCTATTACCTTGTTGTTAACACAGTTTAAAATGGCAGAACAAAATTCACATAATAGTAAAACTCTGTAGCAGTGAATATAGATATTGTGAGCCAGAAGGTAGAGTAGGAGCTGAGCTTTATTTTTATTTTTGTTACACTACTGATTTGCCAAGAGTGTTGTCTTAGATCTGCTCTTAAATTTCAAAATCTGTACCTGATCTAATTTTGCCTCTCAGTGTGACAAATGCAAGTATTTTAAGACTTCTATGTAATTTGTCAGTGAATCAGCTAAAATACAGAATATTCAACTATTTAGGTGTTATTTGTTTCTTGCTTATGTTTGTGTTCTTGAAAATCTGAGAGTGTAAAACTGGTTTTTCAAACATATAAGATGAACTCTCTTACCCAAAGGGAGCTACCTATATACTTGGAAAAATGAATTAAAATAGCAAATCGGCCACCTGAAAAGTAGAATGGAGTAAACATCTAATGGGAGAAGAAAAGTCAAAATTTGGAATAGGAACTACAGAACATAAGCCACTTCAGTGTCCAGGACGTTGAATAGAGCCCAAAGGGTGATCCAGCCTAGAGCAGCCTGAGCCTCACACCTGCGGTATTTAAATTCCACTCATTTACCTACTCCTACTCAGAGCATGCTTTCCTTCGACTCTCCTCTACAAATGGACCATGATTTTCACTGTCAAGGACACATCCACACTGAGGAAGACAAGTCTGATCTGTATTACCTAGTTAGAACTTACACCAGATTGTTGCCACTGAGATGATGTAGCCGCCAATCTCTGAAATCCAGTGCTCAGTCTTTGTCATTGCCAATGCTTTCAAAATACATTGGCAGCAACTGAAATCTGACTGGTGATACAGGATTTTGTTTGTTGGAAGCTTCTGATATCTGGAGTAAATTGTCTTTTTTGACCCCATATTGTGATTTTACAATACCTTTTCAGTTCCTACACTAAACAACCTGTACGCTTTGTTAATCTTCCTAGGCCTTATTTTTTTTGCTGTGGAAATTATTCGCTAATGCACTTGTTTTTCTAAAATCATTGCAAGAAGCTCAAGATTTATACACATGATTACCTTGGTATATGTGTGTACCTGTTTATCTTCTTCCTTGCAGACTTCCTGGGCCTGTGTGATTGAAATCTGGCTTTCTGGGTCATGCTCAGGGTAGGCAGAGTGCTTGAAATGTTATCAGAAAATGCCAAAGGAAAGATTAGCAATTGTGTACAAATGGTGATTTTTAGGGGTTTCTGACTATGTCAAATTTGAATGTCTTCTTATAAGGACAAATTCAGGAGTTGCTTTCATTTCACTACAATTCATCCTGTCAAATTTCCAATCCTGTTTCAAAGCAAGGGCCAAAGGAAAACCTTGCATACGTGCTGAAAGGGGTAAAATCACCAGCTCAGTGTTATTATTTCCTGTCTGCATTGCTGGAAACAGGTCAACCCAGACTTTCCAAAAACATGGGAGAGATTTATGAAAGATAATTCTAATGCCAGTAATTAAAATTTAACCATTACAAGGAAATCAAAACAAGTTACGCTAGTGACCCTACAGCCCTAACCATAGTGGTTTGTCAGGTCCATTTGTAATACTTGATAAAATCAATACATTTAAAGATAAGGAAAGCAGAAGTTATAACTGTAGAATTCCAGTGAAATAGTTCCATGCATAATTGCTGAACTATAAATGAACAATAGTATCTCATATTTTACCTTTTTCAATACAAGTCACTGTCAGAAGTTGTGTTCTTTGGGCTTGCAAAGATAGAAATTGGATCTAAATTATGAATGTTTTCTACTGACCTATATGTAAAATGATCAAGTATTATAGAAGTCTCATGCAATAGTCTGCTTTGCATATATATTTAAAGAGCAATGTATGAATATTCAAAAATTTTTTTTGTCCCATTTCAAAGAATAAAATAAATATAGTTGCTCTGCCGTGTGTACATAAAGCATTTCTCCCAAGGTCAGAAGGAGAGGTCAGAGCCAAAATAAAAATCACTCCTGGGAGTGGTTTGCCACTTGATCTTTTCTGTGTTTTGAAAGGTCAGAGTCTATGTGGGACAAATTTAATAAACAGATCCCAGAAGTGCTATATTCAATTTCTGAGGAAACATTCTGGAATGCTAGAATTGGGATTTTGCTACACTGAAATGCCAATTGTTTTGAGACATTTTGTCTTATAATTATGAAGGTGGCACAGCTCCAGCTGAATCATTGATTGGTTGTGTCCCTTCCCAAAGAAAAAAGGGTGTTATCTAGAATGTCTGAAAACTGATATTAGAAATTGTTAAAAGTGGAAGCTTGGATCTGCTTTTTTCTGTACTGAGCTTGACAAAAATGAATGGTACCATTAAGCACCATAACATCAAGTTAACCACCTGCTGTAGAATCAGTGGTTCAAAGTATTTTGCATCTTTTGAGAAACACTTGATGGGCATTTCTGCTGTATACAGAAAATAAGCTGATAAAAAGCTGAAAATCTCTGGTCCTTTCTGGGGAATTTTTCAATCAAAATAAGAACCTTTAAAAAATGAACAAGGACGAACAGCAATGTAATAAAGGCAGTGTACTTGGAAATGTCTGTCAAAGTCTTTAGTTTTAAAAAATTTAAGTAATTTCTGATTTTATTTATATTTATAAGATTTATCTTAATTTTGTTGTATACAATCTCTTTAACAAAGATGGTTATTCATCCTTGTATCCTCTTTCTTAAAGAGATCTTCTACAAGAATATAACAAAATATAACTAGATGTAAGATTAAAGAGATGACATTGAAACATACTGTTCCCCGAAAGAAAACAAAAGAAAATCAATATCATTACAGAAAAAAATATTATAATTCCATATGCTTGCAATCCCACTGACTCTGTAGGCAGAATTAGGATTGTAATTATGTACTTTGGTTATTGGTGGCAGGAGAAAACATTAGGTACTCTGACTCCTGGTGCGTATTTCTTTTTTCAGTATATGATAGTAAAATGAAGTTGCTGTACTTCTGAGTCAAGCCTCAGTTTCAGGCTGTGTGGATATGATTATTATTTCATTTATTTTGACTCTACTTCAATATTGATCATGTCACTCATTTCAATGGAGTGGGTTGTGATTTAAGCTGGTAAAGGTAAAAAGAGTCTTCATGATTATTACAGCTGAATACCATTTATTTTCTATGAAATACAGTAATTTTTGCTGTTATATTTGCTACTTGCTTCCCCAACAGGGCTTACCACTGGTTTTGCCTCTCTGTTTGTCACAGATTGGTTTTTTACCCTACAGGTATTTTGGGGCATTCATCATATGAGCAAGAGTGTGTACAAACCTGCTAAGCTAATAAGAATAAATGAGAAGAAGATAATTGACACGATGTTTCCTGTCCACGTCTGATCAAACAGAACCACGTTCTAACAAGGGCCATCCAGCCCTGTGCCTCAGCAGCGATCTGTGCCGTATCTAGTACAGATCCTTAGGGGGTGGAAAAATCAGAACAGAGCAAATATAGCCTCAGTGAGGGAGCAGTTGGAGTCTGCAGACAATGTAAAGCGTTACTTCAGAGGAGCAAAGCTTGGGCTTGGGACTGAAACCTGAAGCTAACAGCTGAAATTATTTTAGTGTTGTTCTTTCAGCAGAAACTTCCCAGAGGCTCCAAACACTTTTTATTCCTTCCCTTGTGCCAGAAACACCAATTCATTCCCACACAGGATTCAAATTCTGCAGGTGTTCCTTCAGTAACTTCCACAATGAAGTTAGTTATTGCTAAAACAAAAAATCTATAGCACACTGTAAAGTGGAAATATAATACAGTATACTTAATGGCTGGATACCTCTATGAATACTTAAGAAAGCCGTACAGGAACAGCTCAAGATTTGTATGGCAAATGTAAATTTTCCTGAGGGCAAAACATCAGCACAACTTTGTGACATCTGCTTCCTCTTCACAGAGGGAGCAACCTGAGTTGATGCAGGAAGGAAAAGAAGGGCATGATGTACAATAAACCCAGTTTGCACCTGGAAACCCCGGTGACTGTGTTTGCACTGCTCACCCTGGGAGCTGCTGCTGCAGGCTCACCTGGTATCCTCTTCGGCTTCTGCAGCAGAGACATCCTGAATACAGATCATCCTGAATATGAAACTGGAAAACACAGCAGAAGTGCAGTGTCAGTGCTTTCTTGCAGTTGCTTAGCTTCAAAATCCCCTTAAACTGCTACCAAATTGCTACTAATAGTTCACTGGGAAATTTCATAAACAATATCAGCCCTATAAATGATGAATTATGAGAGGTTCTCTCTGTTTACCTATGAAGTTCTTAATTGTAGATAAATGTGAACTTTTCACCGATAAACCTTCTTAAGTATTATTTTCCTTTTCAGTTTTTTAAAGTGAGGTTCTTTCCAAATGAATTCCGGATTATGTCGTTACCTCAATTTTACACAGAACAAAACTTCATTTTATGGAGGATGGGAAAAAATGTAGCACTACGCCTGCATCTACATGTTATACTCCTAATTATTGTCACAATTTAGGAAGTTCTAGTTTACACAGTTAGTTATATTATGTATTAAATTAATCTCACCTGAAATAGCTGATACTGGCAGTATTTTTTATGGAAAAAAATATTTTTTGGAAAAAGACATTGACTTGTGTATATTGAATTAACACACATCTCCTGTCGCATTTGGTTTTAAAAAAAGCTTAGTGTTTTGACATACAATCACAAATTAATCACAAAATATTCTGTTACAGTGAAAATATAGCTTATCTTAATTTATTAGTTAAAACATGGGTTGTATTTAGTGGAAATAAAAGTTCTGAATGCAGAACCTTGATCTGTTAGACAGTTTTATGCTTATTGTCAACCTTTTTTTTGTTCTTTAATGAGTTCATATATTGTTACATATCGTTGTTCATCTTCCCGTAAGGGATAAAACAGAAGCAATTATAACTTAATAACATTCTCTATGCTAAGAATGTGTGGTGACAGATAATGAAGTCCAATATACCTATCTGATTACAAGTTGCTCTTTAAATGTAGGACAAATAGCTACAAGATGGCAATGTCAGAGCAAGGAACACTTATGCAATGAAATATTAATGAAAATACATTGCACTTACGTCTCAATGACATCTAAATGGGGATCAGTTATCAGATCTTGAGTGTTTGCAACAAATTTCTACTCTGTAAAAAAAAAAAAGGTCCAATGAACATTAAAAATGTCAGCCAGCAGGGCTTTCAAATACATAATTTACTATTTTGTTGGCTTCCTATAAGTGGATAATAATAAACTCCTAGCTAAAAGCAAGCTCATAAATGCTGAATCAAAAACCTGAAGAACACCACAAAATGATAAATGCGGAGCTGTATGGTAATTGTCTTTTTAAGTAGAAAACGTAGCTGTTGTGTTAAAAATGTGAATGGAAATTTTGACATTCTGCTTGTGCGGAGCAAGGTTTGCATAGGGAAGAATCTGTGACACTGTTCATTTCTATATCGCTACAGCAATGCAGTAGCAACACTGCTGGAACTGCAGCTCATGTTTGCTGGACTTCCATGAGCATGTATGTTCATAGTCATCCTTGTCAAACTCGCCTCTCTGATACACTCTCATACTTATCTATTTAAACACATGAAAAATCGACTGTTATATTAATCAGAGGGCATAATGAAGTAATTTGTCACAGAGAAGTTTTAATCTTAATCAAAAATTGACCAATGTGTTATATTTTTAAAAGGCATATATTATTGAATGGTATTAATAGAACTTATAATGTTAAAATACTTTATACCAGCCAGAATTAGATTCTATTTTAAGCTAGTACTGTAGGTTGAATGACGATAAAAACTTCTCATTTTTTGGTTCAGTTTTATTATAGTAGCATACAGACTACACTTGAAAGGCTCTGTTCTGCTGATCAGTGCTCTTCATGCTACCTGACACTGCGGTCTCCTCTTTATGGGACACGATCTCCCTTGCTGGGTGTATTATATTAAATCAGTAGGCGTGACTTACCCTGGGAAGACCAGTGAATGGAACAAAACTTGATAAGTGTATCAGGTCATGAAGACTGTTAAATCTTTCATTTGGATAAATGTGTCTGAGAATATAAAATACCATTACATGGTCCCCTGCCATCGTCAATTCAGATTGCGCACTTGAGCTACAACAAAACTAATTCCTTCACCTAGATTGCAGGAGTTGGGTGCACCCATGCAGGCTCTGATCAACTCCTTTGGAAGGAATCCTAGATTTATAATGAAGTGATTTACAGCCTGATCTCTTCTGAACACAGTGTCAGTACCTGGCTTAGGAATTGGTAGTCTGAGCCACCTCGATATAGCGTGAACTCGGTTAGAAGAGATTTAGGATTTTTTTTTTTTTTTCAAATGTTTATATCGCGTCATAACAAGAAAAGGAAAAAAGGTAAATGTTTGACATTGGAGCCTTTAGGAAAATTGCATTTATGTAGGATGAAACCTGAATCTGAAGAAACAATTGATAATTAGATAATATTTTTTCAGGTTTATGTTTCAAAAATCAAGTCTTTAAGCTTAGACGTTTACACATCTGTAAACAAACAAACAAAAAAAGGGCCTGGCTTAATTAAAGCATTGTTATAAGAAGTATTTAATTGGTTTTCTTTTCTGTTCACAGTAAAAACTTCGTCATAAGAAAGAGATACAGCATTATGGAATATTAATATGGGGCCTATTCACACTACACATGGTAGACCTTATATCAGGAAAAGAGTGTTTCAGTTAATTTTTTTTCTAGTTTAGAAGAATATTCTTGGAATAAGCATAAAACCCCTCCAACTTGCTTATCATAGCTCTTTTTAAAATTGAGTATCTAGCAGTATGCTTAGGATGGCTGTGTAATTCTATACACATAGAAACTACGAATTGTTTTACAGGCATTTTTTATATTATCTTTTTTATTATGTTAGAGCCTAAAAACTCTGTTTAAGATAAGGTCATACTAGAACAAGACGTTGCAAAATATGGACACTAAATATTGAATAGCTGCTTATTTTGCTTTGTGAAATGATGAATTGTCAAATATCTTTCTAACGTGATATATGCAAGTTTTCAGAAGGCATGTCTGCTTCTGTCCATTTATTTATTTCTAAGTGGAAAACAAAACAAAAGTATTTTTGTAGGCATCATTAGGCAATTCATCCTGTTCCTCACCAAGATCCCCACAGTTTACCCACAGCTTTATTGATTCTTCTGAACTGTTTCATATACTGTACACAGCCAGTCAATAGGGTGATGATGGCAATCAATAGAAAGTATAATAAAATAAACTTGTCTGAGAACAGCGGTGGTACACTCAGAATTTAACCTGTGAACTAATTTTACATTTGACAGGGTCTTTCTGTATTAAAGCTTACTCCAGTGTGTTTGGGACTGAGTTTATATTTGTTGCTTGCAAGAACTAAAGCAACAATCAATCTTGTGTAAAACGTGTTAGCAAAATAATGCTGCAAAACTAGCTACTCCTAGGATATGCATGCTGCAGTTTCCTTTGTTGAGTGGTAACCAGTGGCTCCAGAGTCTGAACATTTAAATCCCATTAATGCATTATCAGTCTAAGATGTTTTGAGTTACAATACACACAGTAACACAAATTGGATTGTATTTTTTTTTTTTTGCTCTTGTATAATGTAAATTAGCTCAATTAGTCTTTGCCAAATGACTCACTAAAAATAATTCTTGCAGGTAGACACATGACTAAATTTGAAACAAAATCTGCATTTGTTTTTCAGGCATTATAAAGCCCTGTAAAACACAATTTACATTAGATAAGGTAGTAAGTAACTCTTAGTTATAGTATTATTTAGGCATCTTCCTACCAATAACAATATTTCAGTGTAGTACAGGTATTCTAATGTAATTTATAAGTTTAAAAATATTGGGCAGCCTCCTGACCTAGAAGGGAAGGACTGTTATGTGTTGCAGAGGTGCACAGAATATGACAGTAACTATTTCCCATCTGCTTCAGCAGAGGTAACGATCAAGGAGAAATCAGAGCTGTTGTCTTATAGACTAACACATTAGACACAATGCATTTTATAATGTTTTAAATGCTTCCTTCTGTTATTATATTGTATCCTTCATTTTTCTTCCCTGGCTTTCTGCTATCAGCAACATAATTGTCCCATGAGCTTTGTGAATTGAGTACCTTAGTATAATGCAGAGATTACTGCCCTTGAGATGCAGATTGAATATTACAGCAAATGTAAACAACTGAATTGCCAAGATTGGTTTCAAAAAGCTTTGCTGGGATTCTGCATACTCACATCCTCTGTACCCATGGATAACTTAGATAAAAGAGCACTGTAGGGACAATCACACAGCTGTGCTATAGGCAGAAAAAACTAGAAATAACAAGGTTGTATCTGAACTTCAGCTTAGAGGAACACTTCCCAACTTCTGACTAAAGCTTTAAGCTGCATCCCGACATGATTCTGGGAGAAGACCTACATTTAGACCCCATTTCAGACTTGAGCACACTATTTATTTATTTATTTATTTATTTTTTCCATGAAACTCAGTCTCATTGGCCACAAGGAAAGGAGAGCTGGCTGCAGCCTCCCCAGGTGAGGATGATATCTGGGTCATGGGTGGGCCCCAAAGCTCTGGGCTTCTTTAAATGCAACTCAGGTGGGTGTGGGAGCAGCTGGTGTCTGTTCTGATCACAGCTGTGAGGAGCTGCCATGGTCTGTGAAGGTGAGGGAGCAGTGTGTAAAGGTTGCTGAAACTACTATGTGTTTATGGATCAAATGGTTTTTTCTCACATATGAATCTATAGGAAATTCCCCTGTAGCCTTAGATGCCAGTAATTATTGACTGTGGTGTGGTACAGCTGTAGTTTTACTGCATCATTAGAGGCACTTCTTCCACTCTGGTGCTTCCAGAAATGTTTCCAGTCATGTCCCAGAGTATCTGTGCTATGCACTGGAAGATGCATTGTGTGATTTGTTGCTTTCTTAGAAGGAAAATCTTTTGCATATCTTGAATGTTTTCATACTCAGGGTAGTTACAGGCAGCCTAACACTTACTGTTTGGGAGTTGTGTTGGTTGTTGGTGGTGATTTATTTGCTTTTTTGTTTGGTTGGTTGGGGTTTTTGTGTGTGTGTCAATGGAGAGCAGTTTGTTAATGTACCTCATCATCTGTGCAGAATTTTCTTCTTCAGCACTCTGTAGTGCCTCAGAGATACCCTTAGTGTGGGTGTATCTGTACATGTGTATATATATATATATGTATATATATGCATATAGCAGAAATAATTTCTCTTATTATTGAAATGCAGCCAGCTCTTAGATGAGATGTGGTGACTCTTAGGTACTGGACAGAAATATTGAGTGGAAAGTGAAGAAAAAAAAAAAAAAGTGTGTGACAAGTTATGTACAAAATGCTTTAGTTGGGATATATAGTAATGCCCTATATTGGCTTTGCCTGAAATACATGAGCCTCATATACTAGTTCTGGCAGAAATGGCAGTGAATATTTAACACAAGTCACTACTTTTACACTTCCATGTTTCATATTCAATATATCTTTCGAAGTGTGTTATTCATCGTACCAAAAGTGATATAAACAAATCGTGCTCTGCTGACTGCTGTTTACTTTCCAAGTGGCATTTTAAGAGCAAACCCTCCTTCCTTGACATACCACAGTGACAAATTACAGCTAATACTTCTCCATCCAATAGGAGAGGAACACAGTGGTGCTGAGGATTTATATAGTTGGGAGCCATGTGGCATATGTAACTGGCTGGCATTTTTAGTGCCCTGCCTTGATTTGAGACAGTTTTGGTAATACATAGCCTGCCTTCTTTGTCCTTGGCTATTTAAAGACTTAATATATATTTTTATTTGGGGGGGGTTTCTTCCTTACTTTTGTAAACCCAGAAAAACCTCAAAAGACACATGTGTAACAAGTCAAATGACATCTTCATAAAATCTCAATGAAAATATGTAGGAAAGGAAAAAAAATTGAAAATACAAATGGGAATAAATATGATTATAGTTTATGAAGCCAGACACGTTAATTATGAAATGCCCATTCCATCATTTGAAATTTCTGGCTGCGTAACACTGAATTAAAATGGCTTTCTTTGCATTTCTCTATATGAGCTGGAAATTACATTTGAAATGGGATAACCTCAACTTTTAAACTGTCCTTTCTTTTAATACATATTGTTCTTTTAATAGATTTTGAGATTAGTTTGTCTATATGCCTGACCCAAAACAACAAATAAAACACAAACTCATATAAGGTAGAAAGGAATAAATGCAACATAAAGTTAATTTTAATAAGAAGAATTACTTTAGTTGAAGATATTGGAAAAGGTAATGGAAGTATGTTTCTGTTTATGATTCTTACCCAGATACAGCGTGTTTCAGTAATAAGCCTTTTTCATGTTTGACAAACTATTTTAGCAGATAAGAAGGATCATGAGTTTTTCTGTTGATAGGAATTGTTATACCACTGAGCATTTAAATTCTTTTCCAACATGGTGTTGCCCTAGAACAGTTACCTGCTTTCACTTGAAACACTTTTTTCATTCTTTTTTTCCCTTCTTTCATTTTCTGAAGGCAGAAAAGCTTTTGAAATCTGTGGGGTTTTCTCCCTCTTCTTTTTTTTTTTTTTTCCTCTTCTCTGCCCACAGAGAAGCAATTCCTTTAATGATATGCTTGAAAACACTAAGTGGGTTTTTTTTCAGTAAATGAACGAATACATAACAGAAAATAAGTATTTCTTATGTGAAGTAGTAACCCTTTTCCTGTCCTTTTTTACTAGATTCATCTTGTTAAAATTAGCACAGGGAGTTTACATAAGCTTTATAGTCTTTTGTGAATTATCTTTTTAGAAAGTTGCTAAACTGTATGTTAAATAAAACTGAGCATCCTTAAACATTTTTAGGCCATTTTGCAATCAGGGTTTGTTAACACAAAAAATACAGACAGTACAGAAACTGTCTAGTGGAATGATCTTTCCTTAGAAAGGAACATTTTGCTAAACTGTAGATATTACGTTGGAAAGTACTAGAAAACATTTCACATGAAAAATACATTTGTACTTTTTTGCAATGGTGAACAGCCTATTTCCATCCCATGAAAATGATGATTTCCTATTTTGATTCTGAAGTTCCAAATAACTTAATTTAAATCTTGTTGTAACTCTGTTATTTGAAAAAGCCAAAATACCAGTTTAAGAAACAGGACAATCAGTGTCATATTACATAAAAATAAAAAAGGAGGGGGAAGGAGGAAGCCTGCAGGGTTTACCTCAATATGCTTCTGCATGTATCTAATTCATAGTTTTGTTCCCAGAAATATGTGATCTGACTTTCCCATAAATTACCAGTTGGATTTTGATTTCCTTTTTTCACATCATTTAAAGTTTGGTAGAGATGTCTAATTAACAGAAAAATGATAAATTGATGTGGAAGCCAGACTAGAACTTTTGGTGATTGCTACTAGGATACAAAATATTTGAGCATTTTACTTCAGAGCTTAATGAGCAGGAATTAGCATCACAAAAGCAAATACTTGCATCATTTTTGTAAAACGTGTAACCTGTTTTACTAGCACAGTGTTGATCTGACATACCTCACCATGACTCTTGGCTGTCTTAGGTTTATGGAACAGCACTCTGTTTCCTTAGACTCATCCCTGGAGGGATTTAAAAGATGTGTGGGTGAAGTTCTTAGGGACACAGTTTAGTGCCAGTGTTGGGTTAATGGTTGGACTCAATCTCGAGGGTCTCTTCCCAACCAAAATGACTCTATGACTCTATGATTCTATGTAATATTTCATGAACATCAAGCACTGCTAAAATTATGCTTGATCACTATGGGTTGCACAATAGGCTTCTGGAAAGGTTTTATTATTTAAACTGGAATAAAAATGCAACTTTGCTCATATTTAAGAAGAGGGAAGAAAACCCCCAAAAAAACACAGTTTGGAAAAATCAGGAAGAAACAAAGAGCTCTGTGATCGTTCTTTAAAAAGAACTACTTTGAAGAGAGTTTTCAATTAAGGTGAAAACCCTTTTGTGTGCATCTCCTTTTGAAGCTCAATAGACTTTAGGTCATTGAAGATTTCCAGCACTTTGAAGCACCTGATCATGCTGATTACTCCTGAAGATGTTGGCTAAACAAACCTGCACAGCATATCACTTTGACAAGAGACAGTGCTAGCTTACAATCAAGACTATAATGAGTGATTTATTTGTTCCCTTCTCCCTGGTCTTACCTATCATTACATGTTCATTAAGTAATAATTGTCATTGATCGACAGGCTTGTGCATGGGTGATGGTAAAAGAAACAGGACTATTAAACCTTCACTGGGTAGAACAAGTGCATGCCACAACCAATAAGGTAGATTAATGAGAAGAATTAAACTCAGGATAGCTACATTATGGCCCGCTTCCTTTCTTTTCATTTTTTTAATGATTGGAGACAAGTGTATGATATCTTAGACTTTAGAAATAAAAGTATAACAATATGAAATAGAACCGTGGCCCAATACTATGCTATTCAACTGCTCTGACCCTTAGCAGCTAGTCATAACCTATTATAATAACTAAATTGGTTTGGTGGTTTTCAGATAGGTTTCATAAATAGTGTGTGGATAAGATGAACTAACAGGGCAAAAGTGTATCTCAAATGAGATTCAAAGTCAAATCAGGTTTCTAATGGATCATTTGTGGGTTAAATCCCTATATAAATAAATATTTGAAAGATCAAAAAGGCCTAATAAATTAAGATTTTTTTTAATTTTTATTATTTTACTTGTTTAATTGTATTGTTTTCAGAATCCTAGGTAGGAAAAAGCTCTGGAATTGACTTATTTGATCAGCTAATGTCCCATCAGCTGAGTCCCATCAACTTGTAAAGAGTTGTGTACCTCTAGAGGCAGGGTGCTGTTGCTTTGAAAATACTCTCAGCTTTAGGTATATTTGTGTCCATACTCCTATATATATTTAAACATTTTTGCCTGCCTTATCAAATAGGACTATAATATGATCTCTATTTTAGTAGCTTCCTCCAGTTCTATGTTCATGTCTAAATAGAATTATTGAAAATTTTCTCTCACAGTGCATATATTTCTGACTTACAGCATCACTTATTTATTTATTCTTCATTATTCCTTTGGCTTATTTTGCTTGGTTGCATCTGAAAACCAGATATGTACTGCTATTGAGCCAAATGTCATCGCCTGCCTAACGGACTTGATGTGTTTTGAGCATAGATTATTCGTCCTTTTCGTTGTGGTCCCAGGCCTCCTGCAATCAATCTTTTAATAAAAAAGGAAATGCCTCTTGTTGATTTCTTTTTTTTTTTTTTTTTACAGACATAAAGGTCAGGACAACACTTAATGAGAACAAAATGTGGAGCAAAAACAACATGAAAAAAATCTTTGGGGAGATGGGAGAGGGTTAATTAAGTGTACTGATTGCAGTCATAGCTTTAGAAAGCATTGTCCTGTGTTAGTGTTTAAAAATACAGCTTTAATTATTATGCTAGGTAAGGAACTACCTTAGGGTAGATTCTGCCAGTGCTTTCCCATTGATTGCTACAGAAATCTAATACTGCAGTATGTTCTCTGCCACCACTGCCAGGATTGGCTCAGAATATCTACTGTAACTGCTTGTAATTCAGGAGCCGTATGAACTGCGAAGCAAACGTTTCCAGTCTGCATCTCAATGCAAAAACAGTGTTGATGAAAAGCTGGATAATTATTTTCAAGTTATAAGGATGGAAAATAAAAAAGAAGAGTTTTGACTTTTTGAAGATAATTCCTATGGTTATTTTTAATCACTTTTTATAAAGACAAAACTATGTATTATAGCCATTGTACCACACCTAGAAAATTAGTTTAGCCCAGGTATGCCTTATCTGAATTTGCCTGACGGTCAGATGAATATGAGAAGAGAGCGATATTACTTACAGAAACACTGTGTGATATGCTTCCTACGTTATGAAATATTATATTTGACCTACTGTAAGTTACAGGAGTAGATGTTTGTTATTTGTAAGCTCCCCAATTCCTTTCAGAGATCCAGCTACACCAGAATTTTAGGCAAAATCAAACACAGTATTGAGGCACTAATAATGATACAGGAACTACATCATCTCCCTGCAGTTAGCAGAAGCAGAAAAACATCTAATTCAGAGAGGTTTAGACTGTAGAAGAAAATAATCAAGGTATCATTCTTAATGGAGCATCTGGATAATCAATAAGAGAAGACACATCCAAGCACCATAGAAGTTTACTGTCAGGATAGCCGGAACATGTGAAATCTGAGCAAGCTCATAACTAACCATACCAGGAGAACACGATAGACTAAAACAGCAAAAAGAAAAAAAAGACCATAATTTGGATGTTTCTTCTATCTTTAACTCAATTTTTAAGAGGACATAAATTGCAGTTTCTTTAATGAATTCTAACCTGTGGTCATTGGGAAGAAATAAGGAGGATAACATCTGTAAATATTCAGAGATAAATTGGTTTCTAGTCTGTTGTGGAAAATACACATTTACAATTAGCTATAAAATATTTTTTCTTGTCATAGCTGTTATTAAACTATACAGTTTTCTAATATAATAGAGATATTAAATTATAGATAAGTTATAGATCAATCATTTTTTTAAGAAAAATGAAAATCATATGCAGAAACAAGGATGAGGAAACACTATCAGAATTTCCTGAGGAATCTGAAAATAGTACAAGGCCTGTCTTGCGTATATGAACTTTAGATAAGAACAGTATTTAAAGTTTCAGACAGTTACAAAGTTGGGTTTTTTTTCAGCATTTGCCTTTATTAATTTAGAAACAAAACACTGGGAAGTCTTCTGCGGAAGAGTCTGGAAGTTTTTCTGTCCAATTTGAACCTAAATTTGACCTACTTTTTTTTTTTTTTTTAAAAAAAAAGCACCTCCACTTCTTCCCCCACTTCATTAATGTTTCACTTATTTCACTCTTTGTAGATGGGCTTAAACAAGTCAGAAGGTTAGAGAAGTGTTATGGTTTATCTTAATGATGGAAATGAAATAGAAAAAAACTTCACATATTTTTAGATTATTAAGCTGCAGTGAATACAAAATCACTGGCCCACCACCAAGCATTGGTGAGGTCTTATGCCAGGAAGCCCTTTTGGTAAATAGTAACTGAAAATCTTCTGAGGAGAAATCCTGTCATGAAGGTTAAGTTGTTCAAAAGTTGAGTGTCCTGTATCAGTCGGACCTTTAGATTCCTTCAGTGGCTGAAGGAACAAAGAGCTGGTCCTGAGTCCTTTAGGATGCTGGTCTGAGGGGCTGATCACCCCCCTGCAGTATTTTGGGGTTACCAGGCGGTGTCTCAGCTTCAGCAAAGCAAGGCATAGCTGTGCCAACTCAAGTAACAGTAGCATCAGGACTAAATCTATCAGAGAAACAACCTTTTCACCAAACCAGTTCCTGAAACAAAGGATCAGGAGTCAACACAAATAGATACAGTGCTTTTGGTTTTTGGTTTGTGACTTGGGTCTTCTGGCATGACCACTAAAATACAGTTACTTGATTCTAATGCGCAAAAATAAGCCATTTTTATTCTTTTTGTTATCACATCTGTAACAGTTTGTAAACTCAACTTTTTTTTTTAAATTTAATTATTTATGAGCCTCTACTGATTGTTTTATAACAGGTAAAAATCCTCCCTTTGTTTTCTGTTTCAATTAAGAGATTAAAATAATTAAGTACTAATTAGCCTTACGTTGACCTCTACTACCAAACCTGCTTATAAAGTTTACAAACTTCAACACTTTTTCCCTTTCCCTTTAAGTGTGCCACTGAACAGCACAAAGGGCACTGCTTTAATCACCTACTAAGCAAGGATTATTTTTTTTTTTCTTTTAACTGCTCATTGGCCTGGGACAGCTCAGAACTCTTTTCTGCCTAGTTTTTTTCATAATTAGCAAATAGTGAATTATCCTGAGGACATAAGTGATAACTTATTCACATCTAGGACAGTGTTGTCCTTGGTCTTTGGTAGCACCTCATTTTCCCCAAAAGCATTAAACAAAGCACTCTAATATAAATAATCTTTTAATTGTTGCATCTTGCTGGAAGGTTGTAAAGTGGAATGTTGAGTTACAAACTCTTGCAACACCTTCTTCAAAAATATATTTTTCTTTGCCAGTATAGGTAGAAGGTCTACATGCAACCATTAGTTACAAACCATACTTGCATTTTTAATTTGCATATTTACTGTATAAACATCTCGCCTATTAGTTAGTTATTTGGCTTGGTTACCCATTGATTGCCTGTGGGGTTTTTTGTTTGGTTGGTTGTTTTTTTGCTTGTTTGGGGTTTTTGTTTGTTTGTTTTTAGTTTTTGGTTTGTTTTTAATGTTACCTTAAGAATGATTATGTAATCCTGACCCTGTTAAGTTTCAATGCTGTTATTAAATCAGATTCTGGAGTGCCTTTCTGCTAAATAATGTTTAGTTTCTCCTTATATAGTTTTGAAATTTCTCTTTACATTAAGTGGTACTGACAGCATACTAGTAACTTTTTTTCCTTGTGAATGCTAAATACAAAGTAGATCCATGACTGTGACCTAAGGAGATAGAAAGCCTCAGCAAATTCAGGGAAAGAACTCCTTTTAAAGTTACTTTCTAAATTCATTATTGTGCATACATTCAAAACTGATCTTATATTCACACATGCAAGATGCCAGAGCTAATGTAAAGACTTCACCCTTATAAGCTTTATCTTTTTTCTTGGACAAAAGATCAGCTGAGTGGCCTTCCCAAGCAAAGGTTTATTTTCAAAAATGACTCAATTCAAGCATTGTGATTACTTTAGTTGTAGTCATGGTATTGCCTGTTTTTCATGCTCTCCAGAGTGCCCAGAGGATAATACAAACTATATTGAAAGCATGTATATAACATGATTACTTAAAACAAAAGAAACCCCCCAAAGTTCAAATGTTTTGGATCAATGATGATTGTATCTTTTTGTCACAGTTTCTTTGGTTACATGGTATCTAAGTCAATTTTAAACACAGATGTTTTACTGAGTGTCTTTTTAAAAATGTGTTGGTGTAGGAAGTCCACTAAACCTAAGTGAAGAGTTTTTTCAGCAAAAGAGGTTACTCCTTTATGATATTGCTATTATTTGTTTTGGAAAAATGAAGCTGGGAAATTTAGCCAGAAATGAGTACGGCTCAGTGCCCCATTCCTTGGGTGCAGCTTTGTTAAGAATAATAAAGAATTGGAAGTTACGGAGGGAAGGAACAAGACCCGAGAATCTACTCCTGTGTACTTACTGTTGCTCTCTTTTCTCTGAAGAAGCTAATCCAGCTCTTCCTCCTCCTCAAATCCTTTCCAGGGGGACGTACTGGCATGGTGTAGCTCCCAGTTCTGACTTCTAAGAGCTGTATACTCCAACTGCAGAACTGCTTTGAATTCTGAAATACACTTTTACAAAAAGAGGTAAAAATTCTAAAGCTTTCACTGTACGTAGACAGGATAAAGCACAATTAAATGAACTATTTGGCAAGATTCTACATCAACAGAACTGCTGTAGGTGACCTGTTGATTTGTGACTGACAACATGGTCATGAGCATGCTGTGTAGAGGCAGAAAGATAGCTGTAGAAACCTTGTAGTGCCTTTCAATAGAAACTTTTAAAGTACTTTCATAATTTCAACATACACTGAATTATTGCTTTTCCATTATTTATACCCCCAAATATGCCTATAACAATATAATATTCATATTAATAACAACTTCTAAGATTTGATCTGTAATTGAGAATAGGCTATATCTTTGAATGCATATTTAATACAGAACCAAGCTCTTGAATAAAGGCAAAGGAAAATGATTACTTACTATTTATTTTATGCTAGTAGCTCTTTCTGGCATCAGAGCTCCGTCACTTTACGCAGTTTCCAAAGATGCATTACTAGATGGTTCTTATGGTACAAAACATGCAGGAAAAGGTTGGGCACCTCTTGTAGCTAGAGAAAAAAAAGAGACAGACAACTTAATGACTCCTTTAAAAAGTTAAAGTACTTTTCCAGTACATGAACCCCATCCTCCTGAAAGTCTGGTCAGCATCGTCACTACCAGACCCAGCCTTTTCTTTCTCTTCTGTCTTTGGGAAAGAAAAATGGTCTCTCTGAGGTGGCAAAGGTGGTGTAAGGCTCATATCACAGGATGCAGAGCACCACATCTGTGAGGAAATAATGGTGTTAGAATTGATGTGACCACAGTTAACTTACCACTATTTCATGGTTAGATTGTATGACTTTGCCTCTCTTTTTTCATTTATATATTTTAATTTGTTGTCACAAGCTCAGCAACACACTTTGGCAAATAAATGAATTCTGTACCTCAGAATTTAAAAAATTAAACTTGAGTTAGCCATAGAAAGAGTAACTGCCAGATGAGATGGTCGGACTCAGAATCTCTAACGTCCAAAGACAAATTCCTATTTCACATCTTGCTAGGGGAGTAGACAGCTCCTTTGATAGATCATTTTAATTCAATGCATGCACTTTTTAAGAATTGGTTTTCATTTCACATATAAGAATGTCATTCACTGATGAAGTGCTAAAGCTCTAAGCTGTGAAGACTGTTTTCATGGAAACCCACTTGTAGTTGATTTTTTTTTAATATATTTTTTTCTTTCTTCTTTCTAAATGACCACATTCTCTTATTTCATGGATAGTGAGAGAAGCCAGACAATTCCAACTTTTACCTAAAAACTCAAAAGATACATCTACATACCACTTCAGTGCTGCTCTAAAAGAATAATATAAGAAGGAAAAGATCTGTATTATATGCATAACTTCATCTATCCTTTGGATGTCAGGAAAAATGCTAATTCCTCAAGAAGTTTAATGAAATGCTAACTCCTCAAAAGTTCAAGAAATGCCAGAAAAAGCATGGATAACACTACCCTCAATCATTCCAGCTTTCCTGGAGTGCAGAGTTTAACTCAAGAAAACTGAGGCAATCAGAAGCTGTGCTACATTACAAGAAATGTCTCCAATCTTTCATTGTAATGTTATTTGACTTAAATAACAATTAAACATAAAGCAAAAACATTAGCCTTCCCAAATAAGAGAATCTGACAATCCTGTTTGAGATCTCAAGATAACACTGGGCAAAGGCAAAACTTGGGAAATGATGAAGTTTTTACTGGGGCATTTTTAATGCAAGTATTTGAAAATATTATTAAGAACAGTAAGAACCCAGTACAGCTTGCAAGAGAAATGAGTCGGTCTGTCAGTGGGTATCTTCCAGATGTAAAAAGAGCGCTTATCTCTAACATTTATACTTTATGGAGAGATAACATACATTAAATGCTATGAGTACCTGGTACTTCCAAGAAACAGTTTACTGCAAATGTCATAACATTTTTACAGATTTTTCTCCAATACTTTTTACATTCAAAGTACTCTTTTTTTTTCCTAAGTCTGTACATCAGTCAAAACATTATTTTAATTAGTATAAGGTCAGTTTAGCTTAATATTTCTTCATGTTTTTAATATCTGTGCTACTAGTAACTGGGTGGGAAAAAAATGGCATGAAGAAAATAGTGAAAAATGGTTAATTACAAGTTGTGGCTTATGCTCTCTCTTCCCTCTCTTCAGCAGAGAAACATTCGGCTTTTCCCATACTCTTATTCCCTTGATAATTTTTGCTCCATATGCACTGACTACATGTGGTGGTACGTAGTCCAGCTGGTTCCAAGCTGTGTCCGCTAGCTGGGCAGCCAATTACGTATCACTATTAGTAAGACAGCAGATATAACAGCACAGATTACTACTGAATATACATTAGAGCCTTTTCCTGATTTGAGTATTTCAATTTGCCTAGTTTTCTCTATTCAGCCTTCAATTTGCAGGAAACTTTGAGAACTTTAGTGTCTTTAAGAGTCTTATTTTAGGCTGATATGTCAGACATGTATGTCAATATATTCATAAACTGTTATGAAGTACTGACAGATAAGCAGATAATGCACTGCTTCTTCTGAAGAAGGCAGGCTAAAAGTTTAAGAAATATAACCTTGTTGAAAATTAACCAATATACTATTTATATTCTGAGGATTTTTTTTTTTGGTCCAGCTGGTCATGAATAAGAGCAATAAAAGTAAAGAATCGTTTTATATTATTGAAGATTAGATATATGCATTAAAATATACCTGGTTGTAAAACCTTCAGTATTTTGTTTTTTCAGCTTTAGTACCGTTTGAATATTAAGACAGTCTCTGTCCAGAAAGAGCTAACAGAACCTTCCATAATGGTTAGAGTGTGAAAAATTGCTTGGAGCTTTATTGCAGTGATGGTTGGTTGAGATGAAAGCTGTTTTGAGATCAAGGATTTCTGCCAACAGACAACGCTGGTAAACGGCACTGTATCTGTGAACTTGAAATTTCTCTAGACTTCCTCTGCAATACTAAATAAGTGCAGGCCATTTGTTAGTCCTCTCACAAGGTCTGTTTGATGGCAAGTTTCAGACATTGCTCTTATGTGTTTTCTTTCCTGCTTTACCTCTGTTAATGTAGCTGTTACTTCACAACCCACAAAGGCCGATATCAAGTGTTCTATGTTACAGTTAGTGCTCTTGCTATTTTTTTCCCACTGTCTTTTCAAAAGATTTCTTAGACTGTTTCCCAACTTTCTCATCTTCTGCAGCACTTTTGTGTTAATGTTTGTTTTCGTTCCTGCCTGGGCAGTGTGCAAACATTCTTGCTCACAGTGTTGACTCGATGTGGTTCTCTGGGTTGATGATTGTCAGAGAAGATTGCTGATCAGTGATGCTAGGGCATCTATTAAGTTTTTGATGGCCTTAATTCTATGCTACCGAACA
Organism: Streptopelia decaocto; assembly: GCF_964273445.1. Taxonomy (NCBI): domain Eukaryota; kingdom Metazoa; phylum Chordata; class Aves; order Columbiformes; family Columbidae; genus Streptopelia; species Streptopelia decaocto. Next base: position 9,561,419 of record NC_138665.1, read on the forward strand.
CATAGGTCTCCCTTGTATAATCCTAATTAATATTGATGATTTCATTTACTCTCTAGGATTTCTTATATGAAGTTTTGCTTCTGTACATGCTAGGAAGTATTTTAGTCTCCACAGCCTTGAGCAGATCAGTTCTTACCTTAACTCTAAGCCTCACTGGGATTAAAAAAATAGCTACTTCTGTCCTTACCACACTGAATGTTTTATACATTGCATTAAGTATTCAGTAGAACAGGGAATGGAATTTGTAACTATTCTTCTCCAGGGGATTGCCATAACCATTGTACTATCGGGTTGCTTTAGTTGTGTATTTCTGTCCTAGAGTGTACTTAATTGTTTGGGGAAAGATTCGATGTGAAGGACTGAGACCCACTCCACTTATCTCTGCTCTGATAATATTTTATGAGAAACATGGGCAAATAGAATGGCAACCTGCTTTTCCAGGGCCAGTCAGACTCCTGCTGAGGGGAGAAATAACCCCAAAATCAGAACCAGACAGGGTCTTGTCAGGTGTCTGCTCATTGACTCCCAGGTGTGTAATGATCCTCTAAGTTTATAAGTGCGAATATTGGGTGCAGACACCTTGAGGCTACCACAACTTATTTCAGAAAACAAAATTACCTCTAGCATCCAAATATTACAGGAGAAATAGTTCTCAGTGCAAGTACCCTTTCTGTCTTTACACTACGCTTGTGTTCAGGCTTGCAAGAATATGGCTGACAGTTTTAGTCTTACATTTTTAGACTTACTTGATTGAAGAAACTTTCTGTGCAATTTTGCTTTCAAGCTTTCATAAAACAAATCCTAAAACCCATTCCTGTGAGGTGTTATTTCGTTTGGAAAAAGAAAAGCCCAGTAGGATTACAAATTAAAACATCAATTGCATTTAAGCTCATTCTGAACCATTATGATACAAAGTTGAAAGTAGTTTAGAAGAATTGCTTAGAGAAATTATTTTAAATTTCTAGATGAAGAAAATTCTACAAGGAGAAACCTTTAAGTGTGCATGGGGAGGAAGGGGAAATTTACTGAATATGTAGAAACTGTTGCCACTGCAGGCAGTTCTAGAACCAGACAGGGTTGAAAGTAGGAAAGTACATGTGGGGAATGTTGTGTTTGCTTCTCTTATTATTATGCTCCTACCTGCTGTTGATCCCAGACAGAAGCATGATAGAAGATAAAATGATCTGACTTGGAGAGAACACTCTAATATTGTGTGTGGTGTGTGTGCAGGTGGGGGGTTTGTTTGTTTGTGGTGTGGTTTTTTTTTTCTTTTGTTTGTTTGGTTTGGTTTTAATCACCTCTGATGGGAGTTACACAGCAGTAGCCTTTCAGGTTTTTGGGCACTTTCTGTCAAAAATTTGTGAAAAACGATGTTTCTTTGAGCCTTTCTGAGCTGCATTAAATTGTGGTTCAACTCAGTACAGAGTTCTTCCAGTCCAGATCTCTGATTAGTAGACATGAAAAATGACTACTTCTGAATTTCAGCTGCTCTCTATCATGCTAGCTATGTCTTAATTCTTCTGCTACACTAACAGGAATTCCAGGTTTTTAGATTTGTGACTTTTACATAACGTATGCCAATGTAGTCACTCGAGACAGCACATGGTATTGTACCACAAAAATTTTAAATTATTAATTCATTGCCATGTAAATGGTTGGGTACAGGTAACCGTTTATTAAGACACTTATCATTCAACAGAAAGGTCTAAAAACACAGAAGACTGTTTTCACACTGTGATTAAACCTTTGGTATGCTAATTTTATATATGGAAGTGACAAAATTGTGATCTGTTTTCTCCCCATGGGACAGAATGATATCTGTCAAAACAAGATGTGTAAATGAGGTCATTTAAACTTGAACACTAGAAGCAAGATTTGCACCAGTTCTGATTGGAACTGCCACCAAGAATATCTGGAATTTTGGACTGAGAATGAAAAAATGAGAATTTTTAATTGCAGAACAGACCTTTTCTATCAAGAATGTTCCAGCTTCTGTATTGAATCTAACAAACATGTGACTGCAAAGGAGGTTGTTTAGCTCACCTATCAGCTAGAAAGCTAACACACTAAAAATATAATAGTAATGTGAGACCAAAGAGCTGACTGCAATTGCATGTACTTGGATCTGGTGCCAGAGGAGCCTCGCCAGACCTGAGAGGGTGCAGAGGAAACTTCCCTTCTAGGACCAGCCTCTAGGTAGTTGAACCAGCTGAACTATGAAAAGCAACAGCTTGCTTGGGAACTGTACTGGAGGACAAGGCATGCTTTGCAAGGAAAGCCCACCTTCCTAAATAGATTCGTGGCTCTAAATCTGGTTTTCATCAGATTAAAATAAAAATTTAACATCATTAATTCCAAATAGTGGTGTCCATTTCTGTGGGTCTTTTAAAATTGTTTTTCCTCACAGTTTTATTGTGGACTGCATATACTTAGATCCCATTTTCTTAAATTGTGTGATTCCATTTATTAGTTTATGATTGCATTAAAAAACATTTAGTTAAATAGCAAATAAAAGCAAGTACAGAAACAAATATTAAGTGTACTAAGCCAGAAATACTCATTGCCATCCTAGGCTCGATATTGTGAGATTTCACTCTAAAGTCAGTTAAAGACACTCTTTATCATTCTCTCTACAGAATATTACTTTATTCATAAACTAATAAGGATGTAATATTTTTATCCCTGTTTTTGGAGTCATCTGTGGCCCTACTAGAAAATCCCAAGTAGCTAATACTTCTATCAAATGCCTTTTTTATAGCTCTGACTTGTGAAGTATCTTTCCACTCTACCAGAACCAGAAAGGGTAACCTGCAGAAAATAGACAATGACAGTTTTATTATTGATTAAAAAAAATACAAAATTATTAAAATAATGAAGGCTAGTTTACTACTGTCAGTTACTACTGTCCTTCATAGGTCTGTGACAAAACAGGTTTAACACTCAAATAATAGCAAAATCCAGTAGAGAGCTTCATTGCAATTTACATTGGTGTGATATGATTTGATCCTACAGTTGCATTCACAAAACACCTGAGCCATGACACTAATGATTGCATTCTCGGCCCGTTAATGCTAATGTGTATATTAATGAATCTCCTTTCCCTCTGATCACTGCTCTGAAAAGAATAAAGGAAAGAGACCATGCTTTCTGATATAAGACCATATTTAAAAAGAATGAAACTGCATAGCAAATCCGTTAAGGCATTTATTTATTTATTTTTGCCAGCCATATGTTTCTCAGTAACCAACACACATGCCCTTGTATATTCTGTAATAAGACCCTCTTTAAAAAGAGTAGTTACATATAAAATGTGTTAATGCTTTTCTTTTTTTTTCTTTTTTCCTTTTTTTTTTTTTTTTTTTTTACCAGCCATATGTCTCAGCAGCTGACATCCATGCCCTTTCACCTTTATCTTGCATATCTCACGTTTAGTGTTTATTTTGAATAGGGCTTAGGTATGAACCTGTCCTTAAGCAGTGAGGGGAAAAAAAAAAAAAAAAAAGAAACTAACTAAGAATTACATTTTGAAGATTTGCTCTTTGTGATTTGTGTGTGGTGTATACGGAGGAAAGTGACAGTCTGCCTCAGAAAAGGCCAAAGGCTGCATAAACTCCCAGATAAAAATGTCTATCACATTCCACTCAGGTGGTCGTTTAAGATGAAGAAGGAAGGTACATCAGCATAGCAGTGGGAGGAAGCCCACCTGCGGTTTGTGTGGCTGCGCTGTGCTGATTGAGACACTGGGGAACTGAAGTCATTCAGACACAAACATTGAGATTCATCAATTAAATATAAACCATTCAAACAAATGCAATGAAAATAAAGCTTTTTGTAGCTAGATTCACATTTTGATATGTTTTCTTCATGATTGCTTCTCTTTACTGAGAAGAATAAACACTTAGGACTGGGAAAACTTGGTGTTAGAAAAATGTTTTCGAAGTCATTTACAAGAACTGTTGGAATTCATGCTCCTGTCTGCCAACAGTGTAGAAAAGGCACCACAACAAAACAGACTCATATCTATAGTGATTATTTTTCATTTAATGCTGCAGTTGAAGGGGCTAAGGAAGTATTAAAATTATGTAATATTTAGCTGATAATAGGATGAATAAATAAAAGCAGTCAGAATATTTTTAATGTATTCATCATCCTAATAATGCGACTAACTCAACATTTATGTCATTTTTATTATTGGCTTATAATTCAGAAATGTGAAAACATTTTCAGGATTATTCTCACACCTCAGAAATATCTTAGCATTGTGTAATATATTTTGATGTAATAGTTATTTATGAAAAATTGAAACTATTACTAATATGAATCTGGATATGACTGTGAAGCATTTTGAAATGATCATTTTGCAAAATGGTATTTTTTTAAAGTGTTTTGCATGACATAAAACAAGGTAATTCCTCTGTCTATAAATACAAATGGCTATTATTTTTAAATTGTATTTGCTGGTTTCCCTACCCCTGCAGTAAATTTATTAGTTTATAACACATTGCTCCCAGGATAGCACCAGATGGATCTGAATGTATGATGGCTTTTTAACAATAGTCTGTCATCAGTGACTGCTCTTCTAAGTGCTCTTTCCTTCATTCAAAAGTTAAATGGACTCTTAAAGCATGAGAAAGAATACATATGCATCTGTTATTATATGAGTATTATTAAGATAGAAGTTGCTGAGAACCAGATAAATTACAGTAGAGCATATGAATACAGTTGTTTGCTTAAATCTAAGAGGACACAGAATTCTTCTTAATGCACCATGGACATCTGCCCTCACGATAGTGTATTTCTTTACTGCTTTTCTGTCATAGGCAGTTTTTGCCGTTACATTTAGCAGCAATGAATAGCCACAGCAGTTGTTTCACTATGCATTAAACTATCTGTCATATATGAAAGCTGGCAATTTATCCAGCTGAACCAAAGCATTGCTTTGCCTCTCTGCAGATGTGCACACAAAATAAGCTATCTTCACTTACCAAGCTTCATCTCCTACCAGAAGGAGAGTGGTCTTTTGCCAAAATGGAAATTAAAATGAATTTCAAGGCTCCAGTAGGGATAGCTTACATCTCTTTTGTCTTAAATTATATTAGCAGAAATACCTCCCAATTTATTCAAAGAAGGTGTTTGAAGCTGAGAAAGATCACCTGCTTAAATATGTATCTTTGATACGACAAATGGACTGTATTTTGAAGATACTGAGATTTCACATAGAAGATGCTATTAGTGGAACATCTTGCTTGCATCCTCCCATTTTCCTACTAACAGAAATAGTAATATTTCTGCCAACACATGCAGTGCTTAACAGTTTATCAAAATGCAAGGAGCAGGTGCAGTACCTGGTGGCATCATTTTTCAGGATAAATAACTAGTGCGCTGCAATGATGAAACTTGTCCCATCAGGCCCCACTATCTAATATCCAAGGCTGACTTCATTTCCAAAGGATATATTGCATCATACTAAATAATCCTCTTATTTAAATAAACCTACAGAGATGCAAGGAATATTTTAGGATCCACTTTCAGTGCAATGACTACTAGGATAGGGATAGAATGAGAGACTCTTCTTTACACAAGAATAAACTAACTCCCTTGTTATTTAAAAATATGCTCCTTCTCAAACTGTACATTTATGGTACCATAGAAATATAATGAAATGGTTTGGGTTGGAAGGGACCTTAAAGATTATCTAGTTGCACCCCCCTTCCATGGGCTGGAACACCTTCCTCTAGACGAGGTTGCTCAAAGCCCAACCTGGCCTTGAATGCTCCCAGGGATGGGGCATCCACAACTTTTCTAGGCAGCCTGTTCCAGTGCTTCACCACCTTCATGGTGAAGAATTTCTTCTTTCTATCTAATCTAAATCTCCCATCTTTCACCTTGTCCTATCACTACATGCCCTTGTAAAAGGTTCCTCTCCAGCTTTCTTGTAAGTCCCCTTTAGGTACTGGAAGGCTGCAATGAGGTCTCCCTGGAGCCTTCTCTCCTCCAAGCTGAACAACCCCAACTCTCTCAGTCTATCTTCATAGGAGACATGTTCCAGCCCTCTGATTTTTGTGGTCCTCCTCTGGATATTCATCTCAGATAAACCCTCATTTACTGTTTCTTTGGTGTACAACAGAGTCAAATCTGCTGTGGATGTTCATCCTAGGTCTGGAGTTGTGCTAGAAACATCAACCAGTGTCATTCTCCAGCCCCGCTCAGTAACAGAATTAGAGTAAATTAAGCTGGTCTTTGTAGTGAGACAAGTTGATTGGATTGCTTCTGGTGTCGATCCCTGTTCCCTCACTTGGCCCAGTATATTTTTACTGAATAACAAAACAGTTCTCACTTGTCTTTCTTCAAATTTTCCCTGGTTCTGTTTAAAAACCATCACACAAAGCCAGCCTATTCCAGGAATTCTGTTTGGAGGAACATGGTAAATCAAACCCATAAAACTTTCTGTGAGCCCTCACGATCACTCATCAGAGCCTTCCCTTTTAATCAGTTTGGGAAATCAGATGAACCCTGTAGTGTCCTCTGGCATTGGAAAATTTTTTTCTGTTTACCATCCCAGAATTCAAATCCGTTTATATAAACTGATTTGTAGTCTGGTAAAGGTCACGAGAAATTCTCTGCCAACTGATTGATTTCATTAGCATCTAATATTACTTTCCAAGAAAATATTTCCTATTCTACCAAGGAAATAAATTCATGGCTAAGGTGACTCACCTGGGTAATAGTTAGTAGTCTTAGTGTATTCTGTATTCTTCTTCTACTTTGTAATCTTGCAGTTGTGGAGTACTTTATGTAAGTAATTTTTGAAATTCATCCAACAGACACGCATCAAATGCTATAAGAAAAAGGAGACTTGACTAGGAATACATTTTGATCTGATTTATAACAGAATGCTTGAAGAATTATGAGAGGAGTTTAAAGTGGCTTGATGCAAATCTCTATTGAAAAGTATTGACAGCTGGACTTGATTTTCTGTTGGGTTTTTTTTAATCACTGAATTTTACTTCCATTGCACTTTTGCCTTTGATCCGAGGTATTCGGCATTGAATTTCTCTGAATATGTCATTTAAATTTTAAAATAATAAGACTGTCAGGTCTAAAAGAATTCTTTTGCAGAGTATCTTAAATTTGACTTTTTATGAGAATTGCTTATATGGAAGTGACAGGTAATAAATGACTTGTGCTTTTTATTAGGCTTTAAAGAGCTGAAATATATCAGTAGCTTAAAGAAACTATTTCTTAAAACTAAAGGGTGAGCAGATCCATTTACTGTGCTGGAAATGCACCATGTTATTGCACTTGGGAAAGCTGGGATGTGACCTTGGGATTCTCACACAGTTCTCCATGGAGAGCCAGTTCTTTGCTATCCTTAGCACCATGGTTTTTACATCAGATTTATGGACAGGTTAATAAAAACTAAGTGCTCCTGGTATAATGTACTGGCTTTGGGTGTCTGAATGAAGGCCACGTAGATCAGTGGGAGTCTTTTTGCAATGGATCTGTGGGATCAGATCCATCTCTAGGAACAGTGAATTATCTTCAGTGTTTAGAAGCTGTAAACTGTGTGTAAAGATTATGAAGCTGAGAGAGAAAGGACAGGCTTTGAATTTACATGTACTCCAAAAGAAGACTAAAACACATTTCACAACCTCTGCAACTCCTTAGTTTTCACAGATGTAGTTAAACTGGATTGTTGTTAGTGATGCCATGAAAAAAACAAAAAATCCCTTCAAGAGTAACAGGCAATAGAGCAGCTAAGATAAGAAGTAATTTAGAAAAACTGAAGCTGATCAGGACACATTTCCAACATATGTGTATCCTTTTAATTGACATGTTTCCCAGAATTGTGTCAAAACTTTAATTTTTCCATTCAAAATAATACATTACAATTATTCACTAGGTAATCATGAATAGCATGTTAATTACATAAAAAATCTTTTGAGATAATTAGTAAAAAAGATGGATGTTTATATAATCAAAACTGTGAAAGGTTCATGTAGGTCTACAGTTCTGTATAACATTCTTTGCAAAGAAATGAGAGTCTCATCTTTCAAAGGCCATCAGGTAAATAGTTAGTGAGTAGTACAACTCTAATTACTTTTTAAAACAATGCTCAAAGACTCTTTATTTTTTTAAATTCTAAAGGCAAACTTCAGTATCTTCTTTCTGGTTCTTGGTGGTATGTCATTATAAAAGTGACACTATCTTATTTTGCCCTATTTTGTGTTCAGTTTCACAGATGATCACATGATTTTCTTCATTGTTAACCCAGGTAAGAAAGATTGGCTTACATCCCTTATTGATTCTGCATTAATACAGGGCTAGAAATGCCCTCAGCAGTCTTACAATTTGGTCTTCTATTATTGTCAGCAACCATGTAAGATCAGCCCCTGAAACATTATAAAAATTTATCTTATGCTTATTTTATTTCTCTCTTCATAATTCATATTATTTTTCCAAAACTTATTTTCTGATATTTTATAATAATTGTCTCATTATGTCAACATAATTATTAAGGGCTTTATTGCCAGTGATGTGAGAAGAGCCAAATCCAACTTCATGTTTCCAGGAAGTTCTGGTAATGAAATATTGGAGAGGGATGGGGGAGGAGGTGAAGCCTGTCAGCTTTAATTTAATCTTTTTAATGGAATCTATTGAATGTTAGGGCTTATGTACCATGGCTTGCGATGGCCACTAAACCAAAGCTGTTTCCTATAGTTGACCCTCATTTATTATTAGTAATTTAGGATTAGGAGAAAGTGGTACCTTCTGGAGTTTTTGAATTTGAGTTTGGTGGTTGTTTTTTCAGTTGGTTGATTTATTTATTTATTTCTATTTTTCCGAGCTTAGAGCTAGAAGGCAAAAAGCTATAAGCATTTAGAGATAAGTAATACAAAGATTCTTGCTACAGAAAATCTTGTTAAGGACTGAATCAGGTGCTATAGGTTACCTGTGATGGTAAGGCTGGGGAAACACCATGCTCTGGAAAGCTGTTGATCGAAGATTTTTTAAAATAAAGTATCTCAGAGAAATTTGGAGAGAAGTGAAAGGAAGGAATTAATGTTCCAATTGTAATGACAGTAAATGTTGTGGGGTTTGCAATTTTTCAGTAGTGCAAAATAGGAGTGGGAGATAAAAGTAACATATATTAATATATATTTATTTTACATTAGTCAGGTGTTTGTGTGGTAGGGAGTTCTTTGAAAATATCAATGCATGATCAAATGTTAGACTCTGAAGGATGAGGGTCCAGTGAGTTACTAAACCTTCTAGCTATCTGCATTTCTTATGTAGCCTTTTACCTTATAGTAAAAGATTCTCTGATCCCAATAAGTAATATTCTCTATATATTTGCTATTGTTCACTAAGAAGAGCTACCTCTCCAAGAGACCTTCTTAAATTTCATGTTTTATAGAATAAGTTCAATTTATGCTCTTGTGTTTGGTTATAACTCACATTTGATTTAGATCTGAAGTGGGTATTCAAATCTGAAGAGGGATCTGGAAGCTGTACATGTGTAACAATGGTTAATGGTACCCAAGTCTGCTGGATCATGAAAACTCCAAGTTTGCAGTTGCAAAGCCCCATATTGTATGCATCCACCTTCTAATTTCTGGAAAAAAAAAAAAAAAAAAAGGCGGGTTAGATATTTTTCCACTACAAACTGTGTTTGGGTATGATGTGGTTTTTCCTTAGAGAAAAATCTATTGTATATTTCTTCTTGAAGATATTAAAGACCTCCAATGACCTCTCAAAAGTAATACAGGGCAGCTAATTATCTCCTTGAAATAGTCTCATTTCAGCTTTGTTGAAGTACCTGGAATTGTTACTATTATCAGGAAGAGGACAGGGAAAAGACATCTGAGATCTTTCCCATGAGAAATGCGTATTTACTAGTGCTCTTGAGTCAACTGCTTTAATTATATTAGGAAATTTTCTTTGCAGGTGAATGATATATTATTGCAGAGGAAGAAATGACCCTTTATAGTATCCTGTAAAGCAGGAGGGAGATCTTTTGTCTGATTTTTAGTGTGACTATTTGGCCTGTATATGAGACTGACTACCACGTCCTGAATACTTGCAAAAAACCCCAAACAAACAAAGGGGGTTGAAAATCCAGAGAAGGGAAAAATGGACATATGAAACTAATTTACATAGATTCTTACCTACCTTTAGCTCTTTACCTTAGCTGCCATTTCCCTACTCCATTCTGAAATAATATGCAAATTCTGTCAACTAAATTGATCCCATAGAAGCTAAATTTGCATTGACCCTTCCCTGGCCTCAGTCAACAGAAGCCTATCAAGCAGCATGTAAACTACCTCTATCAAGGATGAGTTCTTCACTTTCCAGACTTTTGTGTCTGCCTAATCTCTTGTCTTCAGCATCAATATATTTATTGTCTTCACCTGGACAAAAATACCCAAAAGAAATGCTCTGTACACTAGGTGTTTTACACAGATGTGAGAATTGAACAAGTAGTAAGTGAAGCCCTCTGGAGGTCACTGAAAGCTGGCTGCTGGAGATATCTTTTAGGACATCACCAAGCCACTGGTATACATTGCACATCAAATGAAGACAAATTTCCCTTCAGTTTCTCTGCCGTTTTTCATTCATTGTGTCTTTGGGAAAAGAGTGAGAGAAAGTGAGAAGATAGTTCTTCTGACAGAGAAGAATTAAGGCGAGCACCACCAAGAAGACATTTTTTATTCTCCTCTATGAATAAGCTTGCTTACTTTAGAAATAAAACTTTTGGATTTTCTGTCCTTTCACAAATGTTGAGTGTTGCATCAGATATCACATTATTTCCGAAGACTGATTTTTTTTTTTAATTGAAAAAAAAAAAAGCTGTCATCTTTTAATTGCCAGCAGAGTCAGAACAAAACATTTGTACTTGACAGTAATAGCTAATATTACTGTTACATTGAAATTTACCCAGATTTAATACCTAATATCTGATACTACATGATCAGTATAGGACCAAAACTATGTCTTACCTAATGTTGAATCAATTAGTGCTGTTATTATTATTAAAAACTATCTAGTATTATTTAAAGTAACTGCATGAGGTGTTTAGTCATCAGTTAGTAGAAGTTATTCTAATAAATGTAACTGCAAGGAACCTGATTTTTCTTCTATTCTTTTCCTTTTTCTCACACTGCATCTCATTATAACAGGTTTGAGTCTGATAATGCTCTTAGAGATGCCATCACTAATACATCCCAATTTGTCCTGTAAAACTGGCTAATATGTATTCGTATGTAAAATGCAGAAACAGATCTTACAAGATACACAAATCCAAGAAGAGGGTAGATAGCACTTAGTGCTACATGTATTATTTATGGTCCTGATTTGGCTTTTAATCTGTGCAGGTTTTGTGAATCGTTCTGGACTGATATCTCTGGAGCATCTAGTTCATTCTATATGCAGAAAACAGACGAGCTGCGGAGCAGCAGTGTGTGGGAAGAAAATTCTTCAGTTTTTCAGGATCAAGGGTGAAATTAGGAATATAATGAAGTATTTTACCTCTGAGTAACAAGAGACTATTTTCAAAGGCAGCAAGAAGAGAGAGTCTTTCTGTACAAAAATTAAACATAGTGCATTACAGGCCTGATCCAGTCAGTCTTTCCAGAGATTGCAGGATATTTATGATGGGACCTTGAAGATGGCCTCTGTGGTTTTGTAGTTTCATGGCTTCAAGCTAGCAGGTAGTCAGTCCACAAGAGCTGCTTTTGCTTGGGCTGCATTGTTCTCTTTTTTTTATTCCATTTGAGTTATTACATGTCATAAAGTCACAACCTTCTTCTCAAGCTAAACACATCTGTTCTTAGTCAAGTATGTCCTCAGCACTCCTGTCTTATAATTAAGCTATTTAATGACCCTAAAGACTATTTGAAAACCCTAAATAATAGGTATGCCCTTGATTTAACATAATTAAAAAATAAAAGTAAATTACTTTCCCTCAAAGTCTCATGCCTTATTTTGAAGCTGGCCTTAAATACTGTTTAATGGTAAGGAAATGAAATGGAAAATTCTGCAATCCTTTTTAGTGTCTCTGGCAGTCTTCCAAACACAAAGCCCAAAGCCAAATATTCATTTTAACCATATTTTGTTTGGAAAAAGATGCTTTAAGCAAATTAATTCAGTTTAACTCTGAAATATTTTAATAATGTGAGGCTGCTGATGTTGATTAGAATAAATATTGTGCATTTGAAACATAATAGTCTTGTCTGTACTAACACATAGTTACTATATGCTTATAAAAGGTTGGAGTGGACAGATATGGGATTCCAGTATTAATGTAAAGCATTCAGTTTCTATCTGTGTCTGAGTATTCTCCATTGTGATTATGTGAACTTTTTTAATTTCTGACAAATGAAATCAAAATTAATTTAGATTAATCAAAATGCATGTCCAGAAGTTGAGTTTAAGAAGGTGTAAGTCTCAGAGCAAAACTATCTTCTCTTTACAGATGGCAGGTCAGATTTCTTTGATTCGCACCATCACTTGGTGAGTTGTCTCTGATACAGACATATGATTAAGCACATCTAACATAATGTAGTGAGAGAATCTCACATTTTAAGAATTCTTAATGAAATTTCGAGAAGCCTTTAAACAACAAAGTTTTAGAAAGTTGCAGGAAATTATTGTTATCACTGTGCAACTCCATTTTGAGATTGAGTTGAGGTATGGCTTGTCCCTCAGTGATGACTCTGCTGTCCCCCTCCTGGCCATCTTCTTCTGGCCATCTGCTGCACACATGGACACCTGGGCTGGGTTCTTGCAGTTGGACATTCACCCAAATTAGTATCATCCATGGGTTTCTAGCTTTATCTATGACCCTTTCCTAAGCTTTTCTCAGTCTGTTTGGGTATGACATCACTATTTTGATTTGCTTTAGACATCACTGTGTAAATCATGCTCTAAAATATCAAGTTACTCACTGAGGTCATTCCCTTTTGCCCCAGAAGGGGTCAAACTCTCTCCTCTACTGAAACTTACACAGTAAATGAAGACAGTAATGTGAATGCCACTTACCTCTAGCAAGTAATTAATATTGAGCTCCAAAAAACAGCTGAAAGGAAGATTATCTTCTCCACCTCCCCCTTTTATTTCTATTAAATTTTCAGACATGAATAATAAGGTATATGCCAGTTACAACAATCAGTGTCACAAACAGCAGGCCTGGAGTTATATTTGGACAGCTGAAACCATGGCAAATGCCTTTTCCACTTTGAAGAAAAGATGGGCATTATCTAATATACACAGTACAACCATCAAGATTTTTATGCCTGGTTAACTTCTTTCTGAGGATTGCTTAACAAACTCTTCCAGTGGTTTCATTATCAGATTGGCCAGCTGTGACCTATAGGTACTTTTGTGGAAATTAATAATTGCTATCTGAGGAAAAGAAGGACAACTTTCTTCCATTCCACAGGAATACATAAGAGGAAAGGCAAATTAAGTAATCTGTTAAAGTCGCTACAGAGTCCCATTTTTTGTTTGAATATGATATTCAAAATTTCTTGAAAGGTTCCATTTTAAGATTTTTCTAGAAATTGAATTATTTTGATATTTCAAAACAGAAGATGTAAATGTAATGTTAATAATTTGGGACAGAATATTCTGTCAGGGGTTTTGTGCCTTCATTTAAATATACCTGTGAATAAAATCCAGTGCAAGTGAAAACCCCTATTGGAACATGGTATGTTTTGAACATGCCAATTTACTTCACATATTGGTTTTAAAGATTTTTTTTCTATAATTGGTCAGCAGCTCTTTAAGAAAGTCTGTTTTTTTTCAAGAACCAATGTCAGTCAGATGAGGGTACCAGAAAACTAGTAATGTTATCAGGACAAAGTAGGGCTCTTATCTCAAAGGGATTGATTGATTGATAGTCATTTCATGGAAACAGTTATTTTTAGAAATTCAAATTAGTTTCCATTAAAGCTACTGCTTTTAATTATATATAAAAAAATAGATTTACTGAAATAGAACTCTTAACATGAGATTTAATAAGGTGAATATTGAAACTCAGAAATAGTTTGAAAAAAATCAGTTTGCTTTAAAACTTTTATGTTGTTCTGATTTGAATAGACTCTTCTCTTTGAAATTCTTCTTGGCTTTGTTTCTTGGGCTCTTACCCCTCTTCTCCTCCAAAATCTCAGAGAAACACAGGAGAACTGGTACCTAAGGAAAAGCACAAATACGCTTTTTTTTTTTTTTTCTTTTCTTTTTTGTACAATTTATTAGCCCTGTGTTCTGCAGCTCTCATGGTTTAAGGAAGATTTTACATCAAGGAGTTCAAAGATACATTCTACATCTACATTCATAGTGGATGGAGTTGACCATGATATTTTACAGGGATCTGCAGGGAAAGATTTTGGAGAAAATTTCAAGTATTACATAAAACTGTTTTAAAATAACAATTCACTTTTCTGAGCTTTGCCCTATTCATTACAAAAAGGAACAGAGTAAAGAATATGATGAACAATTTTGAAACCTCTGTTTTCTAGAGGAAGTTAAAGAGACTCTTTGATTAAATTCTATAGAGAAAAAATATGAGAAACAGGATTTAAATAGGCTGGTTTAGATGTCTTTCTTCACAGCACTGGTGTAGAATCTGGGCCAAGCCATAGGTGAAATCCTCTCAGAGTCCTGATACATCTTACATTGTTTTTGGCAGCAAAATTTAGTTTAAGAAGTTTTTACTTTCTTATGTCTTCTTTTCCTACTTCAGTGTCTGCTTCCTGACCTGTCCTTATTTTATTAAGTCTTTTTTTTATTAACAAAGATTTTACACAAGTTGAGGATATTACACATATCTGTCTAATACTTATTTGCTAGAAACATGGTTAAATGTCACATTCTGTACCACATGAAAATAGTTGAGTACTGCGAGAGAAAGGAGATAAGAATGATCCAATACAGCTAGTAGCTATCTGCGAACCAATTGTGAGGTTCTTACATTTGTAACAAAGAAAACAAACAAACAAAAGCGTTGAATTTGATTCCAACTCTTGTCCTAATGTAGATAAATTGTGAAATAGGGTTCTTTAATTGTTTGCTTTTTTGATAGCACTTCTCAATTTCTAATTTTGCAGTGCAGAAATGTCTCATCACTTCTGTTTCTTCAGGCTCCAAATCTTGTGTCTCCAATCACCAAGTCTGTTGCCCAGACAGACTGGAACTGTAAGAATCCAATTTCAATCATCATGAAGTAGCTTGAGGGATCAGAACTTTATAAATATTACTTTAAAATCTTGAGAAGAGCTATATTAATCAAGCACAAATCGCCATTATTACTTCTCTTTTTGATGAATGGTCTCGCTATTCCTGCATTCTTGTGGTCCATGCTGCAGAGGTTCCATGGGTGTAGTAAATGTTGACAGACCACAAGGCAAGCAGGTTAGAGATGGTAGGCATTTATGGTGATTAATATAAACAGGGAAATTAGAAGGTTCAGAGTCCTAATGGCAACAAATGTTGGAAACAAAGCCAATTAAATGGCAGATTACAAGTAGCAAAGGTTGGTGATGCATCCTACCTGGTAAAATACCAGTAGTGAAGAGGGGGATTTTATCAGCTGATGCAGTAGTCACCTCTGTGACTGAATACAGGGAGAAAAGGGCTTGATTTACAAAGACAGCAAGCATAGGCAGAGTGTGAAACTATTTAAGAAAAGTGAAAAGTGTGTAGTAGGTGTAAAGAGCTGTTTATTTTAGGAACAGATAAGGTGAGAAAATTCATTTAGTAAATCCCCAAGAGAATCTTGTGCTGTCAAGCAATAAAAACTGGTAAACGCTTTATATTTATAGACTTCTTTAATTTATAAAATTGTTTGTATGCAGTGCTCCAGGCACACTTATCGTGTTCTTTAACACATATAAAAATATAAGTTGACCCAGTGACAACATCTACCAGTCGGTTAGAAACGGGAGAAGTGATCAGCACTTCAGACTTGGGTACTATAGCATTTCTGTTTTCATGAGCTTGTTGATTGAAGATCAGTGTATAATGTGACTTTCTTGTACATTGTACTTCCCTGATGTCTAGACACTCTTCATGTAAAACTTGACGTTGAATTATCAGCAATTTTAGGAATACCCTCAAATTGTCTTATTTTTTCATATAATGGTAATTATTGAATACTGAATAGAGATGGAAAAACACTCACAGGAGAGTATCAACTTTCTTGTTGTCAACGCAAGTCCTTCTGTGTGAGAAATAACAATAATCATAGCTCAACTGAGTGTCATAAATTTTCTAGCAAAACAGTGGGGAAGGAGACACACTCCAGTTTAAGAGAGATTTTAATGAAAATTGATATACCAAAAGCCATTTATTTTCTATAGAGAGAGAACTTTCAATTTCCATTGATTGCAGCTGTAGATGTATCACATAGGAATGTTGTAAGTAATGAGATTTAAAGCATTAAGCTTAAGTTGACATTTTCTCTCTTAAATTTAGCTGTAACTTGTCACCCTGTTTATATACTTCACAAAGCACCAGGCAGCTTTGCATGAGACTATTCCCAGTAGGAGATCACAGGAAACTCCATCTTCCCAACACTCTGTCTTACTCAAATCACACAAAAAAATGCAGTGTGTAAAATTAATTTTAGTCAACCTTCCTTCTTAAGCATCCTTCAGTTGCTTTTATTTGTGGCTAAATGCATCCATGTGATGGAAGTTCTTTCTCAGTTCCTCGTCATCTAGAGTGATCCTATTATGCCTCTCAACTTTCTTTCAAGCCCTAGTTTTTACAAACGATAAGAAAATACATACCCTTTTCCTAAGATGCTGTATGATGGCAAAGAAAAACATGGTCTGACTAGTGAATATAGTAAGATTGCTACTTTCATGCTCTTATTCAGTTTTTAATGGTTAATTGAAAGGGATGGTACTGAAACCTTCCTTGCTAACCAGGAGTTAGAAATCATGGAGTGCTGTAAGGTCTATAAAGAGAAAAATAGCTACAAATGTGAAGAAGGAGTCTCTAGGATCTGCAAAACGTGACAACATCTAGCATCATATAGAAAGGGAAGAAAACATAGATTGGATTAATTCCGTGATATTAGAGAGAAACAGGAGAGGTCTACACCTTTGTAATGATCCCAAAACATTATTTAAAATGAAAAAAAAAAAAAGCAGCAGCACTCTTTGGCAAGAAGTGAAACACTAAGAGGTTTTTCAGCAGGTTAGGTGTCTTCTCCAGGTGTCGGCAGGTCTCTGTAAGTGAAAACACCACTTTCAAATGCTCTTTGCCCATTAATTCTTCGCAGCTGCTTTTCATAATGTGATGTGCTTGAAATGCAAATCACCTGTGATGGCAGCCTTGGACTGGTGTCATGTGGGCCTTGTTTGTATAGAGAAGTTCTGCTCTTGAACATTGGTAAAGATGGAGGGATTCATGGAGAATTAATAACCTCAGACTGAACTGGACCAAATTTCAATTTTAGCATTTTATTTTGGAAATCCATTAGTGTCAAAGATCTTAATGTACTGAAATCTAAATAAAAGAACAGAGTTCAAAGCTGTTAGAAATACTGAACTATGTTGGCAGGTTCTGTTAGTGTTGTAATAAAACATAAATTTGCCTAAAACATTTGCAGAAGGTCAAACTTGTGACAAGGAAACCAAAGGATGAAATTGAATGTTTAAAGTATATTCCTGGTGATTCTATCGCTAACATTTTTTTAACCCATCAGTAGCACTTACACGTATCCTACAAACTTAACTAGGAACAGCTGAAATAGAGTATTACAGAATACGTTATTGGCCATTTTTGTGCATCAAGGATTTTGGCAACTATAGAGAAAAAGTAATGCAAAATCAGGATAAAACATGAACTTGAGCATTTAAATGAGCAAGACTTCTTAATTCAGTTTAGAAGCAGAAACTGAATGCGTGTTGTCTTCTAATATTGGTTAAACACTGGCTAAATAGATGCTGATATGGATCATTAAAAGTGCCCTGCCTCTTGTCTACTGAAAGATTTCCGCTACAAGATTTCGGAAATGCCTTTAGAGACAGGTCAAAATATGTTACGTCTCTACTGAAGCAATCTGTAGTTACTGAATCAGGTATTCATATTAGAAGCTTGAAAGAGATCTTAAAGACTTTACAGAGAAATAAGTCATTTAAAAGTAAAACTTCCAGGAGGTATGGTGATTACACAGTAATGCTAATGACTTTACAAGTCTTTACTGTAACTTTTCATTGCCTTATTAAGGACTCAATTTTGAAATCAAGTTTCCTTTAAAAAGTGATAATTATATTTTTAGAGAGCTGTGCAATCTGGAAAAGTACTATTGATAGTTATGAACAAAAGGTTTATGCTACAGTAATATCATATCAGATTATTAGTTTGCTACATCTGGTTAATGCAACAGTACATCTTTATGAACCCACAGGCTCCTGAGAGCTGTGTTACTTCCTTGTAGTTGTAGATTTCAGAGGTAACATGAGAAATTATTTTTACTCCCTTTATTCCCTTCCTGCATATTCATAAAGGCTAGAACTTTTAATTCTCATTGAACTTAAAACAAAAAAATCCCACCTTGATTTGATTAGGTGAGTTTAGGACCTGGGGTTTTATGGTTTGGTCTACATGCTCTTTCTCTACTTCTGGCCATCGAATAAAATGTCTGCTGAAGCACAGAAATTTAATCTCTGTCATGTCAGATGCTAACCTTAGCTGGCGAGCTGATATGCACAGAGCCAGAATCCGCCTCTAATAGCACCCAGGAGTTAGTGAATTAATCTAACCTGATGAAGTGTGTCTCCTCAGTGCATAAATCAGCTGGAATAATGTCATTGATATGGAAGGAGGATGTGGAGAAAAAGAATTTTGAAATGAGCTACAGCTGTGAGAAACCTGCTAATGGATAGGGCCTTAATATTAAATAATGGTGAGCAGTGGGAGTAAATTTTGGCTGTTTGATTTCCTCCAGGTTCTGTGGTATGTATTTTTAATTTAAAAAATAGTTAAATAATGTATACTGCAGTATAAATGAACCATGCTTTTTTTTTTTTTTTTTTTTTTCATCTTTGTGTTCCTTGTGTACAAAGTGCATGTTTGTATTTACGGTACAATTTTAACATTTCAGTATTTTGGATCACACCCGTCCTAATTTCAATTGCCACTGTATTGTATTTTGACATTATCATAGAAGAACCTGAAGAATGCAAACCATCAATAAGAAAATGAAGGTTAAACACTTTAGCACTTAAATTATGTACAATTTATATAGCAAATCATTCTCAGTAATTTACACAAACCTGGGTAATTCAGAACCCTAATGTTCTTCCTATACAAAGGTCAGAAAATCCAGTACACTCTTGTTACTGCAAGGGGTGTGGGTGAAAAAGTAGGGGTTTCAGAAACCACCAGTCAGTTCTGTATCATGTTTTGATGCTTTAAATAGTTAATGCATTCCAGCAAATTTACTGAACTACCAAAGCTGGATAATTTGGATACTTTTCTAATTCAGGCTATCATTAGATGTTTATTAGTGTGAAGTCATTATTGCTAACTATTATTTTAAGAATGAATGGCCACAGGATATGAAGTAATTTAATAAATGTAAAATTTTAGACTATTTTATTCCCCAAAGACAAAAATTGTTATTTTCTCTGTGACTCACAACAGATTTAAGGGATACAGAGAGAAGACAGTGTGCAATAAAGTGTGAAGCAAAACATTAACTTCAACTAAATAGAGGAATTTCTTCTCAGTTATTACAGTTTCAAGCTTTTAAATGGCATGGAATCCTAAATTTATATTATAATAACAGTTAAGTGTGCAAGGTTCTCCAAAGCTCACCCAAAGACTAAGTGGTATTAGAAACATGTATCTTCACAGCAACTGTGCAGCAGAAGCAATATGTTAAAAAAAAATCATAAAATTTAAATAGGAGGTATTTATTTTTATTTAGTGAGTGACAAAGCAGAATTAAGACTTTTAGTCTTGTGTTTTGTCTCAGTTTCAAAAAAAAAAAGCTTCTGCTTATGGTATAAGATGCTCCAAGAGTGAAAGAGCTGAAAACAAGAGCTTATTGGGCACTATAGACTGAAAAATAAGGTTATGGTTAAAAAAAAAAAAAAAAAAGTGAATTTATCACAATGAAGCAGTTTGCCAGGGCAATGAGGAAAGGAAAGGTGTGGAGGGTTGACCTTGGGCAGCTGACAGACACCTCTCTCAGTCTTACCCCTCAATAGGACAGTGGGAGAAAACAAAAATTAAAAGCTTATGGGCTGAAATAAAGAGACGGAGTTTACTTACCAGTTACCATCACAGGCAAAATAGACTCCATGGGCTGCAGGGAAATACCTGCTCCCCTGAGGTGTCTCCATGGCTGCAAGGGAATCTCTGTTCCCAGAGCCATTTCTCACAGTATTTTCCTCACTTCTTACTGCCATATAGTGTTTTGCCTTTTCTTAAGTATGTTTTCACAGAGGGACCACCAGCTTTGCTGATGGGCTCAGCTATGGCCTGTGGTGGGACCGGCTGGAACCATTTGGATCTGGCTGCATCTGCCATGGGGCAGCCCCTGTGACCCCACTGCTGCTAACAGCTGGATACCTACACCGGGTACAAAAGGCATGTGGTAAAAGTTAAATACGTTTTTAAAATCTTCTATCGCAGTATCTCCTATACCAATATCTGTTATCATGATAAAATTACTTAAAGAATTTAAGTCTCTAAGGAGGCATGAAAAGTAAACCAGCTTCCAAATTACTGAAACATTTTTCCTTACTTAACAAAATCATTGAGACTTTCCACCCCAGTTCAGGGTGATGAGCATTCAAAATCTGAAATACTCAAGCCACTGGCAGTTTTTCCTGTAAACCATTAGTGAAGATTAAGCTGACCATCAGAAACAAAAACTCACAAGGAGCAAAAGAGAAAGAAGTGAACAACTATAATGCCATAGTATTTCTTTTAAATGAAAGATGAAAGGGAAAGAACTCAATGTTGGTAGATCCACCGGAGCTTTTCCCCCATCTCTGCATCCTTTGTAGTAGAGATACAGATTTCCATAACTGTAAGAAGTAGTAACACAAGTTGCAGGTTATCATGCTTCATCATTTTTTCTTTAATCTCCATATAAGGATGATTAATTTCAAGCTCTTTTGAATATATAGCATTCAACACGCAGGGTGGTAGAAAATCAAGACCATCTCAAGAAGCTTTTTCTTTCATACTGCAGAACTTTACTTTTTTTTTTTTTTTTTTTTCTCCTTCCTCCCCTGGTAGGTTTTCAGCAAAATCAGCCAAATGACATTAGCTATGCTTTAAATTTCAATTTCCACAGTTCTTTCGTTCTGTATCTCACTCCTTTTTTCATCTAACCACCTAACTTCCTTAGATTTTAAGTGTGACGAATCTCAAACTCCAGTGAATAAGGGAAAATAGAAAAAGAGGAAACTATCATGAGCCTATGAATTTGTGCTTCTGAGATTCAGAAAGTTTTCTGGGGGTTGATGATATCCAGTCATTTTTATAGTTATTAGCTCATATCAATACCGTACGTGATCTTCCTCACTGTCCATCAATAGTTACTGACCCTGGAGAATACAGTGGTGGAAGTGAAAATGACAGAAAATATAAACTCATAACGAGTACAGGTTCTGCTTCCTCAAAATGATTTGTAAAACCATTGCCACCATCAGGATACAAAGTACTTTCTCTTCATAGAACTTGAATCAGATTACACCATTTCTATTTATGTATAACTCTAGCCAAAACTGGTGGCATAAAGCTTATGAGAACTGTTTAGTGTCTGTTGGCTGAGACAGCTTTATTTTTGTGAAGCTATTAAGAATGACCTTGAAATTCTAGTGTATTCCAAGGGGTCACCATGGCTGTCTGGGAAAGGTGAATTCTAGCATCTATATGGATGGCACACAAAAATACCTCTTATTTTTTAAAAGATGTGGAGAATTTTCTGGATGCTTAGGCAAGAAGTTGTGTGGAAAACATAGTATGATTGAATATAATTGTTCTTGTTTTCACATGTAGATGTAATTTTAGAATCCGTTAAGATATAAGATGCTTGAGCAATGAATTTTTTTTTTTGTTTTATATCTGAAAACAAACTTTAACTAAGTGAACAAATGGACCCTATAATATCCTTCTATAAGTTTTGTTCAAAACTAGAACAAAATTATTTTGGCTGTTTTCAAAAGCATGCTGTTGCATTCCTATCTCCCCAAAACATTTGTGCAATGGCTTTTTAGTTTTTCCTTTTTAAGAAAGGAAATTTCAAAGTTTTGTCTGGTGTCTACAGGAATTTATAGGTGATATATACACAAAATATGTGAAAGATGGTTTCAAAACTGGAACGCGTGATCTCACCAATGTTATGATCCCAGAGAAAACCTAGTACCACAATGTGAAAGCCAAAGTTTGTTTTCTGCCTAAGCCTGGGCCAGCACTAGACCAAGGCAACGGGACACTCAAACATGTTGTGTGATATATCCACAGGTCATTGGTCCAGTGAAAGTTTCTGTAATCTGTTTCTTGGAGCTTATGTCCCATATGCTCTCTTCCATCCAAATTTTTACATCTGCATGAGATTTATTCTTGCCTCTGAAGTGACCATCTTCTCGGGTTTTTTTTTTCCATCTAAAAAAAGTTAGTAATATAGTAAAAATCTTGCCATCTGCCTCTACCTGTTAGTTTTTCACAGGATATAATATCTATCAAATTATTACAGATTTGCTTTCATTTTCATGGATAACTTTCACATATTGTAAAACAAAAGTTACCATTTTTTATATCTGTATTCATGTATTTTAACCTTAACTGTCTTTTAATCTTTGTCTTAAGATAAGGACCTGCCCTCCAAAAATCCAGCTTCTCAATTTCACTATAAGGTTTTCTACAATGATATATAAAAGAATCACAACTTGTGGCCCAAACTGCATTTATAAGATGTGAAAGAACAAATGTTCTTTTCTTTTTTGTCTGGGGATAACCTGAATCAACAGCATTGAAAGTGTATTTTTGCTGTCCCCTTTGTTTCACAAGATCTTCATGCTTACTTTTTAAATTAAGGTAGCATAAAATAAATTTGCAATATTTTTTGGACCAGAAGAACCTCATAAAAATGATCTTGTTTTGCTTCATTACAACACCTGCTTGCAGTAAGATGGGATCTTATCTATTTCTGTAATAAAATGCCATGGTAGAGCTGTGCTCTTAATTATCCTGCAAAATAATGGGACATATTTAAAGCCTTTCCACTCCATCTCCCAGTGCTCATTAATGTCATTGATGAGTTATTTGTCTGCCGGTTTTTGCGTTTCCACAAAAACTTGCGTTAAATGAATATTCTGATATAAAATGAATGCATAATAAATAGTCCCTCCTGTTTCAGAATTTACTCTTTAATAACAGAAGAAATTCCAAGTGTTTTACTGAAAGCCAATATACTGATAAGTAACCTAGGTATCAATATTTCAATGTATCTTATTGTTGAGGGGAGAAAAAGTACCTTGATACAACAGTTTTGATAGATTAAGCAATAACAATTAGATAATGGTTTTATAACTCTTCTTGTTCACTTGGCATGTTGAACAAATAAAGTATTTTTCAGTTATGATAGATTTGCATGTACATTGTCTATCAGAAAGCTGATATGAAATTAATGCCTTCTTATGGAAATGTAGAATGAGTTGAATATTGTAGCTATTAGAAAATCTGAATTCTTAAACTTGTAATGGTTAGTGGGTAAATGGGGGAGTTAAACCACTCAATATTCCACTAATAAATATATTTTTTTTTAATATTGCAGAAACTTATTTAATATCTACAAAGTTCTTGGGAAGTGTTTACAGTGCTAGATATGAATTAGGAGTGATTGATTAAAACTTTTATTGATGAGATGTTAATATAAACAAGAAGTTTTAAAAGAGACAATAGAGCCTACATCACTGAGCATTAATAATTAGGAGATTTTAAAACGAAAATAGATATCAATTTAGTTAGCACGCTTGAACAGCCTGATATTAAATAAGCAGAAGAGATTGTTAAATTGAATTATGTTAAATAAAATATTTCACTTCCTGTAGTATTTACTTCCAGTATTAAAACTTGCTTAAGAATAAAACCAGCCTTTTGTGGATTGTTTAACTGAGTGTTGTAATTGCCTGTTTGTGTGTACTTCATTAGAGCAGGAAGAGATTTTGAAGCATTTTTATTTCTCAGAAAGCATAAAGTATAGAATTGACCTAGAAATAGCTTTGACTTGCTCCCAAGTATGTGAGATGTCACAATGGTCCAGAGTGCAAATAGAACAGGATTTTTGTCTAATCAGTGGGTAATATTTGCTCAAAACACACATAAAAATATTCTTGGCCACCTCAGTGAAGAGCATAACCCGTTTCTACAGCAGGTGGTACCATTGGATCACAGCACAAATCTGGGACACAATCCCCTTGGCACCTGATGAACATCCATCTATGGAAAAACCCTCCAGGCCCAGGTGCCCATGAGTTTGTGCTGACTGTGATGGGACTAAAAAAAAGGTGAAAATGATCTCTCAAAATAGAATTCATGTGTTGTAACTGCTTAATCCCAGTATCTGTGGAGATACCTTGTTTGTCAAAGTCTTGCAAAAATATTGATAAAACCAATAATGCAAACACCTATCTGAAACTACAGAATATATTCTACTTTTTGCCCTGTGCTCTTCTACAGACTTTTGATTCCATAGTCTTGACTGTGGAGGGAAGGAGGAAGGAAGTTTAAGAGGTTTTCCTGATTTGTCTAAATCCAGAGGATGGTAATCCTGGGGTAATGCCAACAGTGACAGACCAAGAAAAGCAGAAAAAAACCCCACAAGTTTGTCCTTCAGGCTTAGCATAAATGGGAATCTTAAGCTAATCGATGGCATTAGAGTGTTGGTTGTTGGAGTGGCACAGGCTACAGCATCACCCACATTTGTCCCGTATCAGACTGGACCAGTCACTGTCAGGGGCACGCAACACATTGAATGAGCAGCAATGGATCTGCTGTGGGAAATGTGACTAACCTGAGGTCTTGTTAAATACACACAAAATAAGATGATGCAGTTCCTAAAAGAAAGGTGCATGACTTATGGTTAGATAGGTGTCAAGCTCTAGGCTGCTGGCTTCCTTGCTGTAGTTTAAACAAGACAAAAGATCAGTTCTATTTCCACTGACAGCACTGCTACAAAATTCAATTTCCTGTAGGTAGTTAAAGGGCTCTGTTACATAATATAATTTCTATTATTTTATTCTGCATAAAATATAGCTTTGTGTTTTACAGAAGCCAGGGTGGTTCTTATAAAAAAAAAAAAAAAAAAATGAACAGGAAGGAAGGTAGAAAAGCAAGAAAGTAGGCAACACAAAAGAGAAGGCAGAGAGAAATAAGGAAGAGCAATAAATGATACAATTGCCAGAGGGTGATTGACCTTTAAGAACTGAAGATTTTTTCTTCATCTATGGTCATTCAGCATTCCTCCAAAGGTGAGGAATAAAAAAAACTCCTCATGACATGCTAAATCAGTGCTGTTGAGAGGAATATGGGAACCTTATTTATTTTTATCTTTCTTTTTTAGATCCCGAGTGGAGGTTTGGGTCCTGCACATGGAAGACAGAACAGGGTCAAAAAAGAGTACAGACCAAAAATGTGGACTTGGAAGGCTGAACCCCAGGCTGAAATTTGATAAATATAAACATAGATCTCAGAACTGTAGTTGTGTGGCTTGCTTATCATCTTTCTTTGCCTCTCTCTCACTGAAAAGGATGTGACATAGGCCTTGAAAAACATTTACCTAGCCCAAAATGGATAGGAAAAGAGATGGGACCTTTGCAAACCAAGGAACTGTCTGTTATCCTGTATGTCTCAATGCATGAGATTCCCTATGTTGAAAGAAGTGACTTTGAATCTATTTATGGCTGTTACTTTCTACACGGTTATTCAGAAGGGGCCAAAGACAGATTCGCTCCACAGTCATTAGTTCAGGGACAAGTGTTGGGATTAAAAGACGAAATAAAGTCCTTAATCTTCTGAAAAATACACTAAACTCACTCTAATCTAGCCCTGAGGATGACACAATTGTAGATTTATGCACATGGACTAGGGACTATTTCTGACATCGTTATATGACTCTAGTCCCACTGAGTTTTTGCACCTAAATTCTTGGTTTGAAACTTATATCTGTGTTGATAATCCGACGTGTGCTGTGACAGGTTCATCTGACTGTCAAACTAATTGCATGCTCTAGGGTGACCTGTACTAACCGGCACTCTCCAAAACATCCCTGTGTACCTTTTACAGGATTAGCACAGGCCAGAGGTCATTCCCAAAAAGCAGATTGAATATGATCATGCACAGAAGGGTGGTAAGGGGAAAGTCTTTTATGAACAGGCCATGCCATTTTGCCTCAGGGCTGCACAGCATTTCTTGGCATTGGATAATTTACTGGAACAGACATCACAGAGGGGATCTTCTCCTGAACACACTGAAAGCTCATTAATTATGTTCAGCATAACTAATGTTGAACAACAAAGTGAACGACAGAGATATTCTAGAACAGAGATGGTGATTTCACATCAGTTTAGTTCAAAGAAATATCTGTACATTTTGAAAGTGGGAGTAGAGCTAGTCATGTAGATTAGGCAATAAGATCCTTATTTTGGTCTTCTGAATTAATGCTGGGAAAGTCAGTGAGGTAACCTGGTGTAGAACCAACAAATGTTAGATTAGAATCAGGCTCTGAATTCTTATAATTATCACTTGTCTACTTACTGAATGGAAGATAACTGCAACTAATTAGTAGTATGAAAGAAAAGAAAGATAAATGTGTACAAACATTACAGCAGAGATTAGAAGTCTATTTATCTGCTGTTATTTTTAAGGTAGAATTTCTATACAAAACATTGATAAAGCTCTCTGTTGTAACCAGCAGATCTGACCTGCAGTTATTGGATTATACATCTGAAAAGATACAGTAAATAAATCCAATCAGAAAACAAGATGCCATAGCCCTGGAGAAACAGATTGATAGTCCAACGCACCATGGAAGCATTTGTATGTTGTTTGAATTTACCCCTCAGCTTTGTGCTTTCAGATTCTTAATTTAGTAGAGCACTAACATGTGAAAGTGGATGTGATATAGAATTGCTTAAGAAATCGATTTGGATGCTTTGATATCTCCAGTGATTTAATAGCAGGTATTCCTAATGAAACAAATTGTTTGTATTGATGTGAGTGTATCCCATGAAGGAATACAGTGGTTTTTGTTGTTGGTTTGGTTTTCTTTGTGTTGGTTGGTTGGTGCTTTTTTTCTTTTTCTTTTTTTATAGGCCAACTGATCATGTTAGTGAGGGAAACAAACTCACAAATACAGCAAAGACATTTCACCTTAAAGCAATAAAACCAGAGATGCTGAAAACACTTTGGGAGTGATTTTTCTCTCCTGCAAATAGAAGCATGTGTTTAAAATAAATTCTGAATGCATTAAATAATACTTGCAATATTTATATGTGTATTAATAATATATGGTCTAATATGGATATGTGAGGAAGTAACACCATTGATGTCAATGAAGTAAATCATACCAAAATTAGAGTAAAATGAATAAAAATGAGCCCCCAACTTACTAATTACGCAATACATGAAAGCTATGCATAAATCTAGACCCATGGAATCATCAACTAGATGAAAGGATATAGTGCAAAAAGGCCAAACTGTAAGAATTATCCTGGATCTTACACTTTAGGTTCCGAGTTCATCTTCCACTTCTGTACTGGTGCTATGCCTTCTGAAAAAAAAAGGGTAACAAATTATTCAAATTGAATAATAAGTAGGCCAAGAAGGAACTGCAGCACTGTAGTCTGAAAAACAGGAGTGACAACATAGAACCTGATTTTACTGCATGATTATAAAAAATGTAGACTGGGTTTAGAAAAAGAACTGGTTGAAATGAAATATTATAATCATGCGCTTGGTAGCCTTAGATATTTTTCTCTCTATCTATCTCTCTGGATTTTATCCTTTTCTTTAAATGTTCTTATTCTACCATAAGTCTCTCAAAATGGAAAATCATTACAAAGATGTCTTAGTTTTAAAACAAAAATAGCACAGAGCTGTGGAGTCAGGTAAATAAGTTACAAATTGCCACAGTATGGAGCACCAAGTTGTTTTCACGGCTGCAACAGCTCAAGTGACAGTGGAGGACTAAAACAAATGAGTTTTTGTCAGCACTTGACTTAGGCAGAAAATTCAGCTCAAAGAGAATTGATACTCTGCATTATATAATACAGAACTGCCATCTATCGCAGTACATACTAAAAATGCTGCTATTCTCATGTTTTTACCATCCAACTCTGTACTGATTGTACCATTTTCCATAACATTTTTAATAATCTATGCTATATATCCAGCTTACCTGCCAGGAATGAGGCTTTGGTTCCACAGTTGTTGAGTTCAGTGAGCAAGGACTTTGTCT
This sequence comes from Streptopelia decaocto, assembly GCF_964273445.1. Taxonomy (NCBI): domain Eukaryota; kingdom Metazoa; phylum Chordata; class Aves; order Columbiformes; family Columbidae; genus Streptopelia; species Streptopelia decaocto. The sequence continues at coordinate 9,589,908 of NC_138665.1, forward strand.
TACTTATCTCATTTATGTAAGCAGTCCATAGATTAGCCTGGAAGTATTTATCTGAGTATCATAGAGTCAGCTATTTATTTTATGCTTGTCCTGTATTATTTGATTTCCAGCCAAGTATAAGTGGCCAGCTGTAACACATTTTCAAAATGAGGCACTTAATGAACATGTTTAGTGTTAATATAGTTATTTATGTGTTATCTCTCACTGTTTTATTGCAGATGATAGGAAAATAACACTGTATATTGTTGAAAAAGGGTAACTGGGACATGATTTTATGTTTCTAGAAAACAATATTAGATTCAGCAAGTGGGAGTTATTGTTTCAGAATAATGAACTCTTAGAAAGTATGGAAAAACAGGAGGGGAAAAAAGCTGACAATTAAGGCTTCAAAGAGCCATCAAGTACAGTTTGGTGTCAGATATACAGAATTATACACAACAAAATACCAACAAATAAAAGCACAAAGCAATAAAAAGAAAATTCTGCAATTCTAATTGTTTATTTATTTTGTTTTGTATAAGATAGAAAGCACACTTAGAATACATGCATTAACTCACCCAAGATACTGCAAAATAAAACATTAGGAACATCTAAATGCAAAAAAAGGAATAATCAACATTCTTAATTTCAAAGTGCTATATTATGTGTAAATGAAAGCATACAAATGTGACTATAAAAACACGATAATCTAGTTCTCAGCTTTGCACAGTGGCGGCACATCTTGCTACAAAGCCACACTGAGGACCTAAGAAAAAAGTAGCCAAATTCTGTTTGTTTTACTCCAGTGAGCAATCTTATTTAAACAAGACAGATACAATAAGTCCAAAATATCTTGTTAAAGCCATCAAAAGTATAAGCTATATTTGCATACATAAGCAACTACCTGTTAGCTTTTCATTATTGTACAGTCAAAGTAATTTCTTCTTCTGATGCACATTTTCTTTTTCTCCAAGTTGATGCTAAAACAACTTGTAAAAATAAGACATATCTACTCTTTGGGTTATTTTACTAGGTGTTTTATCCAGCAGTTTGGACTGGATGTGCATGCTGAATGTCTAGCTATATTAACTCCAAGTCAGATGCCCTCATTCAGGCTCTGTAGCATGTTAGACCTGCTCCTGGCTCAGAGGGTGTACGGAAACATCCATCATTTATTTGTAGTGTGCTCTATGATCGTATCCTGAATAATTCTTTTCATTATTTATGATGGGAACAACCAATCTTGTGTGTTCCTCCGAAACCTAAAAAAGCAAATTGAAGAAGAACAGGGTGTTGAAAATGGAAAAGGTAAAAAGTGGACTGGGTAGGCTGTGTATTGCTAGGATGGCAAAACTGAAAATAGACTGCTTTGGAAACATAGATCAGAGAATATCAAGAGCCACCGGAGGAAGCGATGGAGAGATAAACTTTTGGTTTCTGGAATACTAATTTCAGTGTGATTTAGGGAGGTGATAATATTTGCTGACATCATGTGGTTGCTTTCATCTTGCAATTGTCTCAATTGAGATGTTATACTGATGTCCTAAATTAAAAGCTATATTTTTGTGAAGCAAGAGGAAATGTAATCAATACAGATTAATTTAGAGCAGCTGCTATTCACTAAGTAGGAACAGTTTCATCACCCAAGAATTTTAAATCCAGCTTTTATGACATAACCTGTGGTATATTTGAATATATTCCTTTGGTCTCCACAGTGCTGTAATTCTGCTCAGCTGAATGAAATTTATCTTGTACAAGACAATATGCAGTAGATCTTCACTTGTTTATTTCTCAGAAGCTTCATTTTTGTTGAAACATAGGTCATGTAAAACCATTAAACTTTCCCGTACAGGTAAGAAAGATGAAATGTGGAGAATACTGCACACCACGCTCAGAATGAATCAGAGAAGTGCTTCTGGCAAGATGATTCACTGGAAAGATTCATCCCTTCATCCTCATTTCTCCGGCTGGGGTTTGCATATCATGTGCTAACACTGTAAGCAGTCAAAGTTACATGAAGGTCCTCCCCATACACTTTACAGATATATTAAATTTGAAATAATTCATGTTATCTAAGGTGTGAATATTGTTCATAAACCAGGATATTTTAACAGATTGTTTTGATGTATTTGGGAGCCTAGAAATATGAAAAATGCCTACAACTGAGCTATGCAATGCATTTGGGCATCTTGTTTCCATTCCATTTATAGAGCTTCGTAAGTGCCTCTGTGGAAATGCGTGCAAGTACATAGCTCCCATTTAATCCAACGACACCTGGGCAATTTCCAAAACCTGCTAAGCATCTTAGAATCACAGAGACAGTATTTTATGCTCTTTGTTGTAGTCAAAAATTGGAATGAGGATACAGAGGTAAACCTTAATCTAATTTTATGTACTGTAACTCATAGGAGGAGTTAAATAGTCCAAATGCTACAAATTATATCAATGACGGTGGCTCACTTTGCCAGTGGAATGGAATAGCGATTATGGAGATGTTAGGTCTCTCCTGACAGCAGTGGTACGTCCCTCTGCCACTCTCTGTATTTCATTTCCTCCCTGTGATGGGTTTCTCCTGTGGTAGCACTTGCACTACTGAGTGGCTGAGTGGCTATTGTCAGGCTGGTTCTTTTCTGTCCATCCAGAAAAGTGGTTTCTAAAAATATGGATTATTATTAATTTCAATATAGGTATCAATCAGAAGCAAATACATACAGAGTTAGAAATCAGAATTAAGTAAGTTGTCCTCTGAGAAGTTAAATATGAGAAAAACTGTTGTAAGAAGGAGCATCAGGATCATGTGCTCTGATTTTTCTCTATACATAAAATTGTTGCAGTAGATGCTGTTCACAGAGCTGTAGAGGAGCAGAGGTCTGGCTTGACATTGTGCATCTGCCTCTACAGCCAGGCATGTATCTCACAGTGGTCAAAAGGGGTGCTTTGTGTGGCCTTCACTAGAGCACCAGTAGCAAATTTTGTCTCGTCGTTTCTCTTTTGAGACATTTTTTAAAACTAAAATTTACATTTAAAAATTTGACTAAACTTGTATTCAGGGCTGCTGCAGTCTAATTACCCACTGCTATTTATAAATTATTCCAATGAGAATTGCTATTATAAATATGTCTGATTTCCAAGAGCTATACAGATAGTACGAACTTTTCCATTGTCAAACAACTATATATGTCTTGCCTTTAATCATTGTGCTATATTTTTCAAAATTATTTCTATATATATGCTCTAAATACTTGTTTATTATTTTTATTAAAATGTCTTATCATCAGCTGAGAAATATTTTAAGAAATCCAAACTCTTTGTGAAATGCTGGGTATTGCAAGGCTCTACACTCACAATAACTAGATGACTGTGAATTCTGGTAGCTCAGCAGAAGTCCACTTGATATCTTACCCACATTTTTTCTGTAGTGGCAATTTGAATATCAAAACAAACCTTCAAAGTAGATTAAGAAACAATTCAACTTCATAGTATTAATAGGCATGAAATTGGATAATTTGGATTTAATTACTTTGCTAAGTTTTCCTTCACAGTTTTATAATTCAAAAAACACCTGTTTAGATTAAAATTCAGTACCTTTTTAAATTCAAAATGTTACTCAGATACATATATATTTTAAATTAAAAACAAAAACAAAACAAGGAAATCCAAGGATGCAGTTGTTTGGGATGTTTGGGGAGAGTCTGAAGATATAGAAAATAGTTTGGACAAAACCAATTTATTGCAGCTGTGGAAATATAAGGTCCACTTTACTACAAATGCAGTCTGTGAAAGGATATTGAGTAGCAGTAGATTGGCATGAAATTCCTGACTGAAGCAGATAGGGGAAAGTAATTTTATGTATCTCCTGTATGTGTAATGTTATGATCATTTTAGACATAGTTTTACAAATTAGTTGTTATGAAGTAAGTAAGAAACTGAACAAGTATGTGCTCATATGGAAGAAAATATTTTCTGCCACAAAGATGGGAAAATATACTAGCTTTTTTCCTGTATTAATGTATCTGCTAGAAACTAGTGATTTAACTGCATTTCAGTGTTATAATCCTAGGGGAACTCAGTCAAGAGTACACTAAATATAATCCCTAATTTATTTTTGCGATTTTAGGCTGTGGGATTATTCTGCTTTATTGTTCCAGCAGCAACTGTGGAGAGCTGAAGGTGAGTCAAGGCACAGTATGACTGGGGAATACATCAGTTTTTTTAATTATTCAAGTAGGTGGGTAAAGTTTAGAGGGAAAATCATGATAATATGAACTTTCAATAGAGCTGGATAGAAAATAAAAACATTCTAAAAAGACAGCTGAAGTTCATTAAATCCTAAGTGATGTCTGTAAAATCAACACCCTTTACCACTGTAACCACAATGAAAACTGTAGGGATGAGCATATAAATTGAAGTTAAAGGAAGACATCTAAAGCATGGCTCATTCACTTTGGCTATAATGCATCATTTGAGCGGTGTCGTGGGTAAAGATGTTGGAAGGAATGTTGCAGTCATCCAGGAAGCAATTAGATACCATCCTGGGGGAACTTATGTATTATGAAGGCAAATCCTCTTTAGACCGAATGGCCTTTTCTCATATTCAAGATGTTTTATTCACACTGTTGTTTTTTTTTTTTTTTTCCACAGAACATACTCCATTGCTTTGCTCTGACATACAAAAGCAGTAAATACAAGATAAAATTTTGTGGTATTTCTTTTTTTTAATTATATTTTTGTGATTTTTAAAATGGCTTTATTCTTTTTCTCCTTGTAGTACCAAATACTGAACTTGTCTGTTCAGATAAATGATTCAAAAACTACAATTTTTGATAGAATTATATTAAATATACAGTGCATAGTATGGTCATCCCTTTGAGACACTTGGTACCATGCTCTGTTTCTATGCTGTTTGCTCCTTCTCAGAAGGGATTATTTTGCTCATAAGAGATTTTACCCTGATATCTGGTGCTTGACAATACCAACCCAGGAAATATTGATGATCTTTGTAAAAACAAAACAAACAAAAAACCACACTATGTTCAAGGTAGCTCTACACAGGATTATTTTTTAAAGTTTTACTGTGTCACAAACATGCTAGTGTAATACAACTTTTATGCTTCTTGTAAGATATTATTATGTTAATAGCAAAAACTAGTAAACTGCAAATCTGGGTACTCCAGACTCATGCAATCTCACAGTGATTGCAATCATCTGGTTTTACAACTCTATAGTAATACTCATGTCAGCTGAATCTCCCCAGCCTAACTCCACACACCTGCTCAAATCTATATAACCCTTATGGAGGGAGACTGCAAAGGGAATGCATCCTGCACTTGCAACGTGGGTAAGTTTTTAGTGATTTATTTTCAGGTACTTATTCTGATCTGGACAATGAACTCTTTTTCCTATTTAAAATTAACTAAAGCATACCCTGCTGAGGATAAGCCTGATTTAAGAGAAAAGTAGCATTTTCCCAGCTTTTAAGACTGGGATTTCATGAAGCCGTATTTGTTGAAGAGGACTTTGGGAATCTGGGTGACTGTCCTCTGTCAGGGCTGAACAACCAGGCTCAGAATCCTGCTGGGTTTACACAATGCTGACCCAGCACAGGATAGACTCGAGGAAAATAGAAAGTTAATTTCTGGATTTACTTTTGTCTCTTAAAACATGCAATATCCATCTGAGTGCCCTTAGTAAGTTGGGGTGTTTTCTGTCTTTTTTTCTGAATTAACAAATTTTAGAAAATTTCACTAATTGGGATCAAGAGGGATAAAGAAGCAGGTGAAGGAGGATGCATAACAGGGAAAAAAATTGGTCTATAGATTGAACTTATCCTATACTTAACATTTTAGAAAATCTATTTAAAAATCCACAGTTTTAGGCATTTGTTTGGAAAAAGAAAAATATTTTGAAATCGTATGAGGGTTTTGCGCACATATTTCATACAATAAAGTTAGATTTTCCTTTTTTTTTTTTTTTTTAAGAATGCTTGAATGTGTTATTTAACTACATATCACTTACTAAGTAATCTTTGGGACTGTTTTTTCTACGTGCATAAAGATGCTATTTATGTTTTACTATAGACATAAGAAATTCAATTCTGGACTGTTAAATATATCTATATTAGCCCCTCCTGAGAATTATGCTACTTCTATGAGATACAGTGAGTCTTGTCATTGCTTAACTAAGAAGTAAAGCTCTGTGTATCAGTATGAAGTGTCTAATGAAATTAGAAACATCTGTTCTTGCAGCTTGTTGCTCCTCCCTTGAGGGGAGAAAGGGAGCAGGATGAATGAAGGAACAAAGAAAATGCATAGCAGAACAGATCTTGGAGGGAACAGAGAGCTCTCTGAAGCCTCCTGCTTTCAGTCAACTTGTCCTGCAGCCAGAACTCTTCCCTGCAAGAGGAGAGCAGAGAAAGAAAAGATTATAAATGGTCCCACGGCACAAACAGTCCTTGAAAGGCCTTTTGCTGATGTGCTGATTTGTCCGTGGAAGTTTGCTCTGGCCCTCTGTGAGGAAAATCTCATTGCTCAGGTGCTGAATGCTGTTTTACCTTCTATGGAGAGCTGCACGGAGCTTCCTGCTGAGTTGACAGGCATTTTCTTATTCTTCATTTGCTTCTGTTTCCAAGACATCTGAATCAAGCCTCTCTCATGTAGTAATAGCTGCTTGTGTGAGTTCTGCATAATCCACACCTACTGCCTGGGCCCAACCAGCTTCACCTGAGTGGGGATGAGATGGGGATCATGGCGGGCTGTTCTGTACAAGCAAGTAACTTGCATAAAAGCTTCCATCATTTACCAGGCTCTTACATCACTAATAGTATACTTAAAAGCTTAATTTTCAAGAACAATAGTTGTGGAAGCGCTTTTGGGGAATATGTGGGGCATCTCCCTACTCCCAAGTAGATGGCCATAAAAGACATAGTCTGTCAAGCTAAATAAGTTGGTGTTCACATCTTATAAAACATCCATATATGAAAGTTTTCTTTCACTGTTTCTCTTAGATTTTAGTTCCTATGTCCTTTGGCTTGGAATTCTGATTACATAGTAAATGGCCTGACTGATTCCTGAACCCTTTCCCTCTTACTAAATCAAATATTGTTATGAAAACACTGTTTTTTATAAGCCAGTGATGTCCCCAGAAGATCTGGTGCCCCAGAGAAATCTCTTTGCTAATTACACTGATGGTCATCAATATTTAACATGTGATGCTGCCATGTTCCCTTGTACTGATTAACAAATACTGTAGAGTGAAAAGGGATTTATAAATGAATTTAATGTGATGGATAAGAAGCTGCAATTCAGTAAACACTCTAGAATTGCTTTAAAAATGTAATATATATTAAATGTAGAGAGTACAGTTCATCATACATTATACATGAAAATGTGACAAAATCATCAAGCCCACTTTTCCAACTGTCTTATAAAGCAAAATGTTTGACTTTCAGGAATTGTCATTACTGCAGTGTGACAAAATAGTTCAAATCAAATTCATAAAATAAGTGTAGAAAACAGCTGTTTATACAAGGTATTTCCCCTTATTTAGCATAACTTCAAATGTGAAATTGGCTAATAAATAGTATTTGATGTGGTTATTTGAAAAACAAGAAACAAGCAGTAAATGCCAATTTAGCTGGAAAAAATAAATGGACGAAAATTCTATTTGTGAGAGAAACAGGAGTTCTGGAGTGATGTAGATTGATTTCAGTGGAGGAGGAGTAAGAAGGAATGATCAGGCTGAATTTATTCACTAAACATGTGGGATCAATGTGTTGTGAGTCTGCATATGATCAAGTTGCAGAGACAGGAGGGTAGGAGGAAAAGTTGAGGACATCTGCTGACTTAAGAAAGTGGCTGGAAAGGTAAAAGGAAGCGATGTGTAATGGAGAGCTATGATTAACAAAACACATGAGGAAATCAAAGGAATACTAATGAGGAGAGAAACTAGTGTGAAGAAAAAGAGCTGGAAAAAGGCAAGACAGGGCTTTGTATCTGTCAAAACACTGAGCCCTTGTCAACACCACCTGTGTTTTGAGCACAGGGAGGAACTTTGGTCTGAAAAGGGAAAACTTGAGTTTGGTGAAACTGAGAAAAAATTGGATGCTTCTGCAGATTTCATATAACATTTTTCCCCATCACATTTAGTCCTCTCCAGAACTGTGTGTTTCCTCTGTAGATGGCTGAGATTGTGATAGGTTTGTCATTTTCTGTTTGCAGGGAGAAAGGGAAAGTTGGCCTCAAATTCTATAGCTTGTTCTAACCACAGAAACTGTCTTTTCAAACAAGGTTTCACGTCACTGTGGGTTTTTGTTGGTTGGTTTTGGGAGTTTCTTTGGGTCTCCCCTCTCCTGTGAGGTCTTCCTGCCCAAGTACCTTTCATAGCAGCTTAGTCTAAGGAAAAACAGGGACTAACCTCCTTAGTTTCTCAAGCTATTTTCAAAATGAAAACAAAGTTCTCCTTTCCTCCTTGTTTGCCTACACATCACAATTGCATATAATTCTTTCTCCCATAATTAATAAACCATAGTGCAAAAGAGCCATTAGGATGCCACAACACAAGTGGAAATGAGAGTCCCTGAGGACCATGGAGCAGTCTCTACTACTCAGTGAATGTTCACATTGTGTTGCAATAAGCAGCACAGGTGTTTCTGAGATTGGGAAGCTGTCAAAATTATTCTGTGTATAATTGCCCTCAGACTCTCTCATCCATCTGTTTAGCTGGTTTGGATCAGTTCACTGGGTAAAACAAAAGATACTGATGGCCTGCTGCTAATGGGTCTCAAAAGCTCTTTTTTTTTTTAATGTTTATGTGATCATGTTTGGGTTAGAGTTCCAATCTTGTGTTGATTCTGTTGCTATCAAAAAGTGTTTACAGAGTAAATTTTTGGCCAAGGAAGAACTGCAGAGGGTAAATCTTGGCCTTTTGTTTTTTGGAGCAAAAATTCCTACGGAATCATATATCTGCTGCTTTGAAAGTCCACATTAGCATTGCAAATTTCAGTGTATAACTTCTGAAATTTTATAAGTGAGAAAGTGCTATCATTAATAACACAGATATATTGTGAACTATTAAAAACATGTCTGTGTTTTTAAAGAATTAAATTATATATTATCTAATCCTACATACTACTATTTGTTTTGGTATCCTACTACATTTGGATCTAAGAAAAGTTTGCAAACATTATCTAAGTAAAACATAGATCTTGTCCCTCGCTTCTTGAATAGCTCTGTTAAAATTTGCCTTTTTAGATTTACAGAATATATTTGTTCTTCTGTCAGTCACGTTTCTAGCCCCAGCTTAGGAAATGTGTTGTTCTGTGTGTAGAGTATCTCTTGAACCCAGGTAGCAGTGTTTTCTTTGTAAAGTATATGTCTTCTCAAATAGCAGATATAAAACTGTTGAGAAAATTTTGAATATAAGCTATAAATATTTCAGGCTGCAGCTGCATAGAACTTACACTGAACCTAGTGCTTTGGTATCTAAGTGTTCATTAAACCCGAGGTAGCTCCTTCTAGTGAATTGAAATGAATCTGTGCTGTACTGAAGACTGCATTATTCCTTTGGGGAGCGAGCTTAGCATTTTGGTCTATGAACCTAGACAGAAAGCGAAGCCCACTTGTAATGTTTTGTGGTTTGTCAATGTATTTGCATTGCTTGTGTCTTCAAATGTGTATGTGAAGTTGACTGATTAACACATTGTGTGATTAACACATTAGTTTATACTGATGATGCAGTGGAACTTAGATCATTTCAGGTTTGCTGAACTGGAATATAGTTCAGTTTGATCCTGCAGCAAATAATTAGCAAAAAAATAAGAAACAGCTGCCCCTTAGTAAGAAGCAAAGCTAAACCTCTCTATGGTCTATGCATACCCAGGAGCCTTGAGTAAAAATTCCTGTTTAGAGCACCAAAGTTATATAGCCCCTCTGTTGTTAGACATCTTATTAGAAAGCTGCATTTGAAAAGGACTGAGAGATTTTCCTTCTGAAATATATACACACATACACTTCTACATGCAAATATGCTGCAGTATTACTAGAAAAATGCATTAGTCAGAGACTGTATTAACAAAATGTTTGTGGTGAGATAATGAATGGAGCCTCCCTGGATACAAGATAAAACATCTTTATGCATATATTTATACACAGTGACTTGATATTCTACTATTCTCATGAAACAGAAACTTCTGTACATTTTGGGGTGTTCTTCTGTGATTAACAACTGGAGTATGATCAGGTTTGTTTTTTTTTTTTTTTAAAAAAAGGGTGTTATTGGTAGCTGAAGTTTTTCTAAATGTAAACCGTGCCATGGAGTACTGTATTAATCACACTGATGCTGTTTTGAGGCATGATAGAGAGAAGCTCCAGATAAAGTATCTTAATACAAATATTACTGAATATTCCAGTCCTGAGTCCTCGTACAAGATGCTGAGATCAAAGAGAATCATTCCTCACTAGAAACTGCAAGGCTCAATCAAAAGCAGTTAAACATGTATCACAAACGCTGTCCTTGAGACACCATGAAACTCTCCCTTCATCCATTCAGACAATCAAATTGAGTTTATGAAAAGCAAACTAGCATCTGGTAATGGCCATAGGATTCTTTATTTAGTACACCAAACTGCGCTGTCTGTCTACTATTGACTTTCAGCTTAGGAAGGAAACATGACAAGAATGCTTCTATCTTTCTTATTTAGCTTTTGATCCTTGGAAAAGGCAATAGCTTTACATTCTGCACTTAGCTGAAGTACTTTCTTCAAAATGTGTTTTCAGCATGTGTTGACAACAACCTTGTCATTCTCACCTTTACTAGGTGTATCTTCCAGGTTCCAGAAGACAAATTTCTCAGTAGTTTTCAACAATTATTTACATTAATGAAAACTGAATGGTGACCCTGTCAGACCTCCCTCAACATTCAGTTGCAGCCATACAAATGCCACTTATTTAGTGTTTGAAGTAACCAAGCAACTTAGCTTATAGGTCATAGTAATAATATCCGATTTCAGGAAGACTGAACATTCTAACATGCTAAATTTGTAAGGAACAAAATGAAGTGCTTTACACACACACACTTGCATGCAGAAAGTGAATCAGAATTGTAAATGCAAATACCCCCCACCCTGTATTCTAAAACTTTAGATAAAAATTAGAAAAATTAATGCTTAAAAAACAACAAATCAAAACAAACTTCCAGAACTGGAACCCATTGTAATGAAGAAAATGACTGCAAGAAAGGATTTCAGCCTTCTGGAACTAGAAGTACATATTTAACTTCAAAAAATTAACCAAACAAAAAACCCCACCCAAAACAAACAAAAAAAAACCCCAGCCAACCAAAAAACCAACACCAACCCAAAAAAGTGTGAGTGGTAACAGGGAAGCGGTGACATAGAGCCACATATTCCAATGTTGTTATACCAGTATTCAAGTAAACAAATCTAAAATTTAAAAATTTATTATTAGGAATAATTCTAAGGAAAAGTGAATTAAAAACAAGGTTTGAGTAGCAAAGGGGCAGGGATTCAAACAACCTCAAAATGCTTTCAAGGAAATAAGACGAAATACCTTGGAAAATGGAATGGTTTGTCACTCTTTGCTTGAGATCAGAGCTGAGGAAATGTGAACTGGGAAATAAGTGGAACATGGGACAGGGAGAAGTTCTCTGGGTACTCGGGACAAAATACAAAAAGAAAACACAAGTAGAAACTATGGTTGTTTTCTGAAAGTGAAACCTAGCTAAGAATTTATGGAAAATTGTTCTCATGTATCTACATGTTCACATGTATCTCTAAGTCACTTTTTTTTTTTGGCCCAGATTACCTATGAAGGAAAGCCCTTCAGTACTTTCTTCCTGTATGACACTGTTTGAAATCTGGTAGCCATCATTTATAAAGCAGTGTTGTGAGTGCTAGATCAATAACCTGCTCCATTCCCATACATAAAAAGTAAACAACTTTCTCTGATTAAAACTGCAAAATTTGGTAAAAAGGTAAAGTAACCAGTCTTATCTTCCCTGCCTTACCTATGGTGAATAAGATGAATTACGAGATATTGTTAAACTTTGGCTAGACTATATTAATCCAATTAACCAAACCTGACAGTGGGCTGAAGGTCAATATTCTTTAGTATTTTTTTTCCAAGATTTTTTTTTTTTCTTAATGAAAATTGCTTTCATCTGAAGAGATGTCAGGACCAGTAGTAGCTCTGTGTCCCCCAGTCATTACCTGCTAAACTTGTCTGTTAGGCATGAATCCTGACACCTGTGAATCATCTTATTTTAGAGCACTTTTTTAATAAACATCACTCTTTTCCAAAGAGTACTTTTGTGACATTAGAAATATCTTAATCCTCCTTCCATAACAGAATGGAAGAGGAAAAAATGCCACAGCTATCATTATTGAAAGAAATAGCATTATATTGAAAGGATAAAATTAACTTATTCTGTCCAACCTGAAAACCACTTACAGGATGTATTTTCTGCCACAACTGTTTCTGTGACTGCTTGAGTAGCCATCTCAAATGCAGTGTCTTTCTTAAGACTAAGGCCTTGATTAATCACCTCATTTGTTTTATTTTTACTTCCTATATATTTCACATGATTATTTATAAAAGACTATGAAATATAGAAAAAAAAAAAAAAGACTGGAATTATACAATCAACATTGTATGACTATGGTGGGATTTATACAGAATGCGGTTTATTTTTAACATTCACGTGTTACAAAAGCTTACGTTTAAAATAGCTCCACAAATCCAGTTTGTTCCACAGCAGATCGCCGACAGCCTCTAGGAGTTATCTCACCTAATACAAACCATGTAAACTGGAGTTTGAGGCAGTTGTCGAAGCTTCCTCTCAATATCTCATGCAGATTCAAGAAGAACATCCAGCTTCTAGACATGTTTGTTGTCTCTTCAGTAACTACAGAAAAGAACTATGAATACCTAAGTATAGACATCTAATGGTTGGTTGACTGAGACTGGGTAGGATGAATATCCTAAAGGAGTAGCAAATCCAGTAATCAGCACCTTAAAGTGATAAGCAGCTGTGTCCAGCAAGCTATTTGTTGCCTTTCACTGGAGTCAGGTAAATTTGATTAATTATAATTAATTCCACAAAAGACTGAGTCCTGCAACACATGAATAATTTCAGAACCTGTGCTCAGTACTGCCTGTCCATGTGCCATATATTGAAAACCTCTTCTGTCAAAGGCTTATCATTGAAGAGCACAAACAGCTTTCCTTCCGGAAGGCGGGATAGTGCAAGATTCTAATTATTCCTTTTAACTGTGCTTCTAGGGTAGGTGGTTTCTAACTTAATGTGAACTCCTTAAGGCTAAAATATTTTGAAATACTTGTGGGTTATGTTTTAAATGAACGCCCTTTACATCATAAATGGTGTGAAGCAGCACTCATGTAGAAAGAACTTCATGTATTATTCAACTTTTTTGTATTGTGTCAAAGGGTTTTAAATCAGAAGCTAAATTTTACATGAGTATTGATCTTAACTTGATATTATCCATTATAAATAACATTTTTGTTTGTTTGAATTCCTTGTACAGAACTACAGAGTGGGGCAAGAAATGGACATTTAATTAGGTTTAGTAATTTTTCATCGTTTGAAAGGGATATAGGATGTGCTCAGTTGCCTACAGTGTCTTTGGATGTTGGAAAAGCATATCAGATCATCCCTCTCAAGGCCTATTTCCAAAATGAAAAGATCATATCCTGTTCTATAAAGACTTTGTTTTATATTTATAGAAGGGGGAAAAGTAAGCACTCCATTGAAAGGTAAAGGTGTTAAATAATTTATGTTTATTTGTCTAATTTGTTTTCCTTTATAAACTGTGTGTTCTTTTGTCTTTGGTAACTAATACATGTTCAAATACATTAGAGTGCATGAGTTTATTTTTGGTAGTTCAAAAAATATGACTAATAAAATATCTAAACAGCCTTCACTCTTTTGGGAAAATCTATGGCTGTTTCTTGATTTTTAAGTGAAAGACACTGATTTATAATTAGTGAGTAGACCTGATAAATGTAAGTAGTTCTGCAGAATATATCTAGCAAACCTATATTGTAGAAAACCCAAGTCCTATCCCAGCAGAGAGTAATTTCTGAATAAGTGAAGGAGAAAAAGCAGTGAAACTATAGGCTAAGTCAAGAAAGACTAAAATATTCCTGAGTTTTCAATGAGCTTTTGAGAAAATTATAATTCTACATCTCATCTAACTTTAGAAATGAAGATAATTTGTATCAGAGGCATTATATAGCTCAGAGCCTACATTTTCTCTATTTGAATTTGAACTTCAGATGAAACAAATGTAAGTATGGTTTATAATATATGAAGCAATTCAAACAGTGAGAACTCTAAAGAAAAATATTATATTTTCAAGAATAAAGTATTAGGAGAAAGTCAGGTCAATTCAGAAATGGAAAAAACCCTCAAACCTACATAGGAATCAGCACATTTGCAAGAGTATTTTTCCTCCACAGGGTTTTCAGTTTCCTGTGTTCAGTATGTGACCTTATAAAACTGATAACAGGATGCAACTTCTGAAAAATATACATGCATCTTATCTGTTGTTTTCTTAAAGCAAACACCAGAACTGAGAGATGTGTTTAAAAAAATCAGAGTGTGGTGTTGATTGGTAACTTGAGGCAAGAGGAAAATATTCTGTTCTTTCTGAATTGAGAAGTGATTTTCTTTTCTTTGACTTTTGAAAAGGATAGAAACTCAGTTTACTTCATGATTTCTCTTAGCTGCTAGACTGGACTAATTTTTAATAAATTAATGACTCCTTATAAAAGTGTGCTGGTTTAACTGAAATGAATTTAATTTTCTTTACGCAGTTAGAAGCTTTTTTTTTTTTTTTTTTTTTTGTAGCTAGCATGGTCCTTTGTTTTGGATAAAATTGCTTTTCTCTGGGACAGAGTTAATGTTTTTCTTTCAGCACCTAGCTGTGGTTTTGAGTTGGTATGGAAAGAATGATGTAAGAACTTGTTATTTTGACTGCTAGGGTGACCAGGAATGTCTTTGGCCATCCAGCTACAGGTGCAAATTGGTAGGAGGTGGCCATAGGCATGACGGCACCTAGACTGAAATCCAGGATCTGGGATCAGCTGTTTGGGACCAGAATGTTCTCCTCTCTGGGACTGGTTATTTTGGTGTGAATGAAGTTTTGTGAGGGATTGCACTGTAAAATTTATTTTAGACTTACGTTATTATTGCTATATTAGTATTATTATTTTGTGTTATTAAACTGTTTTTATCTCAAGCCACAAGTTTCTGCCTTTCCTTTCTGTTCCCTCCCCTATCCAACTCGGGGGTTGGGAGGAGTGAGTGGCTATCGTGTTTTTTGGTTGCTAGCTGGGGTTAAACTACAAGCCTGCTTTGAATTTTCATGGGCAAGACGCAACGGTCTACCACAGTTAATGGAATTCCATATTTCAGTAGTCTTATGGGTTGCTCCCAATCATTTATTTTCTAATTTCTGTCAACACACAAAAATTTATCCCCTTATCCTTCTATTGAAATGTGTGCAGGATACTATGAATTTGTGCCTGAGTATTTTCAATATTTTCAAAATTACATGTGGAACAGAGCGTCTTAGACTACATTTTAGCACAGCATATTCCTTTTCTGCTTCCCTCTTCAGTCTGAGATAAGAACACTCATCAGCTACCTTTGTCATCTCTGCAAATGCTATGTGCATTATTTATGGCAACACTATTTTGCTTGCTTTTCTTCGGATGTAGAAGTATTTTTCAACTCAGGAGGAAAGCATGTGTGTGAAAGCAGTTATAATGAGCAGACCTTTCACACTTTCATTTTTTATTGAAAGATGAAACCTTGACTTCTCCCAGGCAGATGTGAGAAGGGAGATTCAGATCAGAGTCCAGCTCCACTGGAATAGTCACTGTTTTCAGGCAAGTTGGACCCAAAAAATGTAGCAGCAATGTGTACACTGCCATTGGCCCTTCACTGGGTTAGGGACAGCAATGCCAGCCTGATGGTATCTTGAATTGATTTGGCATAAACTGAGAAGCTAAGTGCTTACCAGACTGAGATATTTTAGGTATCTGCGGAAGCAGAACTGTAGTTTCCTACGAAAATGACTTGCGAACTTGAGATGCCTATAGAGTTAATGCACTGCAAGTGTGGTTTTAATTTAATTAAATTACCTAAAAGAAAACTAAGTCACAGTTTAAATGCTGTAAGCTCCTTTAATCAGAGAAAAAAAAAATTCCTGCGATACAGTCTGTTGCGTTTTGTCCATGGTTTACATTCAGTCTGTCCCTTTCACCTTTACTTAGATACAGCCATGTCCAGCAGATATCAAGTTCTGAATAATTTGGGACAGTTGCTCATGATATTGCTACATACTAGAAATTGCCTGGCTTTAAACATCACATTTTTTGGTATATATTTTCCCTGGAATTTTTAGCAAATATGGAAAAGAAATCAGGCTAAAATTATGCTACTCATTATTCATACCTGTCTCCAAATAAAATAGCAAACAATTCAAAATTCTCCCAGAGATTAAGTGGCATTAAACAGAAAATAATTAGTACAAAGGTAAGAAGAGGTGATCCCCTTTTCCCTGTCGCCAGCCTCAGTGCACATTGGTATGAAGTGTTAGAGATGTTTGACTATCAAATACAAAGAAATGTTATACCTAATTTGAGTAACAATCCATTCTCCTAATTAAAAAGTTATTTACAAGTTTTATTACATTTTTAATAAGGATGAAACACAAACAAGCTGTCATATGGATAGGTATGAAATATGACTAGACAACAAAATACTGGCATAGAAATACAGCTTTTATATTTGAGTGATTTTTCTGACAAGACCAGGGAAGACAGTGTTTCTAAAATAATAGAAAAATAGAAGAAAGAAGGAAAAATAGCAAGGGAAGAAAGAGACTGTCAAGGTAAACATATACTTCTTTACATTAAGCTTTGCTCTGCTGAACCTTATCTGTCTGCAGGCTTGTGTATTCTTGTTTTGATTTTTGTGGTACTTCTGGGGTTTGGTTTTGTTCTAATATGAAATCTGGTGTGTTATAACATCCTTTTCAAGATGCTTTAAAAATAATTTTAAAGTGATTGAGGGCACATTTTTAAGCCTATATTTTAGATGAATCTATTTCCCAAAAAGATAAAGCTTGGACATTTAAAATAATGTGATATTATGCACAAGAATTCAATCTGGTTTTAAAATCGCTGCATTAGCCTTTGAGAACTCTAAAACAGCACATCAGTAATACTAGTAAAATACAATCCTTTTTTTTTTTTTTTTCAGAGCTCTGTACATTTTAGGCAGGCTAAGTGAAGTAATTAATATTTGGTCATGTTTTACATTGATTGACCAGAGTTATTTGGGGCCCTTCGTAATCCTAATGGCTGCTGCTAGTTCTGATGCAGAACATCAAGCAGTCGATCAGCTGGAATGATAGCTGAGGACCTTCTGTCAGCAAAAGAAATGTAATAGAAGGACAAAATTAATTGGGGAAACTGTCATTCTTCAAGCTCATACAAGGCTCAGCAGAAATAAAAAATTGTTGTTCTTGTCAGTATGGTTAAGTGGATTGTATTCCTACCTTCCCCGTGCTGTAGTTTGCACAGCTCTGTCTTTAGTATCCTGGAGTCCTGATTACTGTTGGCATTTTAAACAGCAGTTTTAAATTTCCTTTAGAAATGAATACAACAAGCTTTCTCTTAACATAAATGAAGATCAAACATTTCAGTGCCCAGGTCGTGTTTTTATATATTTTTTCATATTTCTGCTTTTTATCTGTATTTTTGTATATACAGAAATGTGCATATAATATACGCATATTTGTGTAGTTAGGCTTGCTATTAGTTAAAAAGCTTTGTTAAAAGAACTGTGTGGATATGCTGACCTTCCTTATGTTCAATATTTGACCTAAAACTTTGACTTTAGCAGAATGTTTTTATACTTTTTAGAAATATATTTGCATCTGAATTTACAGGGTACAACTTAAATAGATTTGAAAAATGAGAATATATTCTT
Source organism: Streptopelia decaocto (assembly GCF_964273445.1). NCBI lineage: Eukaryota > Metazoa > Chordata > Aves > Columbiformes > Columbidae > Streptopelia > Streptopelia decaocto. The sequence continues at coordinate 9,607,923 of NC_138665.1, forward strand.
AAAACAAGCTACTCTCTTACAAATTCCCAACATTTTTCCCCCCTCTTTCTGTCGTGTCCATAATCACAAATATATATAATTTTTAATTTCTGTTTTGAACTGCTGCCTGGCTTTGTGGCATTTGCTCTGTTCCAGTTCAAGAAAAAAATCAACCAACAGCTTTGACCTCTATAGGGATGCTATGCTTTCTATATGAAGTACAGGGATCCCAAAGCTACCACTGACTGCATTAACTCTAGAACTGGAAAATCTCATCAATCTGTGTCCAAGCTAATCGGTGTGGGTGAAGCAGCTTTGTGCCATGACAAGAAGTGCTATCAGCACAGTCAGAGCTTGTCTTGATGGGGAAGAAAGGGATTCTGCATTTCTTTCTCTTCATCTATCATCCACATCAGTACCAGCTGCACTGCTGTCATTGGGTTGTCCTGATTTGTTTAACAGTTTATCAATAGGAAAAACAACAGGGTTTAAAATGAATTGAAAGTAGTGACTTCATGTACTATAGGCCTTATGGACAGTTTTTTTGTTCTGTCTTTCTAGCTAGCATGAAGACCAAATAAGTGGTAATAGTATACTTTGTAAGTTGATTGCCCACTAAGTGTTTCTTGACTACACACAATATTTTGGTTTGATTCCAAACAGAAGAAATCTATTGAAACATATAGTAAAACAACACACTTAGAGGCTTCCCAGCAATTATGTTTTTAGCTGGTCATTACCAGAAAAAGGAATTTGGACATACTGTTGATACCGGAGATGCTTCACCCAGAGAAAAGAAGAAAGCTTGGCCCATGGGAAAACTGGAAGGTGGTAAGGATCCAGATGTCATTTCCACTGGAGCAGAGTTGGACCAAATGGAAAGAAAAAATATATTTTAATATAGTAGTAGTATAACCAGTTGGTTTAGCTGGAGTTTATTACCTCTGAGATAAAAAAAAAAAAAAAAAATGGCAAAGATGTTGCTGACCAAGGATAAAGGTAGATCAAAAAGCTGTGGCTAAGACCATTAATCTGCATATAGCATTTCAATCTAGGAGACATAATTTATTTTTCTGAAATATCACATTTACCCAGTTTGAGTTGTTAAAGAGATAATATACAGATTTATATAACATATTTTTGTAACAAATTATTGTATATTTGTAGTACCTATTTTTAAATTCTGCTTCCTATTTCTCTTCTTCTAAACATCATTTATTTAACATAAGAAGTTCACATAACGATCTTGGTTTGATCTTTGAAGTTGACATATATATCTTCTTACCATCTAATGCAACGCAATTCTCTTTATCACCTATTCTCTTTTTCGCAGTCAGGATCACTGCAGTTTTGTTTTATGCAGAAATCAGTCACCAATATGACTTGCAATGCACTCTGGAACACTCTAAGTGATCATTACAAAAAGCAAGAGATCAACGGACTGTCTTACAGATTACTTCAAAGAAACAAAGGGTGTGCAAACTCAGTCTGTAAAAGCTGAGCCTTCCCAAACCACAGGGGTTTGTATTAAACAAAACAAATCAGTTCATCTAAAGCTCAGCACTGATTAGCACAGATGTCTGTGTTAGTAAGGTACTATCTTTCAAAAAGCTCTTAAAGAATTTTTTTGGGGGAAGTGACATATAGATCTTGCTATTATTTCTCAGGAGGTATACAATGAAATGTCTTGGAATAAGAGCAGAAACAGTCCCAGGAAATAAAGTTAAGACTCAGATTGTGATCAGAAGTCATCCTGATTAGGGGTACATGTAGGATTTGGGTTTAGGTCTTCCTGAAGACATCAATAGTAATACAAAATTTAACATCTAAGAAGTTACCTGTTCTATATTCCTTTAAAAGAGCACTGTGGCTGGTTTTCAGGAAACTTTGCTGACCATAGATCATAAATTAAGTAATATTTGAATGGAAAAAAGGAAGACTCAAAGATAAAACTCATAATAGGGACCTCTACCATGGCCAAAAGGATTGAATCCCTTATGATGGATGTGATCCTATGAATTGGTACAATGTAGTTGCTCATGGGATGAATTAATACAAAAGAAAGAACAATTCTAGGTAGATGGTAAAGGCAGAAGAGATCTCTGAAGTTTCTGAATGTCTGTCTTCATAATTCTGTATCTCAAAAGTCTACTTCTGAAGGAAACTTTTCATTTTTTTATCTAACTTTCAGCAAATGTTTATAACTTCATTAAACTGTAGACTGCATTCTACTACCATTACCTAAATTCACTTTGTTGGACTGGGCACAGAGAAACATTCTGTTTTGGGTCAAAGGCTACCCATTTCTTCATGTTCTGCATGATGTGATGATTGGTGCATCTGTACTTTAGTCGCCATAATTTGTTTAGTGATGAATTTAAGAACAACTGTAAGAGAACAGATGGTGCCCCTATTTGTCTGGATTTTCTTCGTACTGATATTCTGTTTATCTCTTGAAGCAGATTCTGTTGCTCATCTCCTTTCCATCTTGAATCACTGAATCATATTCAGCAGCTCTAAAACTTGCATTACATTTAATTCAGGACACAATATGGAAACGTGGTCAGTATGAAAGAAAAAAACCTTGCGGCTGTTTTTCCAATCTCAATTTTTTCTTATAGATTTATCTTAGCTGTTTTAAGGTCTTCATCTACTGACTTCTAAATTACTTCAAAATTGACTCAAATGACTGCTCATACGTGTTGGCAGACAGTATGTAACTCCCAGCATCATTCATATCTTTACCTGCTTTTGCCTGCTGTTTCGAAACTTTATGTGCAACTGGATTGTAAATGTAGCTTGAATGGAAGTGTTGAAAACATTCTAGTTCAAAAGACTATCTCTGAACTCTATTATTTAAAAAAATCTCAGTCTCCTAAAATTCAAGAACATATGGTGATTCACTCATGATTATTTTTGTTAAAAATGATTTTAATTTAATGAGTCAATGAAATTAAAGATTTCTTTTTCTGGCAGCTGGCCCTCTTAAAATTCAAGGTCAGTGCACAGCATTGACATAATTGCACAGCCAGTCAGTCTGTGTTCTACAGGTGTCAGTCATGTTGAAAATAAACACTAATTACATATTTTTAGTGTGTTGCAGAAGTTGTATTCAAAAGCGAACTCAAAGAAAACAAAGGCATAAGCATGTTCAAAGTCACTTCTGGGATATAATTGAGTCTTTCTACTTTGAGGAAGTCACGTTTTACCTTACTGTTACTGTGTGCATCTATGCAAATGCTGTGCTGCACCTTTTTGTTGCTTAACTGCTTGGAATTGTTAAGATTTAAATGATTGCTAAGGATTAAGAACTCGGCATTCAGCTGAAATACTTTCAGGATATCATCAAGACTCAAACCTTAAATTCCAAACCCTCCAAACAGCATTTAATTGGATAAATCCTGGGGTTGTAGTGTGAAAGGAAAATTCTAATAGCACTAATACAATCAGAAAAATGGAAAGAAACTAATGCAGATAAATGAGAAAACCAAGAAATCCAAACTTCACTTAGTTTAGAATCTGAAGGTCACAGAAGTGGTACAATTTCTGGAGTTGGTGTGCTGCCAAGTGCCTGAGAAGGAAAAAAGCAAACAAAAACCAGCCAAACACACACACGAAAAAAAACTTAAAAACCCCCAACAACAACAAAAAAACAACCCAAACCCTGAGATTAAAGAAAAATAAAAACAAATAATAATAAATAATTAAAAAAAAAATCCCAACACTCCTGAAGGAAGCAGCAGAGTTGCCCTGAGGTAGCTCTGCCACACTCATAAGGAATTTGTCATATAAATGTCCTTGTAATGCAGGCCAGCTCTCTTATGTGCCATATCCTTCTAATCGCATCAACAAGACTGGCTTCTTGAGCAGTGTAACTGGTGGGCAAGCTCACCATGTGAAATTAAAGCCAATGGCAAAATTGTATTATGGCCTAGATTTCACTCACCTGCATGTAAGGGAGATAACTGGATCCTTCTCTCCTTTGTGCAAAATGGCCTTTCATTACTCATAAGAGTTCAAAGAGATGAAATACATACTAGGAGGTGTCTCTATAAAAAGTCTTGGACCAAAAGCAGGGTGCCCTCCTGGACTGATTTCAATAACTTATAGAATCCTTGATATGAGTATATTTTCTGACCTTTTTTTATACATTGTAGCACATAAATCCTTGCAAGCATAAATGCCTGAAGAGAAGTCATGTGGAAATAAAAACAAACGAGGGTGATCTGGAAGCAATAGAACAAGAAAAATGTAAACTTGAGAGGAGTTTCTCATATGATGTTTCCTCTAAACAAAAACAAAACAAAACATTTTTGTTAGTTTTTTCCCTCAGCTGCCAAGTTACTTCTGTTTGTAAGATATAATTTTTAACTAGAGTAACATAAATCCTGAATTTAATGATAACAGTTGTCATTTTCATTTGATATTTATCTTGTGAACCATTCTGTTCACTAGTACCATTGTCTATGCTTAGTTAACATGTTTCTCATCATGGATTCTAAGTGTGCAATGTCAGAAATGATTGATGAATGTATTTTTCAGATTTCTTAGTGAAAAAATGTATTACTTATTTTGGGGGCATAAGGGCATGGGTCAATTCTTTCAGCCCCTTGAGAGAGTTTAGTCTTTATTCTTGTGGGCAAGGTCCAGAATATTGACTGTTCATCTTTTTCATCGAAGTGCCTCAGAGTGGGTGGACTGAGATTAGAATTTGGCTCTTCAAAATTCTGTGCTAACAGAAGAGCATATTAAATACAATGGAATGCCATTTTATTAGTTTTCCTTTGCTGCTTTTTCTCCAGTTAAACTTTTGAGCAGAGCCATATCCAAGTATGCTCTAATGGTTCCCTTTGAGTTACTAGCTGAAGGATACATAGCACTTCTTCCTTCCCACAGGGTGAAGGAATAGTGCGCTTGGGGTTTTCTCCTGAAAAGGAGTGTGCCTGGCTTACACAGTGAGCCCTGGGGAGTGAGACGTGTTCCCTGTCCTGACAACTGAGACACCATCTTTGCAACAAATGGAGAGTGACCATACAATATACAAGAAGGGCTTGATATTGAATTTGGCTCCAGCTTCCAATGTATTTGAACATTATTTTTAAAAAGTATACAATCTAATGTGTATTTTATTAATATATCCTTTATTTGGAAACTGGGCTTTTCAAATAAACTATATGCTTTATTGAGCTTCAAAGCTATTTAGAGGTCTCAGATGAACTGTGTGAATTATCTCTACAGTAACCCATTGCTTCTTTCCCTTACAGGGAATCTTTGATCTCATCCAAAGTATTTAACACTATGCAACCATCTGAACTCCCAGAGTCCTGCAGTCTAGTAAGTACCACATTCTTTGGATAAAATTTTGTTGGGAGATGCCATTAAAAATCACAGCCTTTCCATAGTTGTACCAGTTATATTCTTTTAGCTCTATCTACTTCACAATAGTTTATATTTTGATGAGGAAGGCTAGGATAATATTTGTATTTGGCAAAAATAATTGCTTTGTACTCTGTATCAAAACATTTCACAATTAAAGGCTCACATTTTGCTCATTCTTATTTCTTGGGTTTTAGCCAAAAGGTATTATCCTTTTGCAAACCACTGCAATGACAGTTTATATTTTATGTATATCTATAATTAGAACTATCCCCAAAGCCTGGGGCTTTTTGTTGTTGATGGCAGGCTTTTGTTTGGTTTTTTTTGGTTTTGTTTTGTTTTTAATTGGTATGATTGACCTTTCTGGGTGAAAGAATCATTGATGTGCATAGTGTCCCACAGCATCTATTTGACTCCCACAGAATGTCTATCCTAAGATTTCTTAATGTGATATAAAATATCCTGGGGTTTTGGCTCATGTGAAATGAATGGCTGCATCTGTTTTTATTTTGTACTACAAGAAGTCCTTGTTGTCAAGCCAAGTGATGCAGGTGGGCTTGGCCGTCCACATTGTCTGTGAGAGCAGACCCTGGAATTCTCTGTATTTTGAGCCTGATCATCTCCAAAGCAGTTTGAATACAAGCTAACATGTATGCAGCATGATTGATCAGAGGATTAGGATCAGTAGTAAATCAGCAAGCGAATCAACTTGGTAAAATATATGCACAGATGACACCACAGGTCTGAGCTTCACTTCAATCTAGCTGGAGCATCCACTACCACAGCAGTGGTACTAGATTTGCGAATCATGGGGATTATAACAGACCAGTTCTTCCAGGCTCATCCTTGTCTAGGCAGGATCAATCAGACTCTAATCCCTAGTTGAAAAAAAAAGCGCTCTTAGGAAAATATCAAAGAATTGTAAGTTCTACTACAAATAAGAATGAATCATTTCTTTAGAATGTGTGAATTTTATTCATTAGCAACACAGCTCTACATTCTGTGTGGGCAGACAGTATGCTTCTGTACCACGTAAGGGGTGAGAGTGTAATTTTGTATTTCAAAGTAATTTAAGCAGGGTCACAGAATTTGGTAGTTTCACACTTAAAAAGGTAGCTAACAGCCTTGCAAAAGAATCTCATTGGCAAAACAATTGATTTCTAACTTCTTCCTGCACAGAGAACCTTCACTGCTTAGATCACGTACAATAAAACTGACATCTGAGGGTAGAGCAAAAATATACTCGGCTTTACTAATCCCTTGGAGGCTTGTGAAATTACTGTCTGAAAACTATAATGAGAATGGGATAATTTGTGACATTTCCCTCTGCTGTTAGAAGGTATTGATTTTATGACATTTTCATTTCTTATTATGTATTACGAGCATAAGACATCAAAATGTTAATATCAGATGCATAGAATAAACAAGGACAGTGCCAGATAGTACTTTATTTATTTCAATTATTTTGCAGTTTTATGCTGTAGCTATTTTACCAAATCCCTGCAGGCTGTTAGCATATAAGCAATCACTCGTAAGCTCTGAGAATTCAGAATTGGAGGAGGCAGCTCGTACGTAACCTTATTTCTTCCATGAAGTTTACCAACCAAGTAAGAGAACTTTTCCTCATCACCCTGAGTTTCAACCTCCCTTGGTTTACCTAAGACATTAATTTTTTCAGCTGCATTGTCTGTCTAATTTAGACTGTCAGTGCCTTGAGGTAGTTGTCATCTTCTTCCTGACACATGAGGGACCTGCTGAAAATACTAATATGTTCACAATAGGTCTAATACTGTCACTTGTACTCAGCCCTGCTGCATCTTACTCTTCACAGAGTCCTGACAAGTAAGTTCCCTCTTCTAGTGGTAAAACCACCAAGACAAGGTTATAGAGAAAGCAATCTCATTGAGACCATCTTGAAGTTCAAGTGTTGACCTCTCAGCTGTAAAATTATACAGTCCTGTAATTAACTGTGCTTACAGCTGGGTCTGGGATCACTGAAAAACACGCCTGGCTTTTGGCTTTCTGTAGAAATCTCTGTGTATGTCTCCCCTCTGTTCTTTGCATACTCATCTCACTCTGTTCATCCTACCACACATACTGTGCTGCTCAGGGCTCTCAGCATCTAAAAAGGCATAAGATTATCTATGCTATTCTCTTATAACAGTGATAGCTCTAATAAATAACATCGCAGAGTCTGGGTGCCTTTCTTACTGGGTTCACAACGAACCAGTGTCTTCCCATGCAGAACACAACTTAGAAGTAAGAAAGTATCTGTTATTCACTAACTTGAGGGTTAGCCCCAAAATAAAGCTTTGAGTATAACTTTGGTCACCAACACTGGAGAGAATACAAACACTGCTGCTGAACTAGTCCAATTGCTCCTCATTCCAGCTGCAGACACAAATTGGATTTCTGTTCATTCTTGAACAATGTCTGCATGTGATAAGGCTCTGGTTATGAACATGGGCATGGAGAGGAGTGGAAAGTGTAAATTTTGTCCTCAGTGAAGTACAGTTGGTTACATTCTGCTAGCTTTTATGCCTTTTTTATTTCCACATGACTTTCTGAAGAGGAGGGTGAAAAAAAAAATTAGTAGAATCTAATACATCTCTCTGCTCTTTCAGGACTTGAAGAGATACTTGTCTGCCAGATTCACTGCAGAAAATAGAGAGCAAACAAAAGCAATGAATAGACAGTCCCACTATTTCAACTGCCAAGTGAGAGTTGATCCACAGGCGCTTTTCATATTTTTTTCTCCCATTCAAAGAAGGCTGCTTCTCCATTAAAACACTGATATAGAAGTTTACCAGTAATCACCATGCCTTAAAAACAAAAAATAAGTCTACATATTAAATATTTAAAAAATCAGTAATCAGGAAGATGCATGTCACATTCTGATGTCATATTGAATCCATATAATTGCTTCCATGTATATATGCAAATATATATATTATATATACATGCACATGCATGTCACAAAACCATTATATGCAAAGGTTGAAAAAGAAAAACAAGCACCACCAAACCTTGAGTAATTTCATATGTTTTATGAAGATCTGAAATGAAGCTTACTATAGAGTTATTGCTGTAGTAGTTGCAATGATCTGTAGGCTGGCTTATAACTAACCTCATCTACAGAATGTGTAACTTAGCCCTAAAATACATGGAATGTTTGCTGGAGAAAATGTTGGCCTAGAAGAGGACTATAGATGTAAGTATTAAACCAGCAATAACAAATACATAATTTGGAAGAATTCAAAACGAACTTCAGATGCATGGCAGCTCTGAGACAAACCTCAGTTGTGTTTTATATTTTAATTCTCCCTTGTTTATGAACAGTGTTAATTTAGTGTTGACCTAAATCATCACATGCTGTTTGAATATTCTAATAGGCAGATAAGGGCGAGACATCATAACAATTTGACTTCACTGTAATCTAAGTCCAGGCAACCCATTAGACTCAATTTTTTCCATGATAAAATAATAATAGCATATTTAATCTAACCAATTCATACCATGGATATCGTTAACATACAACTATCTACTTGCAGACATATTATCATCTATAATTCTTTCAGGCTTACAACATGCTCCTGCTCAGTTTAATAGGAAAAAAGTTATGGAAAGGAACAGAACATCGATCTGAAACATCTCAAAGCCTCCTGACCAAAAGAGAGGCACCATTTACAATTTCTGAATCATCTCACTGTCACTGTGTATGTGTACAATGTAAGAGAAGAAATATTTTCTCTCCTCGGCCATGTGCATATAAACTGATATAGAAAAAAACACAAGCCAACCTAGGAAACAAAATTTTTATATAGTTTATGATATAAACTTATATAAAAGATATTAGATTATATCTTATATATATGATATAAAGTTATATTAAAGATATATAGTTTATAGATATAAAGGATTTTAATTTTTTTTTGTAAGTTTACTGCAGGGAAATTTGTAGCACATGGATAATATTGTACAAAACCCAGAACTAAGGTGTAAGGAAAAAGGAATTGTTATTTTTATGCCTTGTGAAGTTGACTAAGTTGCAGATACTGTACATGAACTAGATTTGTATCAAATTTATATAGAGCTTTCTCACAGAAGGGTAGAGTGAAGAGAAGAGAAAAAACAATATCATAATAAGGTCAGAGGACGAGAGAATAACTGAGTTGTCCAGAAAATAAAGCCACACTGGGATCTCAAAAACTGGGATATCACTCCTCTAGGTAATAAAAAGCATTCAAAACATTGTTTAAAATGTATGTGTCCCTTGTGGGGACTTTAAATGAGCCAAGCTTATTTTATCTGAAATAATTTTTTTAAAAATAAAATATTACAACCAAGGAAAAGCTTTCCTTGTATCCCTTAAGAATAAAGGAAGAAAAGATAATGCTATTGAAATTCTTTTTATGTGTACTTCAGAAACAAAATCATTTTAGGTTTCTTTAAGGAAACAGATTGTGTAGATTTTATCTGATTTGTACAGAATAATCATATTTATATCATAATTTTTCTTGTTTGTAACAATAGCCTTATAAATATTTTATTCAGTTCTTTTTCAACATAAATACTTCCATTTCTGGGGGTCACAATTTGATCTGAGAGCAAATAGCTTTAAGCAGCAGGTGTCCAAGCCATAGATATGTATTCAGATTTGAACCCAACTACTAAAGTGGAATATTTAAATGTTCACATACAGTGTTCCTGCTGTTATGGAGCTGGAGGACAAAAGTGATCAAACATAAACATATTCCATATTAAACATTCAGAAAGAGACACAGAGAAAAAAAAAGAAGAGAAATAGGGAAAGAAAAAAGAGAATGATTATGTGCATTTCTTAGATTACATTTCTTTCTAATATAACAGCTTGGTTTGTGCTTGTCTTGTGCACACTCAGGAAAACATATTTGAGTTCCCATAATTTTAGTCTTGCGCTGTTGCTTCTGACCTGGGGAATGTAAGCACACTCTCACCAGCCTTTGTGTATTTGTGGTGTTTGCCTGTATAGCCCTCCACATTATCTCCACAGACTTTTGGTAGCAGCAGAAAACAGAAAGAAAATCACATTGCCGAGAGTTTCATTAAGATATGGTAGCAGGACTGTGAGGGGCTGAGAGGAAAAGAACAGATGAGGTTAGTTATCATTCCAGTGGAAAAAGACATGGTGGGAATTCTTACTCCTTGGGCGGTGGAGAACCCAGAGAGGAAGTTTGCAGCTGCCTGGTGATGAGAAAATCATGGATTAATCAATGCACCTTCTGCATTAATTGATAATGCAGCAATCCAACTATCAATCAGCCAAATGTATCAAAACCCCGGCTGATTTTCAGATCCTCTTCCTCTTGTTTCTGTTCCCAAGTCTCATTTAAATGCAGCCTTGATATGTACTGGTATTTACAGTTTGAATTTTCTTAAAACATAGTCTGTAGTATCCAGCACCGTATTTACCATTGCTAAAAAATACATGGCTTCTGTTCTGTAGATTGCAGAGATATTTCCTTGTGCATTTAGGAACATATCATCATTGGTTACTTCATCATTATTAGACTGGATGGCTGTTCTTGGTTTTAAATAGTACCATCTGCTCATAAATTTTACAAATAAGATTCTGCTAGAGTATTCACCTTAGAGTGGATGGTCCAATGAGATTTAAAAGAATACTTATTTTCAGATCACAAAGCCAGTTTCACAGGCACGGTGTCTGAGCTCAATCTATCCCTCATTTGAATACCCTTATTCTGTAGAGTAGACAAAAAGATATATTTAACCCAATCTATCTCCCTCACCACAGAGATACAACTACCAGACATACCAGAGAAGCTCTGTATATAGTCCAAAAGATAACATGTACAAAAAAAGACACTTTTTTTTAACGCCAACCTTCTATGCAGATTCTGGTCATGTTCATACATTGACTAAAGTCTCAAAAGCATGTCTCTTCTATGACAGCCTCTATTATATCTCTCTTCTGTTATATCTCTCTATATCAGATGGATGTGCAGCTCTGTAGTTTGGATAGTGGGAAGCACAGGAATGCCATAGTTTTACTATAAAATTCCCATATGACCCAAAAATGAAGAGTGGAAATGATTCTGTGAATACAAAAGCTATCTATTTCTGAGCATTTGGTTTCTGGTAGAAATTATCTGAAGGAGTGTCCCAGAGAATCACCCTTTAGTTATAGCTCAATTGACTAGATGTACTTCCACTCACTGTGGGACTGTAATGTGGAAGTGAAAAGTTTTCAAATACAGATAAAAAGCAAAAATCAAACAAATGGAAAACAGTACTTAATAAAGGATAAAACCCAAAGTCACAGATATTATCAAGTTGACCAACTGATATAGCTAAAGTAATATCACTATTTCTCTAATGACAATTATAACATTAAACAGTATTTCAGATCAGTTTAAAAAAAAGTCTTATCCTTCGCAGCCTCAATTTTCAGCAGAATTTCTGAAGATAATTAATCACACAAATGAGGCTTCTGATGGAAAACATGCAGAAAGCTTTCTTGCTGCAAGTTATTTTTGCAACAGAAATACAGTGTGTTCATTCAATCACTATATAGAGCAATTGCATGCAGATATGGGTTCAGTCAGTTTGCCATCAGTCATACAAGAAATTGTAGAAGTAATTTTAAGACATCAGTTGAGGAATCCTTGGGAAGGCACAGCCTGATTAACAATGTGCACATTTAAATATGGAGATCATGCTTCAAATACACTGAATCCTTTGAATCCCCTCTGGGCATATATCAGTGTTTTATCAAGTGTATGAAAGAATGAAACAGGAAAAAACATAAAACATTGAAAAGTGGCTAAAGGTTAGAAAATAAACAAGTAACAGGGACATTAAATTATAGGCAAGTTTCCTTCAGCAAGCTTTTTCTAGGTTGATTTCTTGATTATAAATTATAAAATTAGACTATTTTTGTCTTAATACACATTTAATACATGCTTAGAAGTGAACATTAAAAATTAATTGTCTTAATGTCTTTAAGGACTCTGACTTCCATGAGATTTTTTACAGATATGTTGAGATAATTGTATGTTTTTGGCATGAATACAACTGCTGTTTGTGACAATGACAAGTACTGATCTTAAAATCATTCCTGGCCCTTAGCGGTGTATTTGGGGCTCATTTTTTTCTGTCTTGATAACTTATTAGTTTGTTTTACTCATTATTTTACATTATCTCTATTTGGTTTTATGCCAAAGGGTTTTTGATGAATACATCAATTTTAAGGGAAAAAAAGCAAATATAACTAAAATAAGATACTCTTCTTATATACAAATAGCTGCAAGACAAATGCTCCTATGAAAATAATGACTATTAGGAGCATAAATATGTTCAAGTAGAACTAGGAAGTGGTGGTGTTTCCTCCAATGGTAAAAGGAAAAAAAAGCTTTGCCTGAAAAAATATGACAGAAAAGGGCCATGGGGTAGACAATAGTGGATTTAGAAATTATTATCCTTCTTAGACAATTTTAGCAAACCAGCCTTTTAGGTGTATCTGTCTTGATTATTTGAAACTAAATGTTTTGCACAGGAAATGAAAATGGGTTGATTAAGCATATTCTCATTCTTACCCCATGCAACCTGTATATTACCATGCTACCCTGGGATGTAGGGTAGCTACAATGCAGAGGTAATAGATGGCAAATTGTTTCAGGCCCCAGTGGTTCTGGTGTGTGATTATGATACAGGCTAACAATCATAGATATTGCTTCGGAAAGTCATGTACAGCTCACCCATTCACTGAGCTGCTCATGGAAGCCGGGGGATTTGTGTGCTTCAGCAAAGCATATGTTAGAAAAGAGTTATTTATAATGAAGTCTTGCAGATGAGTCTCATTTCTCTAACTCCTTCATGTGGATTATGGCTTGTGAAGACAGGAAAGAAGAGTTATACTGAATTGTTCTGTAAGTCATTATCTTCCCTTGACATATGGCACAATTTCTTGTTGGAAGCAGATGCTGTCGGTGTAGCAACCCAGCACCAGCAAAGACATTGTCAGTTGTATGGTTACATTACAGTGAGTGCATAATTAGTCATTCTATATCTACTTTTACTTTATTTTCAAAACTAGGGTGTTTAACAAGAGAAGGTTATGGAGGAAATGTAGCTTTTCTAATTCAGTCAGAATGCAGACTTGAGAATTGAGGAGTATTCACTTCACACCTCTTCCAAGTTCAATTTAAACTGAACTAGCACTAAACTAACAGGTTCTCTGAATGTATTTATCATAGATATACTTAAATGTCTCCTGTAAATTGAAGTAGGATAAATATATTAGAAAATAAGCAGGTATTTCCTTGGGGGTATCTATGTTCTTTCTAAAAAGTTTCATTTCAGACACTTAGAAGATATCTAGTACATCAGTTTTATACAATATTTGTGATCGTATAGTATGTCATATGAATTAAAAAAAAAAGGCAAAGGAAAATTAAAAAAATCCCTGAGAATATAATGGCAATTACACTTTAAAGATATTTTAGACACTTCAACTTCTATATGAAAGATATGAAGAAAAACCTGACCAAACTTTTCCATTGACTCAGCCTTCAAGAACAGATTTTAAGGTTTTATAAAGTAGCTGTTGAAGCTTTCTGACATCATGGTAGCCTGTTAATAGTACTTTGGAACTACTCAATGGATGTATCAAGGTCTAATCTGACTTCCAGTGAGGTCAACAGAAAAGCTGTCGGATGCGGCCCTTGAACAGGACCCTGTGACTGAGATGTGCTGCTGGGTGTCAGTTACAGAAAAAACAGACAACCTTCAAGAAGGGAACAGTTTAGTTTTTGTTGCTGAGAGTCGTTTCTGATTTAGGGACAGTAATACCCAGACCTTCACTTACCGTGTGTTAAAAAAACGCACATATATGTAATTTTACCATTATTCTAGAAAATTTTTTGATGTACTGAAAGTGGACAGGAAAGGGTTGTTTTTTTTTTTTTCCTTCTGCTAGTAGTCAACAGGTACAATAAACAGGATCCAGAGTATTTTATTTTGGAAATAATCAGAAATTTGAGAAGCAGTCAGATTCAGTGACTGAAGAAAATGGGATTCTCAGTTTCTCAACAGTTGCATATTAGAATTCCCATTATTCTTCAGAACGGTGTTCCCAGTTTTATTATCATTCATTTGAATAGATACCTTCTATATCGAGCTTTAATCACATGGCTTAATATTATTATAATCAAAGCAAACCCTCCTCAGAGATTATATGCTACACTTGAATACTTACCTTCTATACCAAGCTTTAGTTGCATGACCTAATATTATTATGATAACCAAAGCAAACCCTCCTCAGAGATTATATGTCTCTTAATGAGGACATGGATAACTGAGAAACCTTTATTGTACATATTTTACATGTTAACCTCACAAACACCAGCTCCTAATAAACCGTCGTTTTTATTGTATGATTTCCTCATTGTGCCTATATAGTATTCAATGTCTTTAAATTTAATTTCAGCTAGCAGACAAATAAGAAGTTACCTAGCAACTTACACAGATTGCCTACCTCCCTACTGACAGATGTAATGACTAAATAAAGGGAATAAATATTTTTTTTCTAGTTTTTTAATTAAGTGTTTACAACTATTTGAACCTTGGGAAGCAAATCAAATGTGTCCCATAATGACAAACATTGAGTAAGAGCTACTTTTCCTGACTGCGACAATTTTTGTTTATATTTTTTTTTTTCCTAATTCAAGTTATTACTGTAGAATTTATTAATATAAACAACTTTAAATTATGGGTCTTTTAAGACATCTCCTGGGCCACTTCCTGAGATCACTTTTTACCAGCTTTATCAAAGTAAACCAGCACCAGTCTCCCACAGATGCTGCAGATGTTCAGCATCATATTTGACTATTAGGTCAACTACTCGGGGACTAAAAGAAGAACAAAACTTTATTCTTCATGTTCTGAGAAGCACTGTGGCCTTCAGCCTGGCACATTTTGCACTTCCCATGCATATGCTATAATGGTACGCTATGATCATTTTCAGAGCACTTCTCTTAGCTCCATAAAAGAACATGTGCTAAAAAAGATGAAATTGAGATAAGGCTCATGGTCTTATGGTACATCATTGTTTTTTTATAGAACATAGCATAACAGAGGAAATCACAGGTCATATTTTGCTACCAATCCAATTATTTACTTCAACTTGTTCAGGCTTGTCTCTGTAAATAAAAATTCACAAATATTTTAAAGCAATATGTAATACAGAGAAATGAGAGGTCAAAAATATCTTCATTCAGTTCCCTTTCAGAAAGGATATAACAGCAAAATTAACCCAAGCTGGTTCTCTTCTCACTAACTCCTTTTTCTGTCTTTTGCTTTCTGATAACAGAAGACCAAGTCTATTTTTCTGCTTCACACACAGAACTCTTTATGCAATTAAAATGCAATATTGAAAATGATAATTTATATAAACATTTATTGCAAATGGTGTGTGTGTTGAGTGACCTGTTTTGTGGCAGTGTTTCCTACAGAAGTTCGATTTTATGCAACCTATCTGGAACAAACTCCCGGAGCATTTTAACTCTGGAATACAATTTTAAGTTTGGTCTCCAGATGGTACAGCTCCTTAGAGTTTTACCAGTCAAGTCACAAATAAAGTTATCTATGCGAAAATAATAATTGACAAAGATAGGTGCTTGTATTTAGCAAAAATCTATCCACTCACAGAAAACTGTCATCTGCAGTGCAGAGAACGCAGTTGGCTTTCTTTATTGACACAGACCCACAGAGAATTAGCATAAAACTGCATCATTTGTTTTCTAAAGTTGAGGAGCCTTGTTGGTGGTCCCTTCCCATTGTGCATGAACTGTTCCCAGACCCAGGAATCCCTGGGGCCAATGGACTTGTTTCCTTGGTGGGGCCGTGATCCTGCCAGCCTCTGGACCCCCAGATCCCTATCCTCATGGGGTGGCCTTCCCAAAGTCTTTGGAAATAGGAACTTTCTCTGTGATGTCCTTAGAAATCATTGAGAAAACGTTTCTGATTACTGACAAAAGATGAATGACTTCCAATGTTATTGCAGACCAAGGAATACATTCAGAATTATGGAATCTATTTTACAAGAAAAAGCATGGAACATTATTCTGCTTTCAGTTTAAAATGTGAACAAGGTCAAGTGGAATATCCGTCAATTCATCATCTTTTGGATTTAAATTCAAATTACTCTAGTTTGAGGCTTGCTTCCCTTATTTTAACAGTGCTAGAACAAAGCCCATGCTGCTCAAAACTACACATCTGTCTGTCCAGTAAACCTTTGGATGCAGAGGTTCAATGGCATCTTTCTGGTCCAGCTTCTGTGCTAATATTAACCTGTCCGGTTTTCATGCGTGTAATGGTGCGGGGAACAGCACGGCCTTCATCTGTCCATCTGCTCTGGCTTTCACCTGAAGCTCAGATGAAAGAGGAAATTTTCATACATTGTTGTGAATCTGCTTGCAATTTCATTATCTGCAAGAGAGATTTCTTTCCCCCACCAACCGTTATCTTGTCATTTTTCTTTTCCTGTTCTCTGACAGGTATAATTATTTTTAACACTTTTGCATTCTAACTGTGAAGTATTTATTTCTGAGAACTTATATGTTACCCACTGTGTTTTCTGGTATTATTTATGATACTGCATTGCTTTCCAAAGTTGATAATTGTTTTCTCAGTGCCTCAGAAATATCATTCTGTAAACACTGGACATGTTCAGCAGCTCTGACAACTTCGGTTAAAATTTAGCACTCAGTTTTTTGCAGTCATTTGTGCATATTACTAATAATCTAAACTAGATACATATTGAGTTGAATTGTACTTATTTGGAACTCAAAACCAGCTGGTGCCTCCATTCTGCAGATCCCATTAAGCCATAGATAGATACGAGCTATCTTTAAATGTCTGCAGTTTCTCAGAAAAGAAAATGAACCTGTGTTGAGTTCTGTGCTGTCACTGCTGGTTTGTTTTCAGTTGTGAAATGAATTCATTTATAGGAGTTTTGATATCTCTGTCCTACACTTCAGCTCTCATGGAAGGTATATGTAATTATTTCAGTGAACCTACTTAAACTAGAAAACTACTACATATGTGCTTTTCTATGTGATTAAGCGCTTTGCAGACTGAAGCTCTAATACATTTAACAGTTCCCACATGCTCTAGGATGTGGAAAATGAGTGTATTTGTAGAAATCCATATTTTCATTTAACTATTCAACATAGCTGTGGGCGTAGCTTTTATTAGACATATGTTTGATTCTTTCTCTTATTATTGTCCATAAAGATTTGAGTTTTAGACAGAAGCTTTGATTAGCTGAAAAATATAAATGGCAATTTACAAAATTCCTAATAAACAGAGAAAAATATAAGCTGAAATCTTAAAGACAATATATTCTCGCATATGTATGTGTGAAAGATTTCCCAGCAGTTATAAACTGTATAAATGCTTATTTCTCATTTTTGTGAAACTGAGAAATTTCTGTGTATACATAAATTTTTAATTCCTTCCTGAGATTATTTCATTCAAACTTTCATCAAAGTCCTGCCCACATGAAACTAGTACTTCTTTATTTCTCAGTCTACTGATATTTTAATGGCTTTTATTTGGATATGAGAAAATTGTATTTTTATGAAGAATATGCTCCCATGATTCTGATGTACCACAAAGCACTTAGGTTTAAGTAAACACTGTCTGAATAACATAGTCAACTTCAGAAAGGGAAGATACTTAAAAGGAACTTAACTGACAGGAAAAATTACTGAAAAGAGACTCACTTCTGTCCTAGTCCAAACCAGGACACACCCCAAAACCAGAAACAGTAAAAGCTTTTCAAGTGAATGCTTGACTAAGTAAGTCAAGCTACGTGTGGAGCTGTACATGAATTCAAATATGAATTCACACTGGAGAAAACAGCCTCCCGAGGTTTAATGAACTACATACAAACAACAGGAAAGTTCTCCAGGGAAGTAATAAATTGTTTCCTTTACTTCTACATTTGTGAAATCAGTGGCTGCTTAATCTAGTTGGATAAAAGCCTTTAAGATGAAACAAAAAAGAGATTTTTATTATGGACCTTAGAACTCTAGGGTAGCCAGGAGACAGCTGAGAGCATGGCACCATGCTGTCTGCAGTGACATTACCATAAACCAGCAAAATCTAGAGCTGCTTTAAAATGAGCACAGCTAAGAGTCTGTACTGCTCTGTCATGAGCTCCAGCCCTCTGAAACACAGGGTTTTAATACTGTGGAGTCTTTCTTCTTAAGCCAGTGTTTTTAAAGTGTTTTTTTAGGAAGATAAACACACCTCCCCCTTCTTGTTTCTCCACTCCACACCCCAATTTAGTTAACTTTTAAAATTCACAGTGTGTGCTGTACTGAATACACTCTTGTACCTTCCCCGACACTTAGTGGGAAAAAATGGCCAGTCACAGCAGCTTAAACATATGACATTTTAAGCAAAAGTGATTCAGAAAAAGACAACTCTCTTTGCAACAAGAGAGAGCAAGCAACATAGCTGTCATTTGTTAAATTGTGTATTGTCTTGTTAAATTTCTAATTCCTTCTGCAAGCAATGTATCTTGGATCTCTACAGCAGTCTGTGGATTCTTATGTGTAACATCAAAGAAGTCATTTTCCTTCTCCCCTCCCCCCAGTCGTCAACATGCTAATTTTCCTGCTTTCTCTGGCATATTATGTTGTTACATAGAATGACTAAAGCTCTCTGTTTACCTTCTTGCACATACCTTGAACACTTTATCATCAGAGTTTTTGCACTTGAAAATATATGTGTGAATGAAAGTTGTTTCTATAATAAGAGCAGAAGAAAATTAAATTATTGGCACTATTCAGAAGGAAATATTTTGATTGCTGGCTTCTTCTTGTCACCAAAGGTCTGTCACTTAGCAATGTACCAGAATTCATGTGAAATTTAAACCTCTGGCTCTGGGAATACCTTCTGCCACAGACAGACAGAGTCACCAGAACTGGCTTTGCAGTTCTATTTCATTTTTCTTTATGGTTGTACTCTGGTCATGTGTATCCCCTGAACTCCTCATCTTGCTGACTGTTTCTTTGATGATGTATCGTTGCAACATGTCATCAGTATGCTGTGAGAACCTATTATACTGCTATATATCGTTAGAGACCCTTCTCTCAAGACAAGTTACTATTATATATCATTAAAATTATGGCCTGTAGGAGCAGGCATCCAGGAGAGGGAATCTTAGAATTTTATGTGGGGGAAAAAATCCTAGTTTATAGGTGAGTTGGGGGAACGGGAGGAAAGTAATACAATAGGTGGGAGTTTTAATATAAATAATAATAAAAATAACTATTATCTGTAATATAAATTTTGTATCTAGAAAGAATTTCTAAGTCGTAAAAAGAGACTCATGCACCACAGAAAATGTTTATAACTGAAATTTTTTATGCATAAGACCTGCTGTACTGTGCTGTAAATCAGTGAGTAATGACAGTCATGGGCAGTCTGTGCAGAACCAAGTCTAAGAACCATTTTGAAACTAAGAGGGACTGTAGAATTTTACAGAATGTAAAGTACAAAATTCACAGTACGAATCTGCCTACAATGCTATACTAAATTTGTATAACTTCCCCAGTGTCTTAGAAATAATAATTTTAAGTGATGACAAGCTTGAGAAATTGAGTAGAGAGAGGAAGCTGTGGCTTCTGCTCATAGGAGTTTCCAAACATATGGAAACTGTAAATGAGTGTGCAGACACACACAGTTCCTATTGAAGTTGCCAGAAATTAACTGAGGTTACCCAGGAACAGAGTCTGAATGTTTATTTTAACCTTGTTATGACAATGATCTTTGTCAACTTTTCTTGTTAGTGAGGATTTTACAAATATATACTCATTAATGCCTTTCCAATGCAAATACATTTCCTACTTTGTAACATAAAAATGTACTGATCCTCAAAAATAATAAAAAATGAGGACTATACATATATGTACATATATGTTACACAAAAGCACAGTAACAGTGATGAAATTGTTAATAAGATGAGAAGAGAGTGAGAAGCAGGAAGAAACATTCAAGTGTCCACTAGTAATCAGTTAAAAATATTGGATAGTTATTGGTATAAAAAGTATAATATACTTAAAACTATTCTAACATTTCTGTATATTTATCTTTCCCATGCAACAGCAATGCAATAGAAGTTTGAAGCCACTCAGAATTAGGATATTAATGCTGTAATTTAGATGGATCACAGGACATTGAATCATTTCACCTTTGAATTCAGTTAAATGTCTGACAGGTTGGGATAGTGCTGGTATGACCAATATGATACAGTTTGATCGTCTTTTGAAATACTTTCAGAGATGCACTGGGGTTTATTAACAGGGATTTGCTTGTTCTTTTATTGATCAGTCATACAGATCACAGTACCATCATTAATTTCTTTACTTGTTAAGCCCTAAGCCACCTATATCTAAGCACTACTTAATGAAATTACTCTCCTGAGCCAGAGATCTGGAAAAATAAAGAAAAACGTAAGTTTAAAAGGGTGAGAGAACAAGGATACAGATAGAACCAGTTATTCCTCTTGCAAGTAAGAGTACAGGGAGACTGAAAGTCTGTGATTCAGTGTGTTGGAGGGGAGGGAAAACTCAAGGAGGGAATGTCATTTAAGGAAAAATGTTGACTTTCTTCTGTGCTGTGCTTTGGATAGAATGTTAGTACAATAATGTAAAAAAAAAAAAAAAAAGAAATACAGGAATTCTAGTATAAGTGTATAAGTGTCTCTCTGAACTCCTTCCTTGATTCCATGTATATATCTCTGATCTTAATTTATGTGAGCTTGGTACTTACACAGGAGCTAAACTGCTATTCTGGCAGAATGGACCCTTTGGATATCTATGTGGGTGGTAGGGTGGGAGAGTGATAAAAATTTATTTACACAGCTTCATCCATCTGCTTAGCACTTGAAGTGAAAGTTGAACTACTTAGTCTATTCCCATATGCCAGCAGCCTATCATGGTAAAAAAGGCTTCTAAGTAGTGTGAATGTAGCTAGCCAGAAGCTGCTTTTCTGACCTATACTGCTGTAACTGTTTCCGTCACAGTTATCTTTACTCGCAGAGTGAATGTTTTCTTTTACATCAGATAAATGTTGAAAGTTTGCTTTTTGAGACCTGAATGCTACAGATTGTGAGCTTACCATTCCTAGCTTGCCTACCGGCCATTGTTGCTTCTTGGTGCCTCAGCACACATCTTGAGTTTCAAAACTAGTATAGCATGCTTGATCAGTTGTAGTTATGATAGAAAAATTGTGATAAGTTTGCATATGAAACTAGGAGAATGTTGTCTTAGTTTGAGATTCTTGCATATCGTGGACAAAAATTTTCATCAACAGCCTTGCTCTCAAATGCCAATATTAAGGAGACTCTTCACTGCACCATTCAAATATCTCTTCTGTTTAGCAGAGCAGGTGACATTGTTACTGAAAATAAAACCAGTGTAAGGAGGGTATGAAGAATCACAGATTGTATTTTGATCAAATAAATTAAAATAAAATAAAAATCAAACTTCCTCAATAATATTACATCTCCCTCAATGATATTAAATCTCTCACTGCATCCTATTGCTGTGACTAAGGAAGTGAGAGGGGAAGATGCTAATAGTGATTAAAATTAGAAAGAGAAGTGTGAATGTTGTATCCCAGTTTTTGCTGATGTTGTACAAATATGTAGGTTTTGGAACAGAATTAAAATGTATGTTTTGAGTTTGGAATTTTTTGTGAATACCATAACAATAAACACTATACATTTAGGGATGAATCAGCAAGAACTCTGAGGTAGACACTGACAGGCCAATGGTGGAAGGGGCTTCTGCATGATGTCTGGTCCAGCCCTCTGCTCAGAACACAACCAATGTAGGCTGAATTGCTCAGGGTCCTCTCCAGTCAAGTTTTGATGAATCCAAAGAGGGAGAAGTATGAAAATGTGTGTTCCTGTTTAAAAAGCTGTCGAATTCTGGACAGCTGCACAGTCTTCACTGAACTCATGGAAGCAGATGCTGGCCATTAGCAACATTTTACCACCAACACTGTATCACTTTGGCTGAAGCTCAAGGCACAGGAATTAGTTTCTTTTAAAGTGCAGGCAGCATTTCCACTCATTGACCTCGCTTGGCTACTTTAAGCCATATGTGTTAATGTAACAGAAACTTCTAATAACTTGGAATTTCTAGAAGAATGTGCAGCATATTTTTAGGCATCAGTTGTGTTGAGCACTGGAAAACTTGCTTTGCAATGTATTCTGCTAAAATTCTAGCTCTCTTATAGGACAGGAGGTAAGAAGAATATTAGCTCTTGAATTTCTACAGGTATACTCAAGCATACTGAAGAATTCTTATCTCATGGTGCTATATTATAATTTTACAGACACCAGATTTGCCATATTTGCAAGTTTAGAGTATGACAGCAAAACTATTTTCATAGTCCCTGACAATGTCTATAGAAAATCCAATCAAGGTGCAAATAAGGATTGAACACTGCTTATGGGAGTTGACAAAGGATGCATCGAGAGATTTTTGGATCCAACAAGTGTACCGAGGAATAATAAAGAAATTGATTTATTTTTTAAAATGGAGCCTCTGATCAAAGAATCCTTGTGATAGAACAGAGCCAACAATTTTTCATCCCCTATGTCAATGCTTTGATCTACAATAAGTAAATTCAAAAGAGAATCTGATGTCACATCACAAGTGCATCTGCTTGGTATCTTGAACTACAGGCCTGTGTTGCAGAGATCTGTCAGTTCCTGCTCTGATGCCCTGTCTGACGCTTCTCTGATGCTGCTTTGAAATAACAAGCTGTTGGACATCATAACTGCCTCCATGATGAAGAGCTTAGTCATATGCCAACTGCATAGCAGCATCCCAATGACATTGCTTTGCTTTCTATTGCTCTTAGCACTGATGATTACAGGTAGTTTTGGATTGCTCTCCTTTTTACTTCTTTTCATGAATACAATGTATATGATGACCTGTATGTTGAATTAATGCCCAATTATTTTCTTTGTGTGTCCTACTCATGTGAGGATAGGTGGATTTTCTGCTTTGTAAGTAAATATTTGAGAACTGGAACAGGCAAATAAGGTCAGCATCATACATACATTCACTGAGATTTTAAGCAGCTTTTGTTGTAAAAAGTAAAGGCAGAATTTCCTTAGGATGTAGTTCTACATGGCCTAACAAACTAAGACAGACATTGCCATATCTTTATGAACCAAAGTAGAACTTAAACAGATAAATGGCTGGATATTCATACCATGGACTCCAGATAAATCAATGATGTGTAATTCATTTAAATTTCCTTTCCAGTCAGCATAGAGAGGAGGACAATTTAGCAATCTTACATTATTCATATAATCTAACTTAGACATTTAAACTCCCTGCAAAGTTAAAACGTGCAGTAGAATTTCTAAGAAATGTTAATATAGAGGAGCCAAGAGTACTACGCTGCTGTGATTTGAAAGTAATTGTGGTTTCTGTATTGTAATTGGTACTTTCTAAGGGAGAAAATTTCATTGAGACTGATGTCTGGTTGACTAAGGAATAAAGACCAAGTGACTTTTTTTGATATTTTTGTTTGTTTGTTTCAAGTAAATTTTGCTTAAGAGAGCTATTTCTTTAGTATTTGCATTCAAGACAGTGAAAACTGACTACAAATGCATCTCCCCTTCATTGTACATGTATAACAGTATATCTCGGGGTGTGAAAATCTATCCATTCACAAAACTATAGCTGTGATTAAATAGGTTGTGATTTTAAACTATTAGCACTGGAGGTTTGGCTTCTGTTGCTTCCAGAGGTCATAAGTTTTACTTTGCTTTGGACTTCTGGGGCAGATAAATCAGAGATACTCACTTTTCTCATGGGCGTGTTTACAGATACATTTTAAAATGTTTGAGCCTAGTTTCTCGTGACTTCTGAAGGCAGAAAGACTATGGAAGAAGTGGATGGAGGATGGCAAAGTCCTCTTAAAGACTTTTTTTTTTTTTTAATGTTGGCCTTAGTAGTATTTCTCTGATTCACCTTGCATATTGGGAAATACTTAATGCACAGACGTGCTAGGTTGCAAAATATTATTACAAAGTACAGGAAAATAATGATATTCAAGAAAGTGCTCTTTGATAATTGCATGTTAAGATTCAAGTCACAGGCTGTGATTCTGATATTTTTGGTCATTAGTGGAGCAGATTAAAAACAAAACAAAAACATGCATCTGGGAAAGGTAATGAAATATTCTGTTTGATCTAGCAATTTCCTGTTGAACACCTCCACATTCTGTTATTGATTTCTGCCTGGATAATGATGTTATAAAACAAAACAACCCTAACAAAGTATCAAAACAGTATATGATGTCTCCACAAATGTTAAAATTACTCCTTTTCCCTGACACCCTGTCCCCCCCTCAATTAAAAAAAAAAAAATGGGAATCAAGTCACTGAAATGTTAAAATTTGGGTTGATCTGTGCTCTGGATTTTCTAGAATATTCAGTATTCCATATTGATAATTAGTAGAACTCAGGAACTTTTTTTTTTTTTTCTATAGTGAATTGTTTTTCACTTTACCACTGGTTAACCAACTCCTCCCCCACCCTATCAGCCCAAAATCTTTTTTTAACAGTGTGTAATCCTATTCGCTTAAAAGAAACCACACAATTAGAACAAACTACAAGAAGTCAGTTTTACTACTATCTTTTAGACCTCAGTGTTTTCCATCCCCTCTTGGTACCTGAAAATGAAATTCCTGAAATCCATACATTTCTCATTTTACTTCTGTCTTAGTCACAAAAGAAAAAAAAAAAACATCTATTTTCAATAAGACAGTCTTTTATTATTTTAAGATAATAAAATTAGATAGTGTTTGTACCAGGTGCTCACTCCTTTCTACTTCAGTCTTTATTCCAGTAGTGAATTCTCTGTTTAGTTTAAGTATGTCTTATCAGCCACATACTGTTTCTAATTGTTTCTGTCTTAAGATTTTACCCTTGCCATCATAGAGACGTACCATTTTGTCTTCTGTCTCATTCCTAATATGTGCTTTGCTTCTCTAGACTTTTTTCTAGAGTTTATTGCCATTAGACATTACAGCTGTTGAAGTAATGATAGAAATGTGTTCCCTCAGGCACTCCTACACTGTACATGTTTCGAGTCAGCGTACATGTTGGCACACAATTGTCTTCATAGTTGCAAATTTGGTGACAAACCTGAAATCATAAGAGATCAAAGATGACTTCATCAGTGTAAGTTTGATGGTGCCATGGTGTTGCAGATGAATTTTAATTTCTTCCATCTTCTTTCTTGCTTGAGGTCACCCAAAGATCACAGGATTTACTGGAAGCTCTCCTCTGATAGCTGTGAATGTTTCCTATACTGATCAGTAGTATAAAGTGAATATTCCACCTTTGATGCATCCCTGTACCATGTGTAACAAATGCTTAAATGAACTGTTTTTAACCAAACAGCAATAAGAGGCATTGTTTCCTAACAGAATTCTACACCAAATCCCTTAGTGCCGAATCTATTAAATAATCATACAAGTGATGTAGCATCTATCTGTAAGTGACACACTCAGCAGTACTTCCGTTACAGTCTCCTTCCTTGTCTTAGACCAAAAGAAACTGTGATTTAGGTCCACAGTTCTGATCTGCAAGCCCAGGGGTAGGTGCTGGGCCGTGGATTGTGTATGCAAATGGATAACTTCCCTGCCACTGGGTGATGTCTCCAAATGGCAAAGTTAGATATGCATAGGATACCCCCAGTGACAATTAATGTATTACTGAAGCTAAATGTTATTAAACATTATAGTTTCTATAGTGGAGATTAAAACAAGAATGCAGTACATTTTAACAACATAATATAATCTGGTATTGTGGCTGTCCAAGCATTTCATGAGAGGTAACACAAGGACATGAGGATTTTACTCTCCATGCATCTTTCTTCAGTCAGAATTCCCTTGGCTGTTGCCAGCATGCCTGCTGTGGTTGTGCATGCCTGGTTTGCTCAAAAGAGCAATCACCTGTTGAGAGGACTCTGTTTAGTGTTGCTTTGGTATAAATTCAACTGTAGCCAGATTTGCTACTGATGCAAGAACTGAAAGAACTGTGAGACACTAAAATATTGTGTTGAAAATCAGAATGCCTTTCTGTATTTTAAAATTCAGAATAAAAGAAACAGTGAACAAAATACAAACAAGGAAATGCTGCCACTACCTTGCTATCTTCATGTGTTTGCACTATGAGTGAGGGATCACAGGCTCTGGTCAGACACTTTGTTTGGTTTTTTTGTCCATTGTAGCAGTGACTGAACCTGTGACTAGTATTTCATTGCTGCTCTGATGATAATTACTTTACCTTTTCTGCCAGAAATCCCCTCTAGTTGTAGTTCAGGGTTGGGTTTTTTTTTTGTGCTGTGGAAAATAATTAAGCAGTTACTGCCTGCCCTGAAATGCAAACTTTCTCTCAAAGTATTATAGCTGAACATGGCTGAACTAAAACCTAGATACAGAATTAAGAGGCAACTTAGTATCTAGCTGTTTCTTAAAGAACTAAGAGATCTAGTCTCAAATTTGACCAGATGCTCTCAGGGATACAAACCCTGAGGGTTTTCTCACACAAAGTTCTGTTGTGAGCCAGGATGCCAATGAAAAGGATTTTCTGCCTATCTTGTGCCGTGTTGTTTCTATGAAACCTCCTGTTACTGGTTCTATTTAGAGTTGCAATATGACATCCATAAACCTGAGTGGTCTGGGTGCTCTGTTGAGGTTCAGTGTTTTGCGTTCAGCCTGCACACATGGAAATGACCATGAAAGTCTGTGGGGAGTAAGCTTTATGCTTACTCTTGTATTGAAACACTATGAAATTCTTCCATATGAAAAGAAATGTTTTTCTTTATTGGGACAGGGCCTTTATTTCTGAGATTAGAGATTTGTATTTTTAAGGAATCAAATCTTGGAGGGGCACACGCATGCAAAAAAGCTAAACTGAATTTGTCTTAGGTTTAGAAGCAGTCTCTGGTCTTCTTAGGGATCACAGATGGTCACGACAGAACCAAGAGCAGTTATCTTTTTCTCTACCTTAGCCTTAGTATGAATTAAAAAATAATCAGTGGATTTAAGTCAAATTCCCAGAAATCTGCAAATGTTTTAATTGAAATAGCATGTGGATTAACACAGTTTAGCATGAGAAGAAGGGGAGACAGGCTCAGTGACAGTTTTACTGTTCAGTCTGTTCCTTAGAAGATCAGTCAGCTTATTTTAAAGACTTATCAACAAACTATTGAACTGGCTTAGCTGCAAAATACAGTCTTTTGTGGAGATAATCCTTTCTGTTGCTTGTATGATATTGGATGGTGGAGAGGGGGAGACAAATGTCAGGTAGTATTTCTACCACCTGATTTGTTTCAGGGCGGTTAGATGATGGAAAGACTTCAGTATGGGAAAAATATAGTGG
This sequence comes from Streptopelia decaocto, assembly GCF_964273445.1. Taxonomy (NCBI): domain Eukaryota; kingdom Metazoa; phylum Chordata; class Aves; order Columbiformes; family Columbidae; genus Streptopelia; species Streptopelia decaocto. Next base: position 9,635,770 of record NC_138665.1, read on the forward strand.
CATAAACAGAAGTACAAAATAAGCCTTGAAAGAATTCAACTAAAATGCAAGTGTAATGCTCATAGAAGGATAAAGTTAAAAATAAATGTTTAATGTAGCTCTGGAGCTGAAAAGGGACAGTTTAATGGTTCTGATCATTTAGTATCTGCTACCTGTAACAGAGTTGGTAAGACCATGGAGAAAGGAATCCAGTCCTAATCGTAACCAGTGAAATGTATGCAAACAGTCCTTAAAGATGAGGAAAGCATAGTTCACCTTCACCATAGTTTACAGGTAAATTGCTTTTATTTGGAAGACTATTAGTATTGAAGCTTTAAATAAAAAGCAAAAGAGCTAAAACCAACAACAACAAAACCCCACTAAAAACTCTCAGCTTGTCAGTCATCCATTGAAGAACATCTCATTTTTCTGAAGAGCGTTTTCAGTGGGCATTAAGAATATGTATTGAATAGAGGTCTTGATGGCAGGGAATGAGAAATTTCTATCTAGAGGGATCTCAGTAAGGCTTTTCCATGAATCTGTAGGCAGATTCCCAGATACACATTGCCTCCCAAAAGAAAATGTAAAAAGAATAATTTTGGAATTATAGCTGACTTTGCATACTGGGTTTCTTTCTATAGTCAATGAGAATTTAATGAGAATAGGATTAGGCTCCTACATTGTAAAATATTGTAATAGATACTTACTGGATGACTGTATATTGAAATTCTATGTTAAATGAAATAGTTTGTAGCATTGCTACAAAATTGACAATAGAATTATAGCAGAATCTAGCTAATTAAGATGTTTGTCTTCATATGACTTCTTATTATTCACTCTGTCTTTTTCCCATTAGAGTAGAATAGAACAGCTCTGCAGCATTTAATCAATAGGATGTAATTCTTTGTAATAGCTTAAGTGTTTCTAGATTTATCACTGAAATAAAAAAATACCACACTTCCAAACTGAAGACATTATAAAAGGAAATGAATGAAGATCCTTTTGACTGCATCTTTTCTTTTACAAATCGGCATTGTTATTAATGCCATACATTAATTCCACATGACTCCATCCTTTCTTCAATGAGGATTAGATGTTAAAAGTCTTGTGTAGTAGCTCTATAACCAGCCATTCTAATTTCCTCTGGTCAATGTCCTTTCCAAATAAATTTAATTCCAAACAGTGAATGCAATAGTGCTTTAAAAATAGTCTGTCTTCTGTACTATCAATGTAATAGTGTTAGATATAGCAATACTGAAATCCAGGTGTTGTAACATATGTAATGTACAGAACACTAAACAGCCAACAAAACATCTCCAAATGTTTTGCATTGAACTGGGTCGCATCTTTGGAGAGTTTACAAGTCCTCGTGACCACCGTTACAGAGCAGTAGAATGTGGAGGTAAAAGTTGTAATTCAGTCTTATCCTCTGACTGTTGGGACAATAATCCCATTGTGTGGTTTGTTAAAGTCAGAGACAGTGTTCAGTTCTTAAGTAGACTAACTTAGAAACCACTGTGATGTCTAGGCAACAGGAGGCATACAATTTGTGCTACTGATATGCCTCTAGGTAATTTATTTTGACCTTTTGTGTATGCTGCACAGAATAAAAATAAACCTTCACAAAGTGTTGTTCACTGCTACATTTTGTAAGTAGCAGCACTCTTTTACTACTTCTACTGACTTCATGTTTCTTTTAAATTCACCTGATTAGGTGCAGAAAGCTGGAAATATCTTAATAAAACAGCTTAAAAAAAGATATGCAGAACCAATGCGCTTTATGGATTCTGAGTTTACTTAAAAAAAACCCCAAACCAAACACAAAAAAGAACCCAAACAAACAAACCCCCTAACAGAGTAGTGCACTGGTATGTGCCCACTAGTGTCCTGCTCAGCTCTTCAGCAGATAGCTGAAAGCAAAAATAATTTGAAATATTATATATCACGTTAGACCGTTGCCACTACTTTTCTAGTTTTGCTAGACCGTAGGCAAAGTACAGCTTTCAAAAACTTGTTCATGAGTGTGCTATGTTAGGTTTTGACTTTTCTTTAAATTTTAACTCATGTTGTCTGTTGGATTTCTTTTAAGGTCTGATTCAGAGTCCCAATCAGAACCCAAAATACATAGATTCCACTTTAAATGTTATTCTTTGCAATGAAGTCATGTACTGCTAAGAAAAAACACCTTCCATTCGCAAAGCTACATACTTCTTCTGGTTTTACCATCTTTGTATGAGTATAAATGGAAAAGTAGGCTTATACAATCAACTCCTACTGAACTCCTACTATATGTTGAGTGTATGAGTCAATTGCTTTGGACCTTTAACCTGTGGAGAGTATAGAGTGCATGATCTTAAGAGAAAAAACTACAGGGTACCCCAAATCCTACAGTGGTTTTCTCAGTAGGTGGGTGGCAGTTGGCCACCGGAACCAGTGCAAGGATTCAGATGGTCAACAAGCAGTTACCGAATTCCACTTTAGTGTAGCACTTTTTAGTTCTAGATTATAATGATTATATTTTAAAGTAGAAAAAAAAAAGGGGCAAACCCAAACTGAAGTGTGTTTAATTATCTTACGTAGTTATAGTTAGACCCTAGCACTTCCGGTTTAGCACTTGATGATCAGTATAGTGTCCCCCAGTTACCTTATTACCAGTGCTGGGGCATTGATTCAGTACTGAGTCTGTGAAAAGAGAAGAGCTACTTAATCTCCATTACTACTGCCTATAAAACCCGTGTTCCTTAGAGGACTGCCAGCCAGCTACTTGCCACGCGTAGCACTGCTTAATTTATGAGGCCTGGCAGCAAGGCAGTGTGACTGTCAGTGCTGTCTGTGGCTGTTTGCAAATATTGGCAGTTTCATCCCATCTTCTTTTATCTATTTTGGGGTGGTTTTATTTGTAGTCTATTGTACACCTTTTTCAAATGGCCTTAGGCTGAAATCTTTCTGAAACGGACAATTCAATAATCAAAGAATTAGCACTGATATCCCACTTTAAAAGGTTCCTGTACTCACAAATAAAATTACTTAGGTGGTCCAGCTTACTCTTTAGTGGCAGCAGTAAATATTATAAAATTGCCGCAAACAATTTTATATGACTCTGGCAAACTGCACAGAAGCATCCCAAGAGCATGCTGGAACAAAGAATGAACTACCTCTAATCCTTCCAAACTTCAAACTGAAACAATTACTAGGCTATTATATAGGATATTGCATAAGTTCCTGTTTGGCCTGGGGAAAGGCTTTTTTCTCCTTGTGACAGCAGTAACCTTCAAAAATCTATACCCAATAAAATGGAAATGTGTTGTGTACTTATTTGAAATAGGGCAGTAATTTCAAAGTAACGGGAGCTATGCAATAAGGAAGTCGACTCGAAGTCTTTTACTTAAAAAATAAAATAATGTTTAAAATTAAGAAAGTATGTGACAATCACTTTTCTATGGTCTAAGAACTATGAAAGGCATGCAGTATAAAAGGTAGGCATTTCAAATTAGCAAGTAGGTTTTTTTAACTTATTATCTTGAAACATTTTTGTTGAAATAATGTAAACTTTATCTCTTCATTGCATATGTCAAAAACTATAGTGTGAAAAAATTATGCAAAATATGATGTAACTTTTTTTTTTTTTCTTTTACATAACCTTGGATATCTTTTAGTTAAAAACAAAGTCTTGACTTGCTGCCATTTTATGAATTTAAGACCAGGAGTTCTTAAAGGAAGGTTCCCTTAAAAGAAATAAAGTCATGTTTGAGTTCAACCTACCAAAAATTTATTGCAGCTATACTGAAAATGTAAATTTGATTTTTGGGTATTTTGTGGTTTGTTTGAAAGTATGAGAGAGCTGGTTACGCCTGAGTAAGGGTTTGTATTCTAGTAAGCAGAAATAATCTAGAACGCTTGTATTTCCAATAGCTTTAGTTAAACCTCAGGAATAACTAAATGCTTTGCTAAACTGGGGATTAGGAAGGCAGCTTCACTTCATAATATTCAAATAGCTACAGTGGTATTTATATCAAAATTTTTACTCGCGTAAATGAAGTAGAATCAGTTGTGGATAGAAGAAGGAGAAAACTTAAACAGATGTAATGTTTTGAAAAGAATTTCTGAGCTATAGGGCAAATTTTTTTGGAAGCAATTATTTATTTAGAATTGCATCTTCTGCGTGTAAATACTTTTTTTTTTTTTCTGAGTTGATTCTCAGTGATTCCCTTTTCTGTGTTTAGAAAAAGAGAAAGCAACTAATTAAGGGCCAGGAACAGCTCTGTCTGTGAGTGTAAATTCCCTGAAGAGTGAGTGATCTCCCAGAGCTGGGTCAGGTTGTGGCTGAAGTGTGGGGATGACTCTCCTGCCCCTCAAACGATGCATTTCTCTGCACTGGGAGAAAGGCCTTTTGCTCCAACATTTGTATCTGAAAGAACCTGATCGTGTCCTTCCCTAGTCTGAAAATTGCTGCTTTGAAAGCCCTAGCAATTTACTGCAGCGATTGTTTACCTGTATCACAGTAACTTGTATATCTCACTCTCTTTTGTTCCACTTTTTCTAGTGGAACAATTCATTCTGGGTGATCTGTTGTTGTTGCTTAACCTCTTGTCCTAGTCCCTAACTCCAGACTGGCTTTGTCACAAACGAAAGGCAGTGCTGGGCAATATTCAGTGTCAGGATTTCTATGACAAGATTAAAATAAAAAGTAAAACAAATATATAACTCTTATCTGTGTTTAACTTTCTAAGTTGTTTAAGTCTGGCCTATTTATAATTCCTAGGGCCTATTATAGCTATTAGAAGTGGAGATTTAGGGTTCAAAGCAATACTTTTCTTCTCAGTGTTATCCTAAATTGCAACTTGGTTTTCTGAATCTAGGGCTAATTCATTTGGGGCAGACTGCTCAGTTTTTGTTTCCGTTTCTGTGCTCTGATTTACTGGATTTTGCTTTTGGATTGTATGTAGCAAATACTTTTGATGGCTCCCAGTAGAGCTAAGTACTAAAAGATCCTAATTAATGCATATTTGATGGAGCTGAGTGACTTGTGTGCAGAAAAGATATCTTCCCTTTGAATCTAGTCACTATTCAGCTTTTAGATGTTGTTCATCCCAGAGGAAGCTTTTTATAGTGTTGCAAATGTGTTTATTATAAGAAGGTACATTGAGCAAATATATTTGATTTTCTAGAAAGGCAGGTTTGCAGGTATTGGTGCTGGCCATTTTACCTTTCTGGATTTATGGGAGCAAACTCTTCTCCCTCAGGTTTTGTTACCTGCCAGTATTATATGGCATGTGAATAACAGGAAATGACTGTTCTAATAAACAGCTGTGGCAAACAATCTTATAGATATGTTATTTGTCATATTGGAACACTTTGCTTTTCCTTGTGTCTAATTTAATATAATTATTGCCTCAGGAGTTTCAAATATATATTTGCTGTTTAGCTAGTGCCACCATCTTATAAAGCTTTATTGCTGTATTTGCTGCTCAAAAGGTGCATTTGGGGGAATTGTTTGTGTTTAAAAATACACATATTCCAAGCATGTGTTGTAGTTTTCTGAAATGATGTATGGAACCTCAGTGATTGTTCTGAAAATGAACATTTTTATCTCTATGCCTAAGAAAACCCCTCTCAAATCAAAATTATTGATCATAATTTATACAATATGTTGACTAGAATAATTATTTCTAGGCTTTTATAGATGTATATTCACTTGGGAGTTGACTGGGTAAACATAAGTTTTATGTCTTTTATCTGTTAAATCAAAGACCCAAATGCAAATTTTAAAGCTTGAGGACATCCTGTGGATTTGTGACATTTCCTAAAGAAATTGTAGATAATAAACCAATGACTGGATTAGTACAGTGAGACCCATTGTAAATGTAGCAGTTCCATGTATGACAGATAAAATCTTGCCATCAATATTTTTAGCGCTATTTAAAAGAAATACACTTTTGTTTAGTTCATTTGCTTGAAAGTTCAGAAGCAATAAAACACATTTCTAGCTGTAATACATTGTCAAGTGTGTTCAGAACTTGTCATGATATTGTTTAAAAAAAATTACAAATGTCAATGTGTTGTTCTAAACACAAGATAATTTCTGTGGTAAACAGGCACTGTTTTCCAAGGTTTTCTGCAGAGATATTTAACTCTAAATTTTATAAGGCTTGGAGAATAAGAGAAGTGCAGTGTCCAGAGATTTTAAGTGTTCCCAAATTTGGAAAAACAACCTTCTTAAAAGACAAGAGCGAAGGTACAACTCAATTCAGGGGGGAAAGAATCAGGTTTTTGCTGAAGTCAGTTATATGAAACTCTTTGTATGAAACTTTATTTGATGCCTCCAAACAATAAATAAAACTGGGAGCAGTGTGGGTAGAATTGCTTCCACGTTAAGTTGTCTGGTATGTGTATGTGTGTATATATATTTACATATAGACATGTGCAGTGGCAAACATCCTCTCATCTCTCAAGGGATTTTATATAGTAACACTACTATTTATTGCTGATGATATAAGCTACCTGTAAAGAAATTCTTGTTGCAGTTACAGTTAACTTGAATGTTCATGAGAACCTGCCTTTTTTCTTGTCTTTTGGGATATAAGCATATAAAACACATTTGGAAGAATATACATGAAAAAGTTAAAAATCCATTAAAAATACAGGTGGATACTGCAATGACTTAATGACTTGAAGGTAGGGTAGAAAAAAATATCTTTGCATATTCTGCAAGTGAATTAGGAGTAAACTTTCAAAATGTCACAAAGCAGACTGTTATCAATATGTATCAACGTCCTCAAGCTACTCGTTGGCAATAAATGTCAGTAGAAATTTTTATGGCTTTTACAGCTTATCTGCAATTTGTAATAAGCTTTGTGCATGGCCCATTATTTTATGAGTGAGAACAACTGTCAAATGAATGTATTTGTAATGTCAGGAGTTTCATTACGACATGACCGCAGGCTGAAGGCGAGGTGCTAAACTGCTGCTAGGTTTCTCTCTTTTGACCATACTTTTACAAAAAGGGCCATGTAACTTGCTACTCTCATTACTTATTCTTTACCTTTTTTAATTAATAATTTAACTTACATTTCTTATAGCCTCATTATCACTCCGCTATTTCATTAACTAATCATTATAGCATTGCAGTTTATAGCTTAACAGGAAAGGAGAACAGAAGTATGAACCAGTAGCTTTGAGTTACGTAGCAAGAGCTCTGATTTGCAAGCAGAGCCTGCAGCAGTGTGGATTTTATGTCATTAGAAATCTTTTCATCTTTCTTTTTTTATTTAAAACAGAAGAAAAGATTTTAATTCTTTCTCAGAATGATTCATATCCTGTGGATTTTTTCTATTAGGCAGTGGAGCTATGATATTAAGATTGAGTATATAAATAATTCTCATAATTCACTCAGAAGAAAGAGAAATAATTACTTCTGAACATTTCATTATGAATGGAATTCTGTCAAAAACTTTAAGAAGGGGGCATTAATACAAATTAAGGTCTTAGGAACTCATATTTTAAATACTTAATCCTGTATTTTATTTAACTTTTGCCAGACCAATAAGAATTTTTTTAATCAGCAAAATGAATTGCTGTGCTGGAAAAACACTAACTATAAAATGTAAAATTTCTATGAGGAACAAATATTATTTATTTATTTATTTATTTATTTTTATTTCTGTCATTGCAGAATAGCTGAACTTGTGTGAGTTACCAGCTCTGTAGAGCTGACCATAAAATTTGAGTCTTCAAATTTTATAAATATCTGCTCAGCAGAAGAATACAGTTGATTTAAAGTGATTCTGCAAAGTAGTCTCAGTCTGCTTGTCTTTTTTGTTACAGTCCAGGTAGACTGAAAGATGCAATAAAGCTATATGCTTTTATTCTTGAAAAACTGCACAACTAATGACATCTGCTGGGAAAGGGGGAATGGTTGTATATATTTTTGGAGGTGCTGATGATTTACCTTGAATAGAAATCAAGACAAGTGGAAGGTTCTCTGCTACTGCAGATTCCAGCTTGTATTGATAAGGACAAGTTGGTGTGATATTAATGTAGCTGACAAATCTTGTACATGCACTTATGCATGTGAGTATCACTTCAGCACAAGTAAAGATGTACCCTAATTTTTAAAAGTGCCTGTTCTAATCTGCAGGTTGAGGCCCATAGTTGCTATGCTAATTACTTCTGATTGGTGTAGCCTGAGTTTCTCTGCTCTTCAAAAGCACTTCTGCAGTCATATTGAAGCCTGTGCCTGTACACAAATTCATAAGCCTAAAGAGGTGAAGAGAAATTTTTCTGCTATTTACAAGAATATTTTTATCACCAGGTACATCAAACAATTCAGCCCTATTCTACTAATGAACTTGTTTACAGAATGTACAGCTAAAACTACTGAAATATATGTGGGATTCCTACAGAAGTTTGTGCAATATCTTCTCAAACATTTTGTTTAGGTGCCTAATAACAAAGCAGAAAATACGAAGGAATATGTCTCTCCTTATTTTATTAATTCTGAGCACACTAAAGTAAGAGGAGTTTTGGCCTTGACACCAATGACATCCAGACAAAAGAAATGCTGCTTTAGATCTTTGAATTGTTTGGAGCAGCAAGATTGATAGAGATTTTTCATTATGATACAGCACCAGTGTTACACTATTATACTGTAAAATTACTTGTTAAATTGCAGTTAGTTCTTCAAAGACTCAGCAACATTCTCCCGTAATGAGCAGAAGGCTAAAAACCTTAGAGATGCAGAACCTTTTCAGCTCTCCCTGGGTTTCGTTGGAGTTTCGTGTGCTGGCAGCCTCAGATTATGGCTGTAGGCTGTATGTGAAACCATATCTGCTGCAGTCACCTGCAGAAGGACACATGGGGAGCAGAGCAAGTTTAAACCTTCCACCAACACACGCTTTCCCACAGCCTTTTAATGTGAACAACATAGACATATTTTCTCCACATTTCAGTCTTCCAGACAGAGTGCCTAGGTTTTAAACCTATCAGCATCTTACCTTTTGTTTACCAAAAGCATATACTTATGTTTAGAAATTGGTATTGACTGAGATGGAGTTATTTATTTGATTTTTTTAAAAAAAATTGAAAATAAATATTACCTAAATAATTTCAACTTCTTCATGGAAATATTTACCTCTGCTACAGTCAATCATAATTTATATACACAATCTTAAAAGGAGCATGTGTAATTTGCAGAGGTATGGAGCAAAAGCTAACTCTGAAGCTTTCTGTGCACGTGTCTCCCCTTTCTAACACGCCAAGCACAGATTTCACAATTGTATATCTGTGTTTTAGACATTAGTTCTATGACTTTGCTGCTGCCCATTTGTTGTTTTTCTGCCTTCTGGAGATGTGCTCCCTCCTGAAAGTGAAGGAAGGTTAATGTAGTCTTTGAAGCTGCATGAGATCAAAGGGTTTGAAGTGGCTAGACCTAAGAATTTGTAGGTGCTGCCTGGAGGAAACACTCATATAAGATGTGCTGCACTCTTAAAAGATGAGGAAGAATTCTTGGAAGACTTTGGCAAGGTTACTTTCCTGTCTGATCGCTATCAGAAGGCCAGAGTTAGAGGTGGCTCTAGTTTGACCTGAGTTCTCTGAAAGGCACTCTGCAGCTTCTGGATGCCTTGTCGTAGTTTCCGCCTGAGGCTGCTGCTGTGTTGGTCCATCCCGAAAGCAGACTTTCAGAGCAACTGTGATTTTGACCATGGCAATACATCTTCTTTATCCTTCCTTCTGTTTTGGAGTATTTATGATCTAACTTCTCATTATTTAGTAACCTATACTAAAATCTACATATTTTTTGCACAGGTCTTGTGATGTAGCAATTATTTACCGAAGGGCATCAAGTGCATGGTTATAGTGGGATAATTTTAATGAATAAAACTATTTATTCCCCTTCCTTTTTGTATTGATCCCTTGTGTATTCGCCTACAATGTGGCGTATGACTCTCCAAGGCTAAAAGCATTGCTTTACCACTGGATAAAATCTTGGCACTCCTAAGTTTATAGCACTGTGTGCAGTTCTGTTTGCTACATCTCAAGAATGTCTGATCTAATTAGAAAAAGGTATGGATGGAAGCAATTAAAACGATTAAGGAGATGCAGCAGCTGCTTTCCAAGGAGAGACTAAAAAAGTCAGGACTCTGATTTGTGGAAGGGGGGCATGGAACCGGATGCTGGAATTGGGGTGTGATCACTGGAGGGAGTTTGAGGTTGGGTTTAGAAGAAATAAAAGGCAATAGTTTTCAGTCAGTGAAAAGTTCAATTCAAAGCTTGCAAATCTTACTTTTTCCATAAATATGTTAGTAATTTTTTTTAGCGGCTTCAGTTATTGTGAAAAAATTACAAAGAGTCAGTCTCTTTCTCCCAGATACTTTAAAATAATGAAATTTTTGTTCCATTATTGCACTTGAAGTTACTTTTTTTTTACTTTAAAAGTAAATGGCATTAGTTGGCATTCAGAATTGTTGCCTGAACTTTGCAAAACTGACTTTTAGTCTCATCTATGAAAAAAAATTGAGACTGGTAATTCAGTGTATGTAATGATCTGCTTTAAAAATAAACAAAAAACCAACAACAAACACTTCTTAAGTGCCAGGAATGTGACAACATTGCTTTGGTTTTCAAGATCTGGTGAAATTAAAAAAAGGCACAATGGAAATATTTACTAAGACTTTAACATGATTTCAACCTGCAATGGGTCCCCGAGGTCCCCAGGTTTCAAGAAACATTTCAGATCAGTCATATTTAATTGGTCTAGAGCCTGAGGAGTTTACAAATAAATGCAGGATCTCAACAAAAATTAGGGTGTGGAAATCAATGTATTGTGTCGATGCCCTATTCAGCTTCCAACTGTGACAGTGGATATTTCATGCTGCCAGACTGTTCAGAATTATCACTGTGAAGGGGAAAGCATTTGAGCAAATATTTTCACATCTAGGAAGGAACCTCCTCCTGTGATCATATAACAGTCCCCAAGTCTTTGCATGAACTGAACAGCATATACAGGAGGCACAGAAGTTATTGACAAGTGAGAGCTGCTGTTGCAAACAAAAACAGTGTTGGAGACGGTCCAAAACTAAGGGGAATCTCCCCACCTCAGAACACTATTGCCTTTACCCAGATATGATCTTTATCATGGGGGTGGTTCAGTATAAGCCCTTTGCTCTTTTTGGCATGACTCTCTGAATTCTAATTGAGATGAATGACTGTGATGATATATCAGTAAAAAGTCATCTAGTGTTTAATTTTGAGAAAGATGCAATGAATAACAGATTTTTTTTTTAATAAACTGCAATAGGTAAAGTTTTTGTAATCACCTGCCATATATGTCTGCTGATTTATCTTGTTGTAGCTCTCTCTTAAATAAATAAATCTGAATAAATTAGGGAAACATTTTAAAGGTAGTAATAAAGCAAAAAAAGTGCTTTGAGGCACAGTTGATTTCAACATATTTTAGCTGTTAGTATATTAAGTTTAACATAGGACAATGAAGAACCAGTATCTTGCCAGATATATTTTGTTTGTATGTTTTGTTAGGAGCTCAACAGCTATGCTTATAGATGTATGCAAAATCATAACTTACTCTTTTTTTCTAAAGCAAACCAATTTTAGAATAAAATAGCTTTTTTTTAAAAAAAAAATCTCATTAAAATATACTATATTTATTTAGTTCACTTTTACAATTTGCAATGTGACATGAGGAATCCTAAAAGTCTTTGTTATTAGATATTATACAAAAGTATAATGTGTCTCGGACTGTTTTCAACCTATAGCTAACATTTCCCTGGAAGCCTGGACATAATCAAATTCAATATGAGATGTCTACAAGTTCAAAGAGCTTAAGTATATTTGGCATAGCTTTATATTTTTACTGCCTTCTGGTTTTCACATTTACAGATGCAACTTTTCCTGGTTAATCAGATAAGACATACTACATAGTGCTGTGCAAAATGAAGAAGAAATGGCTTAAAATTCTTTTTGTTTATGCTGTAGAAGTACATATTGAGGTATTCTCAGTCTAAACATATCTTTTTGTCCCTCAGCTGCTGCCAAACTCTAGCTGAACTGGAAAATATTCACCACTGAGACTTAAATTTTGCCACTTTTCTGTGTCATTGGAGAGTTAAGTTCCTTGCAAACATTTGTTACTAAAAGATACACTGCCTGTGAAGAACTCCTGTATTTTCTTGGTTATAATATAGCTTGTATCACGAATAACAAAGCAATCATACATAAAATAATGATAAAATGAAGAAAAATATGATGAAGGGAACTCACGGTACTCCTTTGCTGAGTGCTGGTGAGGCCCTCAGAATCCAGGTCAAAAGAAATGTTGAAAATTGTACTGGATTCTGTGGAAAACAATATAGGTGTTACTCGTGGGCATGCGGTCTCTGGGGAGAGGTTGACTTCTCTCAGTCTGGCAGAGAAAAGCCCAAGAGTTATAAGAGTGGCATCCTACAACTACGTGAAGAATGGTTTTGAAGCCAATGATGCTAAGCTTTCCTTATACATATTGCTATGGTTACTGATTTATGTTTAGAGTTATAATTATTATTTTTTTTTAATTTTGAGGCTACTTAAAAATGCAGTTTTGAATAAAAATGGTTTGTTTGCTTTTTCACGTTCACATTTCTCTATTTTGCTAGAAAAGGCAAAGCTGAAAAAAACCCCACAACACTGAAAAGGAAGGCAGTATGCCAACATGGTGCGCAGGGGAATAACAAACTTAAAGTAATTTGAAAGCTTTAGGACTAATTCAACCAAAGAACAGAATGTTGAAGATGTTCCAGATAAAATCTTGGAACAGATCATGATGTTTTCATGTTTAATATGCATAATAAAATAAAAATACAGAGATACTTCTACTTGCTACAAAGATTTACTTCAGCTCTAATTTAAACAATAACTAGACAAGACTAGGGAGCATTATTCTCTTTCCCTAAGAAACAAAGGTATAATTTTGAAGTTATTAAAACTAGTGTCCGTGTACAACAATGAAAAACTCATCTGTAGCATTGCATGTCATTAGATTTGTTCTGAAGTGGACATGGTGGCGAACTGATAGTCTAGAAACTTGGATCTGCTCTCGGTCACATAAGTGCCTATTCTACCATACGTCTCTTGCATATTACCAGACATTACGATCCCTGGAGGTGTTTGAAAGATGTGTAGATGTGGTGCTTAGAGACGTGTTTTAGTGATGGACTTGGCAGTGCTGGGTTAACGGTTGGACTTGCTGATCTTAAAGATGTTTTCTAATCTAAATGATTCGATGATTCTGTACATCAAATCTCTTTGTTTTCTGCTTCTCTCATGCTGCTCTGCATTGCAACACTCCGTAACTACTCCTGTTAACTGTAATCTTTGTAAAATCATCAATTAAGCCACAAAGAAAAATGTGACAGAACGGATGAGATTTAAAACAGGAAACAGTATTTTCTTTCACTTTCCTCTCTGAATCTAAACCTTTAAAATTAATTCATTTCCCAAATTAAAATTTTCTCAACAACTGTAAGAGCTGGATATCTTGGCAGGGCGGTGGGAAGGTTACAGGGGCCGAGACACATTGAACAGTTTGAATGAAAGTATAAAATGAGAACTGGAATTAATTAATTTAATTAATATGCTTTTTTACATCTTAATGTAAATATGCTATCCATAGCATCTTTGTCACACAAATGCAACAGTACCTGTAATACAACCTAGGGGTTGTAGGAAAAGACCTATTTAGTTTTAGCTCCAGTTTTCTACTTTTCTCTTGCCATAGAGAAGCAGCTAACATAGCAGAATAATTAAATTCTTCATTTATGGGAGCTTATCCCAAGCAGCTCGGAGAAATACTAGACACACTTCCATTGAGAGACACTTCCAGCTGCACTTTCTGTCCAAATAAATGAAATTTGGAATATTTTGAGTTTTGAAACAAAAGAAATAGATGCTAGGTGTGTTTTAAAAATATAGTTTGCTTATAAAGTTATTTCATTGAAGTGTTAGTAATATATCATGGTTAGTGGACAGTCAGAAATATGTATTTTGTTCTACAACATGCTGGACCTTGTTTAAAATATCACAGATTTCTAAGTTTGCTTTTCTCATTTGTAGTCAGAGGAACAAGCTACAACTGACATCTCATGAACCGTGGTCTGAAATAGTAAGAGAGGATACACTCAGTCTTTGTATTATTCCAGAACACTGGTGGGATGAATTATCTTACTATTGGAACTAATATAGGCGAGTCACTTGTGTATGCTGTATTTGTAATCCATGAAAAATAGTTTAATAGATTAAAGACTTCATAAGTCTTCTTTAGTCTTTAATAATTAAAAGAATTTTAAATTTTTTTAGGAAGTAATGGGAATAGACAAAGCAGGCAATGAATGGAATAAATCAACATGATGAATTAATTAATGGTTCATGAGGGATCTTAAATTAGGTCACCTCTTGAAATGTGTCAGCTGGTTATTTTCTTAAAACTCCTAGTAAGAGAACCTAGAAGAACTTTTTGAACCTCAAACCTTCTCCAGCAGAAGCCACACAGAAGGATCTCAGGGGCATCATCTAGAAATAAGATCAATAAAAGGAAAAAGCGTGTTCAGATTTTGTTTAGATAACTCAAAATAATGGTATCCACAATATAAAAGCTGCATAATGGTGTTGTCTTTGACTCTTGATTATTCCTATTCAGTGAAAATGGTTGGTCTTAGTAGTGCAATGTAGGCATAGAAAAATCAAAGACTCCTTAATTATTAATTTAATAGGATTTTATTCCATAAAAAAACCTACCCTAGCCTGTCTTTTAGTACTTTGGATCTGTCCATAAATGAATTCTAGGAGAACTGTACTTGTAACTAGACTTCTCTCTTTTTTAATATTCTCTGATTCAGTTTCAAAATGTATTTGAATACCAGTTGTCTCAGACAAGAGGGGTGATCAACTGTCTGAATGTGAACCTAAGAGCACAATGCTCAAGCGCAAAATTCTCTCCATTAAGTTGCTTGGTTATGTGGGTCAGGAGGTGGTTGTCTTGGTTTTGCCTCTAATTTCCTCTTGTTGAAGTGGAAGGTCTTTTTTCTACCCCTGTCCTCTTGTATTCTAATCTTATTCCATACGTTTCAGGAAGTAATCTTATACAGGTGCATGTTTCTTTTGTATTATGAAATGCCAGTGGCGTAGTACAAATAAGGACATATCCCAAATCCTTCAGGATATATGTCAAAATCACCTTCATTGGCAGTTATATCAGTTTCTTTGAAATGAAAATAACTTGGTTCAGGAGCCCAGGGCTTGTAACATAAGAAAGTCTAGGATATAACTTAAGACCTTATAAGATGTTACCTACATGATTGGCAGCTGCAGCACAAAAACGGTGCATTTCCGTGATTCAGAACTGAAACTGTGAGAATCAGGATTGCAATAGTAAGATTGCTGCCTTGATAACAGCAGGGAGAAATAGAACAGTGTGGCATGCTAAATATTTGCTTTTGGAAAGCAGATAGCAATTTTTAATATTTTATCTCTGTTCAGATTAATGAGCAAAGCGTTGCTAACTTTTAAATGATTATTTGGTAGAAATTCCTCTGGTTATTTTAAAACTAGAGAATGCTGGCTCTTTTGTAGAATTTTGAGCCATATATTATACCATTTTCTAACCTACTTTGTGACGGAGGAGACTATATCTTTGCCTCTCAAGTTGGAGAAGTTGTAGAACAACTTGATGCTAGAAATATTCTCTTGAAAATCTTGTTTACTTTGTTACTGTATCTTTCCTAGGAAATGATCTCTTTTCTGAAACTTGATCTATTTCTTGCTGCATATTTAGAAGTACCTAGTATTTTTGGTCCCTCACCACATGTTCATTTTCTTCTGATCTCTCTCAGACATCTGGAAATAATGTCATTATGAGATGTAACTAATTCTTTATACCCAAAGTATGGTCTGAAACTCTGCAGAGATACATCTGCTCCATCTGCACCGTACTAGAAGTGATTCATTGAAAGTCTTAAAAAATGGACTAGATTCTCAGCCGATAGGAATTGGTATAGTTTGTCTGAAAGTTAAGTTGCAAGTTTACTCTGTGCTGTCAAATCTCTTATATAGGACAATAATGTCAATATATTTGGCCAGTTTCATTGCTGGAATATTTCAAAGTGATTCTCTGTGAATGAAGTTTCTTACGATGACTCCTTTTTTCCAACCAGCAGAATATAGAAAGATCCTCACCTATATATTCATTGATTCCTAGTTCTTTCCTTCTTTGTGCACTTTCATTTTGTTGCAGTTGCACACACCCCATTGAGATCCATAGCTTTCAGTAGAGTAGTTGATGACTCTTTAGCACCCCTTGTGCCCAGCTGTCCCTGTCCTCAGGTACCCACCTTTGTCAGTGCCATGGTTGTTGGGGACATGTGGACATGTTAGACACATGTACCTCTCACAGGGCACAGTGACTCCTGATGTTCCCCTCACTGGGCTTGGGGATCAGGAGGGATGGGAGCCTTGGTCAATAGGCAGGGTCTTCAGCCAGTGAGTTGGTCCAGAGGTCCAGAGAAACTTCTGGACTGTGCCCACAATGACCACAGCCAGAGCAGACCAGGCTATAAAACGGGGCCTTCACCAAAGTCCCCCTTGGACTGTGAAGAAAATAAATTTGACCTGTAAAGACAGGTGGAGCTCATTATTTCTGAAAACAGTGGGCATAAGGCTTGGTAGAACAAATATGAATTGTGTATATTGCATTACAGTACAGGCCTTTGCCTTCCATGGAGAGATCTGTTCATGTGCCTTACAAGCATGTTATAGGAATAGAGTTTTATAGCTACAGTGTATTTTTGTTTGTAATATTAATATCTACCCTTGCACGTCATTAATATAAGATAGTGCTACTGGTTTTTTTTAATTATATATCTTGGTCATACTTAAGAGAGGCTAGAATTAGTTGTAATATTGTAAGGCAGTTGGTATTCTTTACAGGAAAATATACTTTTTATAAAGTATACTTTCACTGTCTAGAAAAAAACTATTTCAGAGGTTGCTATTCTGAAAGACATTTTTATGAGCAGTACTGATGGCAAATGCTTGAGTCTGTGTCTCTGAA
Source organism: Streptopelia decaocto (assembly GCF_964273445.1). NCBI lineage: Eukaryota > Metazoa > Chordata > Aves > Columbiformes > Columbidae > Streptopelia > Streptopelia decaocto. The sequence continues at coordinate 9,652,844 of NC_138665.1, forward strand.
TATACCACTTAAAGTATATTTAAAAGCAGAGATGAATTTACATGCAAAACTATCATATTCAATAACTTATAATCAAAACAAAGCTGCTGATGATTACCAAGTTTGTGTAAAGTAGTTCAAGGACAGAAGGAGCAGAAATTTCTGCTGTTTGCAGATTTATTTATTTATTTAGTACTTAATCATTTGGGATTGCTTTTTAAACAAACTGTTTACAAATGAGTTGGTGGATTTGCTTTCTTTGTTTGATGTAAAAGCACAAATGTCACCTTTTTTCTTGCATCCTCTGGAAGGTGGAGTGAGCACTGTCTCAGAGAAGTAAAAGGCGTCTGTGTGAGCTTCAAGGCTGTTGTTTGATATCTGACATCAAGCAGAGCTCTCACAAGGAGCTGGCAGGAAATGAGGTTTGACAGCTCATGATGAGTGTAAACGGAGACAGAATGAGGACTTAGCAAGTATGTAATGGAAATCACTCATTGGTTTTGCCTTCTGAAGGTGACATCATTCATGATGGCATCCAAATATGATTTATGAAATGAATTATTAATGACTGGAGATTTTTTTAAAGAAAAACATAAATAGAAACCTAGGGACTACCTGTTGACTGTGTAGCCTACTGCTGAAGCAGGAATCTGAAACTAAACACAGATATTGCGTTTTTGTGTTGCTAGCATTACTTTTGGAGAATGGACGTTGTAGAGGTCTGCAGGGCAGCAGATTGGTCTGGCACAGATGTCTCTACCACAGAAAATATTTGGTTTTTTTTCTAGGTTTTGTGGACTTGCACAGAAACTCTTCCAAATGTAGGGTAGTATATCTCCTCATGCTATAGCGAAAACATCTGCAAAAAGGTTTTGAAAAAAGATGAGGAAACAGTAACAATTAGTTGAAACTAGAGGGGAGTGAGAGAGTGGAGGAACTGTAGTTGAAGGAAGATTTGATATCAGTTTCAGATTTAATAATTTGTATTTTAAAAATCAATGATAACCAAGTGTATGTGACTCCTATGATGTGTACAGTTTAAAAAGCCATCAATGACAAATGCAGAGTAACTCTTCATCATGTAAAGCACTGTAGAGTTTCAGTTCAGTGCTGGAATACTGTTTCTTTTTCTTTCCTTGGATCCAGAATCAAATTAAAAGGGCCCTTGGATACCCCTTTCCCTTCTCAAAGTTTTAATAGTTCATTCTTGATGTCATTTAGAACTTATGGGACTAGAATCTGGCCACTGAACTAATGAGTTTTAACATAATACTGCAAAATTTTAAAAATAACCTTACAGGTGATTAGTTATATGTATAAATATGTAATAAAAATGACAGAAATATATTTAATCTGTGCTTCAGTTAGCTGCTAGGCTAATGGACTCCTTACTGATGACCAGAAGATGGTCAGTAACAGGGAAAACTGTTTTGCAAAAACACCTTTGCAACTAATCAGATAAGACTTAACAATTTTAGCTGCTCTAAATACTTCAATTACTTCATTTAAAACCCTGGGAGCTTCTGCATATCTGGAGTAAATATTGGAGAATTTGTGAAGCTGATTAAAGGTGAGATTAAAAAAATAGATCTAATCCTATTTGGAGAGGGGTAAATGCACAGCAAAAGCAATTAGTATTAGATACTCAAGATGGAAGGTGCTTAAAATATGGTGGTTTATGCTTCAATTTTCAGAGTCAGGTTTCAGTGGCAGTGTTGACTTCAAGCACAACTCTGTCCTACCCCTCACCCCATTTCTTGCCTCAGTTGTAGGGCTGGTTCCAGAACGTCACTCCAGCAGCTCCCATCTTGTAAAGAGAAGAAAGTTTCACACTCAGTTTCTTTCATCTTCATAAATAAAAGACCTAATTCAGGAAATGGAACATGCTTTGTGAAAGGACATATGGCTGTTATCTTTTCTGTTGTGTGAGTGTATGTGCAGCAAGTACATGTTCTGCAAAACTAATTTTCAGCTGTTGTCTATATACTTCTGAATGTATACTTTCGGTGTTCACAATACAAATTCTACTTTCAGAGCTTTTATGTTCTGTCTGCTTCAGAATTTAGTTTTTTGGTCATTTTAGCTTTTTAAGTCCTGGAAAAAGGCAGAAAGTGGTTAGTAAATCTTAGAAACAATTAGTCTCACTTTTTTTTTCATTAACATCAGTGATGTTATTGACAGGAATCTGTGCCCTGTGGTGAACAACTTGGAGCTTTATACTCCCAATCTGCATCGTTTCTATATTAAACAAACAAACAAAACTAGTAGTGGATTATACAGATGTGTCCTTTTGCAATTCAGTAGTATTTGTGAGTTGCTTTTTTTGCTTATGTCAGGTATCAAATAATGTCAGAACATTATTTTTCTGTCTGTCATTTCCATAAATTTAAAAGGACATACAGGTGGATAGTTAGAAGTAGATCGATTTAGAAGTTGTACTTACATTGTGCTTGAGAAATCATACTTCTCCAACCATACTCTAATCTTCAGTCTTGTCATTTGTACTTCAGCAGTGGATGACATACCATATTTCATAAATGGTTTCAAATATGAGTGTGCCAACATTATGTTTAAACTCCCATCTTTCAAATAAAAGTTCTTGTTGCTTTATGTCTGTTGCATAATCCTAAAATGCATGTGTTGCTGTTTTGATTCTATCCATGTTTCATGGGAGGATATGAATGAAGAATACTTTGATCTCTCAGGTTGTTTTTTTCCTTGCGAGGTTGTGTTTTGCCATTCTGCTATTCCAAATGCTCTGCACAAAGTGGATTACAGGGCATTAGAGAAAATGGCTGGGGAGTTTCACAGTAGGTGCTTGAATGAAGCTTACTAATTTGAAAATCTGTTGTTGGAAAAGGCAAATAAAAATATTCCTTGTTCTTGTGATAGAAATCCCCATATTATCATTTTGTCCATCTGAAATCAGTTATATATTGTATTGATTACTTTCCAGTTCAAATTCTGTGTCTTACAGAAGCTGATGTTAGACTGAAAAACCAAAACAAAACAGGCTGGTGAAATAATTACCTAAATCATTAAAAAAAAAAAAAAATCTAGTACTTTATAAATACGTTTGAGTACGAGATCAAAATTACACTCCATATACAAATCTAACTGTATTAAAAAAAAAAAAAAAAAAGGCGGGGGGGGAGGGGAGGCAGAATCGTGGAGGGAAAATAGGTAATTTGAGTACCTAATCTGTTTCCCTAATTGTTCTACTGTGGATTGAGATACACTTGCAGTAGCTAAAGCACCACCATATTAAGCATGTTTTCTTAACATGTGGCGTAATGCCCTGAGCCAAATGATTAATGTACATAGAGAGGTTGCTTCATTTTACATTGCCAACTTTTATAAGACAAATTAGATCTGCTTTAAATGTACTTTATTTCCAATTCTCTTTGTTAATGGAAACCAATGAGCAGTTTTATGGAAACAAGCAGGAAGTGCATATGTAATAATAAGTAGATGTGAAGATGGTTCTGTGGATATTTCTGAATAAGAAAAATGAAAACAGAATCTGCCAGGCAGAATCCTTTAGCATATATTTGGTTTCATCTGGTTGAGACATCATGCCTTTCTGTAAAATGAACTGCTTAGCAGAATAATATATAACTAGATTTCTTAGTCCAGTGATCTGATGAATCCTAATCAGAAAGCTGATAGGTTGAATGGTAATAAACCTATAATCACTACAGTCACCTGTAATTCCATTTACTCAGAACTATGACTCATTTCTCTTAAATCTGAGTGAGGGAACTAGAATAATAGATATAACATTTTATGTAGTCTGCACACAAGAGGTGAACTCATTCCTTCTTCATTATGAGAAAGCTCACATACAGCCCAGGACTATGAATAGGTTTGTGTTTTAACACGTTGCTGTGAATAGTCCCACAATCAATGTAACTTTAGCATGGATGAGAGGAAGTAAGAGTGAGAGAACTGAAAGCAGAAGATGGGATCTATCCACAAGCAGGCTGACCATTTTTCAGCTTTCTCTTTAACGTGACACATCTGAAGAAGAGAAAAAAGTGTACGTCTGTGACCTATGGATTGACTGCAGGAAAGTTTTTTGTAATAAGTGATGAATAAGTGATGGTTTCGTATTGAGTTTTGCCTTTCTTTCCAGTTATGGTGGGCAGTGTATGTTCTATATATATGAGTAATCTGGGGTATATATAGTCCTGATTTCAGAAGACATCCTACATTTAATTTTTGATTTCATGTTTAATATAACTCCCAGGAAAATGCTCCAAATGGTGAGGGGCTTAGAACACCAGAGTTTCCCTAATTTTGTCCCATGAATTTATATCTGAGTATTCCCAGGAAGCAGTTAAAACCAACAGGGTTCATTCCCTGTGCGAGCCAGTGATAATGGATAGCAAGGGCCTATGTCCATCCTTCACCCACTAATCTGTGCCTCAGTTACACAACCAAGAGTGAGTCTGAATTCAGAATCAGCACCTTCTTGTATATGGCTGAACCTTGAATCTCCCTTTGGAAATCATTACAACTGATTTGTTACAGCTCTGTTTAACTATTCAAACTAAAGCATTCAAGGAAAAGCATTTTGAATCACCAGGAAAGACTTTGTATTTAATATCATTATTTCAAATTCATGCCTCAAGTGAAATTGCCTGTTAACTTTGCCTACTTATGAAAACAGACTCTCATTTTTATGCTCTAATTTTGACAGTTTTAGATAGGGTCATGTATGGGAAAATCATTGAATAAAACTATGCTGCTAGGAAAAAAATGAATAAGCAATGGGCTTTTAGTATGTTAAAACTCGGGTGTGGGGAAAAAAACACTATCATGCACACTGCTAAAAGGATAGTGCATTTGAGAAAGACTTAATGATAATTACCTTTGTTATCAAGAATATTGAGACTCGTAGTACTGAGGAAAATGCAGTACTGAGAGGCAAGTTAGTATATATTCTGCAAGGTAGGTATCAACATCTGATTTTCAACTAGTTGAGATGTTCATGAATGACACCCTTGCAGAGTTTTAGTTATATACTAGCTTTATATCCAAAGCTGGTAAATGAAGGCCTCTGGTGATCTGTCTGAGGGTTTTAAGTTGGTAGGGATTTTTGGTGATCCAGGAATAATAATTCCCTTATTGGAAATAAACTTTTTCAGCAGTAAATCAAAATTATCTTTCTTTAGTCTTCTCACTATTTTCAGGAGTGAGTTTCACACAGAAGTGATTGAATGGCAGTATAATGTGAAGTAATTCTAGTTCACCTGTTAGGTTTTCATAGATGCTGCTGAGTTCTTACTCTTTGTAACCTTGCACATGTAAACAAATGAGAGTTCAGGGAAATGAGAGAAGACACAGGAGATAAACACAAGAACTGAATCTCTTTATCCTTAACCTAACAGATCTTGAATTGGTTCAAGACAAGTGCTTAAGCTCACTTGATCAAAAACTTGACAACACCATAAATCATAAGAGCTATTCATTCGAACAGAACTTTTCACTGAAAAAAAAAAAAAGAAAAAAAAAAAAACCACAAAACCCCCCAAAAAAACAACACAACAAAAAAAAAGCTTTCAAAGTCTGTGTACGTTTGAGATATTTCACAAGTTTTTCCTGGTACTTGTGCATGCTCCCTGACTTGTGAACGAAGCCGTTGTCAGGGGGGTCACCCCAGCAAGAGGAGGGAGTCAGTGCAGCCCATGAAGCCGCCTTCTCTTCTACCCATAATTCCGTATCTCAGCAGGCTGACAGTTGCACAAATAAACACTTTACAGGCAATGGTGCTACCCATGCTGGTGTTTGTTCCAATACTTCATGTTTCCTGATGCCGAAACCTTCTTAGAAATGCAAGAACTGCACAGACTATCATTTTGAAAATTGTTTTATGATAGTGATGCATTTGTGGTTCAGCTACCTCCAGTTCCTAGGGAGGTCTTGGTAGTAGGTCAGTCTCATAATCCACTTCTATGAGACATAGTCTTCAAAAATATTTTCGTCAGTTCTTTAGCTGTTACTTAGGATTTTTCTGAGATATTGGATAAACCACAAATGCATATCATTTGGTTCAGATTTTCTTTCTGAAGTGTAGAGAACAGAAAATCTGATGATGGTGTTTAACAGTGCTTACCCTTTTTGTGTCTGTAACACACATTTTAATTATAGGTTTTAATTTGGGTATGGTATCAAAATATGTTTCCATGATATAACAATTCGGACAATCTTTTGGTTTAGCTTCTTCTAAGGACCACATGTGGGATTTTGCACACAACTGTGGGGAAATTTTCCAGCCATGAATATACTGTAAGTTTTTTGTAGTAACTTGGAAGAGTAAGTAGTAGCAGCATTAAAACCTTTAGCACTACATTAGTTCCCTCTGATCTGCCCTATATGAGTATGATCTGTCACTGGTTTTCTGCAATAGGTGCAACAGTCAAAGGCATCACTATACTATATTTCTCTTCTCTTGCAAGTCCCTGTAAATTAAAAATAGTAGTGACTTCAAAACATGTATTTTCCACAGAAGTAAAAGAGGAACAGGATGGATGTAGTTCTTGAAAGACTGAATGCATGTACTATAAATTAAATTCAGTTTGAGGTTATGTCATCCTTCTCAATTAGTAAAGCAGTACCTCCTGTCATTTACAAAGCTGATACGTGTTGAAGAGTGAGGCTGATCAGGTTTTCAGCCTTTATATCCCTCCATATTTTTATCTGTTATTAGACTTCTGTACTTCGTAGTCATTCACTGTTCTGTTTTTTGGTTGATTTGGAGCATTTTTAAGACAAGAAACTTGTCTTTACTGTTTCTTTTTTTATGTGCTAAGAATGTAAACAGATGTCATGAGATGCCAAATGGTGCATTAGGTTGTAAATGTTCAAGCATTTTAATTGTCTATGATGTTACTGTCTTGAATTCTGTAACAATCAAGGCTAAATCAGAACACCTTACAATTGACTTATCAAAATTCTGGTTTTCTGAATAAATGACAGTGTACTTGACCTGGCACTAGCTTTGTTGTGGCAGTGTTGTATAGCTTATTGCTTAAACCAAAATAGTTATTTCCCTGGGTTTCAAAGTGAGTACCCTAAGCTTTTCAAAGCTGATGTGTTTGCTGCCATTCACCCAGGGAGTTTGCTTTTCACTTCAAGCATGAAATTAGTCATTAGGGTTTGAGTGAAGAGGAAGCCTAGTGAGAGCAAACAGTGGGTGTAGGAGATGTGGGCGTGGGGTTAGGAAGACAAAGGTCATACTTCAGAAATTTCATCGTCTCCCCCTATAGAGGGCTAAAACAGAAGCTGCTTAAAATAGGTTTTTAGATGCTTTTAAAACTCTGGGTATGAATTTTGCAAATGGTAATTACTGATTGATTTGAAAGCAGGAGTGAGAGGAATGAATCTGTTCAGGTTGAAAGTAGTCCATTGGTCTAGGATTTATTTGAGGACTCATGTACTACACAAAAAGAACTGTAGAAGTCTACACGCTTTAAGTTCTTAGCAGTGAACCATTTTATTATATATGGGGTATACATATTTACATAAAAATAAAATTACAGGGATCCTGTTAAATTTATCTGAGAACATAAAAGTAGTCTTCAATTGCAATAAATTGTTTTGAGAATGAGTAATGACGCTGTTTAGATGAGATTCTAAAACCCTTTAGGATTATCCAGCTTCCATTTAAATTATGTAGTAACTGATGAGGCTGCTATCAGAATCAGATTTTTCTCTGCTTACTGATGCTAGACAATTCTCCTCAGCATGGTGTCTTCAAGCTCTCACTTATTTAATGATTCATTGTTCCAGTCAAGAAGAAGAAAAAACAAAACAAAACAAAACAAAGAAGAAAAAACCTCAAAAAATAATTACCCAACTGCTTTTTAAAATCAACTCACTTGGGATCTAAAAATTGCAGCAATAAATTACATATTGTAGATTCATTCCTCTCCATTTCTACTTGTACCTTTTTCTGTCTTAACGCTGGTGTCATGAGTGATGCAATCTAAGAGACTGAGGGTTGAAGCAGACCTTCTTTGAATAAAGTCTTAATGAGCCCCAACCCCGGTTGTTACAGAGCACTTCCTATTTTTCCAGGAACCTGAGCTGCTTTTTTAACAGGCTAGGTAGTTCTCAATCAGCAATGAACTGAGCTTTATCTTGAGAGGAAAACTCTGTCTTTTTCTAATTTAGCAAGAAGGAAAATTCCTTTTAGTCCCTAAAGAAAACACTTAATTGACTGACCACATTAAAGATGGGAGCTGCTAAGGCAGAGCTCAGAGAAGCCAAATGGGGTTTATAGAAATGATCCCATAAGTACATAGTAACTGTGGAATTATAGGAGCTTTGCCAGGGTCCTGAGGGCACAGTTCTGCCAGCCTTGCTGCCTCCCTCTGACCTGGCTCCTTTCCCTTGTGGAGCAAAGGAATGGATGGGTTGTGAAAATAAATAAGTTAAAAATTATATAACATAACGTCAAGAAAAAAAGCTGTGGAGGCTCAAGCCTCAACTTAAAATTGTCCAGAGGTCATTCTTTTTGAGTGTCCATGTTGGGAATTTATCAGAAAGTCCACAGGAAATGTCTTTCCATTTAGAGTTCTCCAATATAGAGGAAAGCATATGCTCATAGAAATGCATCGGTGCCACTGCTGAATATCAATAATGCATTGCAGCAGATGCTGCAGGCTATGATAGTTTCAATATATTTGAACAGTCAGCTTCTGCCTTTTCTGAAGGGAACTCTGAATTATGGATGGGAACAAACTATGCTTTCTGATGGCAACAATTCAATAAAAGAACGAATACTTCAGAAACGCTGAGTCCATTGTAAAGTTTTCTGATGAAATATCATAAGATGCAAATTTGGATAATCTAGAGATAATGTATAGTAAACTAAGCGTGTTTCCCTGTTTTCCTTATTATAGCAGTAATACATGTCAGCATTAATCTTCAGTTAAGAATACTTTTCCTCACAACCTGATCTGCAGAATTTAAGCTGACCAATTCATAAAATGGTCAGCAGTGGGTGAATCAGTGCTGAGGAGCAACTCATAGCAGTCAGGATGAATTTGTATTACTTTTTAGCTGGGGGATGAGTTCCTTCAAAGGAAAAAGCTGCTTTTATTCTTGCAAGTGGGCTTCAGTCTTTACTAAAATAAACCTTTCTCAAAGGAGAGAGTAGAGAAAATCCTTTAGAGAATCAGTAATTCTGATCTACCTCAAGTCACTTCCATTTTCTTCCTGGAAAACACAAAATGAATCATGTTATGTGTGAATCTTGTACCTACAACGTTCCAGGGCAAGATGCCTGGGAATTGAGAGTAGTGTCTGCCTTTTATTCTGTACTTATAGTTCTGAGGTTCTATATTATTTTGGAAAAATAAATTTGTTTCACAGCTGGAGTTGTACAAGAATTAGAGATGAAAAGTAGCACTTCAGAGTATTATCAGGAATCACATCTATAAATAGTTTGTTGGTTTTTTTTCCCAGACATTGCTAAATCATATGTTATATTCCAAGATAGTTACAAAACAAAAAAAACCACAAACCACAAACAAACAAAAACCAACCAAACAAAAAAAACCCCAACAGACTGAACTAAGGGATTTTATTTCAAAGGTTTTTGATCTGGACTGAGTATGAAACGTCTCCTATAGTCAGGCATAAATAGAAATGGAGGAGGGGGGGAAATTGGAAAAGAGCAGCTAAAAAAATTCCACTGTGATGTAGCTCTTGAAATATGGAAGGTATCACAAAGATTTAAACAGCTACTTAATTTCTGTCAGCAACTGTTACCTTCAGCATGTTGAAAGGAGCCCTGTTTTTGGTAATAGCCAGCAATGCATTTGATGTATGCTAATTATCAGGCTATCTGAGAGATACTTGGAGAAAACAATACTATGTATAAAAAGATTTAATAAGAAAATATTTCAATTTTCAGTAAGGACAGTGATTTTGAATACTAAGACAGACAAAAAGGCTAGTTGGTCTGAAAAGACATAGAAACAGATACTAGCACCTGTAATGGAGAAGCATTGCTCAGGAACTTCATATGGTGAAGTCAGGGGACCTGGGAAATTTAGCTCCCAAAATTCTAAATATCTGTCAAATCCAAAGAGATTTGACCTATGAAATTACCAATCCAACATCAGATTTGGGTGCAAACAACTGAAAGATGGAATTACATAATGCAAATGCATAAAGGAGAAACAAGATAAAATTGATGGATTTACGAAAAGTTAATGTGTTTAATAATGAAAGTATTAATCTCCTGAAGGTTCTTTTCAACTTGCAGTCCTAGCTGATTTATGAGGAAATATATCACATTCTTTCCTCACCCCAAACAAAAAGAGGAATGGGGAGTAGCCTTTTAGAAGTCTTGGAAGACTCAGTCTCATAACAGCACAATAATGAAAGGGATATAACAGATAGTGTAAGTTATTTGATAAATACAGCCAGAATCCAACATCTTGATACTATACAAAAAAAAAAAAAAAAACAAAAACAAAAAAAAAAAAAAAAACCACCAAAAAAACCCTCTTCATATTACTGTCATTTGTTTGAGCAGTCCTGATACGCTTCATTTTGACCTATTTTCTGATATGGTTTATATATCAGTGTGCTGATACTGAGTATTTGTATTCATGGTTTGGCTGTATGACTAATTGAAGAAATTTGTAATCTTCTCGTCTCATGTTGGCATTACATTACATTGTTTCATATTAAATACGCTGCCTCTTTTAATCTGTGGGTTACAGATGCTTATTTCTTTTCACATTCATGGTAGTGTTATCCTATTAATGGTATTTGTGATTTATTATTGCCTTTGTAAAGGCCATCCTGCAACAATATGCAATGCCACGTTTGGCAGCAAAAAATGAATTTGTTTTACTAATGTGAAACATGTTTATGGACTGCTGTACTAGCTTTTCAAAATGCCTGTGTTGAGGCAGTCATTTTAGATTTTTTTCTTCTAGCCTGGTGGAAGTTTAATGCTATCAAATGTAATGACTGTATCTATACTGCCTGTAGGGCTTGAACTCATGGAACTTCAGTATGTTGGTGGCAATCATTGGTGGGGTAGAGCTAATAGGTGAGCAAGCTCTAAGACTAGGACTTACAGTGCAAATGAGGCTCAAGACTTGGCCTGACCTAAGAGTGAGTTCACTTAAGCCCACAGATCTGCCTGTTACATCTCAGACTCAGCTGGTCATGTGAAGGAACAGGCACCAAATGTGCTTTCTCATTCAGCTGCCACCAGAGAGACTGACTGGCTGCTCCTTCCAGCAAGGAACAAAGCAACTTGGACATGAACTAAGGTATTAAACTTTGCATTCAAGCATCTCTTCCACCTGCCCAGCAGGAAGTGGAAGCAGTTAGTGGCATCCTGCAGTGAACTGGGCTGGAGACGCAATGTGCACAGGGGTGGTCCTGCCTCCAGCTGGTAGACAGCTCTAATGGTAGTTGCCTTTTCCCAGTGCAGACTGATGCCTGGCAATGTGAACATTATTTCTTTTCCTCTCCAATCCAAAGTTGGCTAAAAAGTAGCAGAAAATAGGGGACTAAGACTAAAGGATTCCTATCTGGGAATTTTCCCTGCTTCCAGGGACACTGAGTCACCAGTAGGTAGTGTGACTGCTGAGGACGTTAGGATGAAATACCAAGCTGAGAACCAGGCTAACGTGGTAGCGAAATTGAGTCAAAGGCTCAGTGGTGACCTCATTTGTCCGCTTAACAATTTCTATCAGAAGTTCTTGGTGTCTCTCAAACTTAATTGAAGAAAAAAAAATAATAAAGGAACAGAAAACCAGAAGACAAGACAACAAATAAAAATTTTTTAAGGGTTGGTCCAGAGGACCATGTATAATTGTTTTTAAGTTAAGTAAGATCAGAACAAAACTTTATTACTTTGAAGTTAGTTAATCACAGATGGCAGTACACTGGGATACAATTGATATATCTAGGAATGGAAAAATAATTAGGAAATTAGTTAATTTTTTTGAAAATATTTTTAATATATCTGTATTCTTGTTAGGTCAAACTTTGGTATCTAAAAAGTTAATTTTACAAAGGTATTATAATATGTGAGGAAAATACATTTTTTTTTAACTTTAAGGTGTTGTTTCTGTGGGGTTTTTTTGTTTGTTTGTTTGTTTTTAATTACCTCAGGAGTATTGACAGAGATAATAGGTATAAAGCAAAGAAATGAAAATAATCTAAGTCCAATCAAGCAACATGCCACAAGGGTCTAGCCATTCTAGCTCTTTCTGGGAACAGGAAAGCAAGCAGTGTAAAAGCAGAATAAATCATTTACAGCAAACACTGTCCCCTAAGATCCAGTCACAGTTTTCAGGAGGTGTTAGACAGCAGAATACTAATACTGATTTATAATACAGTGCCCTGTAGGATCTAGGCAAGGATATGCTGCTGAATAATAATCACACATGAGACTACATAATCTCAGGAGACTTTCTTTGTTATCTTCAACAAAGCACGTTTAAAGTGATATGAAAAGCACAGATTGGTGCTATCCTTAGAACTTCAAAAGTTGCTATAGCTTCACTTATAAGTAAAAGCTTAGCCTTCTGGTAAGGATTCTTCCATGTAGTGGTGAAATTTGCTACAGTGTCTGTGCAAACCCCTACTGTAATAGCACTCCCTGCAGGAGCTGTTGTGCTTGCCATTTGCCATCTCTGAGCCACTTCAGCTGTGCATGGCCCTGCAGGTGAAAATCACATCATTACTCCTCTAGGCAAATACCATTCTATAGGCTTCTTCAGAATTCTGCTTGGGATTTGACAGAGGAGATCTCAAACAGTGAAACTGAAATAAGTATGCAATTAGCTTCGTAACTTACTATTAGTAAATAAATAATTATAGCTAATGGAATATCCAATAATTTCCACATTCTTACCACAGATAAGTAAAACTGCATTAAAAGGTAACGAAGCATTTTCGTTTTCAAGAGATGCTTAGCTTTAAAGATAATCTAGCAGAATAACTTCTGCATCTGTCATCCATATTTCTCAGGGTATCATGCAAGATTTTGAATATTATAAAATGAACTTTCTCAACAAAAGAACATGCATTGAAATATTTAGTATTTGAAGTGTCAGCGTGTAACAGATGCTTTACAAAATGAAGTGTTTGGGCATATTTCAGAATTGATGAAAATACTATTAGGTTTTCAGTAAAGTTGAAGTTTCAGACGACTAAAAGCCATCCCTCTTTGCAAAACTTGTGGACAAGTTTATAAGCTGTAGTCTGTGAAATCCTGGTATGTGCACAGTTTAGCAAAGTTTGTGAGTAGAGGAGGCCTGTGACTTTTGTTGATATGGACATTGCATCTTGAAACACAGTATCTGTAAGATGACTATGGAGATATTTAGCTGAATTATTATCAGAATAAGACATGGGAATAGAATTATTTCATGATAGTGTTCTAAAAAGAGAAACATAAGTATAGGCTTTACTAGTAGTGTTGACTTTCCTTTTGTCTATATTTATTGGGCTGTTCTCAGAAGGAAAACTCTACACAACAAGTCTGGATTTAGAAGGTTTGGAGATGCCCAGTTTTCTTATGTCACTCGGGATACCTGAGAAAGTTATTGTGACCTTCATTTAGCAATGGTTTGTGTACCAAAACAAATGACAAAGTTATTAAATGTCATGGGGCTCTTACCTTTGCAGCAGCAAAGGAGTCTTGAGTCTGAATTATCTGGAATTTGAACTGCAAGTCACTTCATGGGCAGCTTTGTCACACAGAGACTTAGTTCCTTGGGGTTGTGTTGTTTTCTTCATCATATGCTGAAATAGTTCTCTCCTGGCACTTAATATGCTGTGACATTTGAGGAGACAAGAGAAAACAGTTTTATTTATACCAAGAAACAACTGGGAATATTCTACTTGGAATAACTTGCTTTGCAGCATGTCATTTTGCTTATCCTTTAATTAGGAGATAAATTGTCAGTGTATTTGAGTAGTCTTTAGCTTTTCCTGTTTAACAGAAATTTGGGGGGACAGGCTGTCACCAACACCTGTATCTTTCATATTTAGAAAACATTTAGACCTCCAAATAGGTTAATTATTCTCTTAAGACTTATCGGTCATCATTTAAATAATGAGCTTTTATGGACACTGTCTTCATCAAATATCAAATCGTCCTAATGTCCCACGCCCTGAATAGAAATGTATTTAGGTCCCTGCGATCTCATATTTTTCAGTTAAAGCACACGTTAGGCAGACAGCTCCCTGTTGACTAAACATCTAGGAGTCTCCTGTTCAATTGTTTACTCCTGCTGTGATGAACAGCTCTGAGCAGGATTTCTGTTTCATCAAACTCCACTTAAAGGAAAATCAGAGCACTTGGGGCTGGGGGCTCTGGGTTACTGCTCCTCTGCTACGAAACTCCCTCTTTTCCATCTCAGACTGATGTATTGTCTTCTTACCCTGTGCAAAGCGCCAGATATTTTTCTTAGTACAAGCCTTTTCTCCGTTGCAGCTACTGAACGGCCAACAGGAGAGAAAGGAGTAACCTGCAAAAGAAAATATAGTGTAGTGATAGACACAGGTGGATCTCTTTTATGCCAATAAGATTTTTAATTTATATGCATGTTGTCTAGGCACAACCAGGATGAATATGTCGAAAATGAGCAAATTATTCTAAATTACCTGTTTGTTCCAGTACAGCAGTAAACTGGTTCTCTGAGTTCTGTCGGAAAATTTGTTTCACCAGAAATCACAACATTTCAAAAGCAAGTATAATTGTATATGTACTTTTTTTAAAAAAAAGTTTCCCTTAATGACTTGAATTTTCTTATTGTAAAATTACTTCATTGTTTGTCCTTTAATTATAACCATATCTCATTATTTTATTTGTTATTCTTATTATGTATTAGTAATATGTGTTTATAGCAGTTGAATGCAAAAGTGTACATATCTTAAGAATAAGCAAGTTTTTTTGTGTGTATTTTTGAACTACCTTGCTTCAGGTAGATAAGGAGTTGTGTTGTCATCCTGCCACCTTCATCCTAATTCAAGCTGATTTGTCTTCCTTTCCACTTGGGTGGGAATACTTTAAAGAGTGTATTTATACAACCTGTCTATCTAGATAGGATAAGCCCGAAAATCTGTCTGTATCTCCTATTGCACTTGTGATCATAGGTACACTTAATAGCTCTGAAAACCAGGCCTAAGGAATTCATTATAATGCCAGTTCCCTTGAAGTATTCTCTAGGAAAGATAGTTTAGAGAATGGCTTGAAAATATGACATTTAAAACTAGTCTCCCACTGAGCCATATTAGCATTAGCTTTGAACACAATTGTGGTTTATTATACGTGTATCTGACAGTTCTACTCTGAAAGACAGTAGTTTGCCTGTGAAGGTGCACTTTGGCATGCGACTAGATACTCCTCCGCATTTTTATATTCTTCCCCTACTCTTCATGTGCGTAGATTCAAAATATGAATTCAGCATTTATCATTTGCCATAAAAATAATGGCTTACATCACCTCAGAGCTCTTGACCAGAATGATCTTCTCTAGCACCCTGGTATATGGGGAAACTGAGATGTAAAGAGAGAATTCGTGAGAAGACTGTAGCACAGTTAGGATTAAAATAACACTTGTAATGTGCAAATTTGTGCTTAAATAAAAAGCCCATTCAGGAAATAAATAGTTCCCTTTCACGGTGTGCTACCGGAGTTGTTAGTACTTTGAGAACTGATGCTGGTTTTCTACACCTTTTGCAAAGAGCAAAGTAATTTCTCTCATCATAGAACATTCACCACCAACAGCTGAGATTTTTGCATGTTCTGTTAAATTTAATCTGGTCTCATGGACTAAGTATCTGCATCTAAGGTAGCTTGGCAATGGGATTGAGAGTGTCCTTTGAAGTGATTCTTCTGATTCTCCTCACTTAACTGGCCTTTTCCTTATGTTACATTGAAGTCTGAGTGTGTGAACTGTGCGTTTTTTGGATGCAGCTGAAATAAGAGATGTATTCCAGGAATGGACTTTGTGCATTCTAAGTACAAAAGGACAGTCAACCCATGGGATAGATTGAAATTAGTCATAATTCAAAGTTCAAAATATGGCAGCAGATTTTTTTTTCTTTTCCTTAATTTGCCTTATGAGTTGATAATACTGCTGTCTTTTGTGGTCATATTGAATTAAAACCTTCAATGATGATAGCATTTCTTTCAAGTGGTTATATTAATTTAGCAGTCTTTGGAATACGATTTATAATATAAAGTTATATTCTCTTAACGTGATTTGCCACATATATTGTTGGTAAAAACAACAAAAGCAATTTATTATTGCTGTAAAATAAAGGTGTTGTAGGGGAAATTACTGCAGAGTTTCTGGAAAATGCTAATCGGCTGCATCTTCCAGATCTAAAAATCTTGATTGCTGATTTGACTAATCAGTTTAAAATTAGAAAGAAAAAGAAAAATTTTCACTGAAAAAATCTTCTTATATTTATTCAATTTTTCATTTTCCACATGCTGAAAATTGCATAAACTCTCTGTGTGCTTAAATAGACTAGTCAGATAGATAAATTACATGGATGTGTTAATTTGAATCCCAGGTTGTTTGCCTCATTTGATCTGTTAAAAGTGATATCATGGATATAATTTTGTACTGCAGTTGTATTTACCTCTCCTAAGATATCTGCATTTGGCCAGGATCAACAAGAAATTATATCTGTTTTTATTTCCCTAAGTTGTGTTCTTTCCTTTCTTAATATAATTATACTTTTCTCTCTTATCCCACTGCCATAACCTGTGTTGTCAATTAAGATGAGACAGTGAATTGAAAACAGTGGAAAGAAACAAAAGAAACAATCAAATATAAAGAGCTTAGGGAAAACACGTAGGGAAAGTGGGGTCTTCCGTGTTACCAAAGGGAGAGGTAAAGCTTATAGCACAGACAGTAAAGAAGCTTTGCATTGTCAGACATGTCTATTCCTTTGCCCATAATCAGAACAGAAGAGCTGCAGAATGCTATAATGACTCAATGGAAGAACATAAATTACTTGCTGGTGAGAAAAATTGGATTTTATTTTGATGAATGATTTTCTTCTCTATGTACAAATTTGCTTTTATTGGAACACAATAAAAAAAAGCTGATTTCATCAGTAGGAGAGCTAACCTTTGGTAGCAGAGATGAAAATATTAATAAATAGAAAAGTGTTTATAGATAGAAACTAATCTCAGAGCCCTGTCATTTAGGGAGGATCACAAAATTTAGGATGCAAAGATACAAGATGCTTTTGAAAGGCTTTTTCTAGGTTATGAGTTGACAAAGTTGTACCAGTTCTTGAATTGTTCTGTACCAAGTAATTTGTCAATATAAGGCAATTCTTTTTAATAGCAAAATGTTTAGTCATAGTGACTGTTCTTGAGCAATGTTTACTGTTTCATTCTAGGACCAGGCCATCAGTAGTTGTACCAATTTATTCTAAGATGGAAGAAATGCTCTACTTGATGAGACTAATGGTTTGTGTACACCACTAAGTTGCTCTTAACAGTGGCAGAATGAGATGCTATTTAGGGGAGAGGACATGAGCCTGGGCACTCCCTGTGGTCCAAATCTCTCCTACTCTCCAGAGTTTATGGTCATCAGATTAGGATGCAGAAGGGTGCATTCATCCTTGGCTGCTCGCATTTATATTTGGACTGGTTATCTGCACCATGGAATTTCTTTCAAGGGTCAAAAAGAGGATAGACTTCTGGTTTTCCTTTTCTACATGCAGTTGTGTGAAGACCTGATGTTTAGAGTTGAATTTTATCTAGCAGGCTTATATTCTAGTAGCACCTAACTTGTTAGAAGACATACAGGCTATTTTGTTAGTCCCTTGCAAGTTAAATATGCAGTGCTTGCGAACAACAAAACTAAATAGCCCACAAAACAGAAGCAGCTGTTACTCAAACCTGATGAGAGTTGAAGAAATGTGACATAGAAGTGTTATTAAAATACAAATATATAAAAATTTGGTTCTATATTTGCATCAGTGGTTCCATGACAAATTTGTCATTTCTAGCCATAGAGCCCAGAACCTGATGTGTCTATAATGAATAGTTGTTAACAGGTATCTTAGTTTGCACACTGAGAATATTTTTTTTTTCTATCTCTTTCCTTGCGTTGAAAGAGGAGCATTTCCCCATGCTGGTTGAAGGCTTTTAATATGCAAAGAATAAGGCAACTTTTTACAGAACCTGACGGTTCATGACCTACCTGTAAGCTTTTAAATTCAAGGGATTTTGGATGGTGGAGGAACTGAAGTATGAGATAGGATTAGGGACAACTGAGAAGCAAAGGAATCTGATTGATTGATTAATTCAAAAGGCAGAATAGCTGCAGGGTCAGTTACTGTCAAACAGAATGAGAATTATGCCAAAGAACGAGTTTCTTAAAATCTAGTGGAATTAGTGAAAAGCAATAGACCTTCAGGTACCTTTCTCCTCCTATCAGTTTTAAAACCTAGTTAATTTAGCATTCTTTTCTGGTCCTGACAGCTCCACCAGAGGCATTTTCCGCCACTGGCAGACTTCATAGGTGTTCAAATAGTATTGCAGTGAAGGCTATAGAAACATAATTAAATGGATAGGGCCTGTAGCTAACCTACACGCTCCTTACAAAAAAGATTCTGTCTCGGCAAATCTGCCCTGTGGCTAGGTTGTCCCTAGGCCAGGTGAACTAGCACAAGCAATGTGCTGCTTACTCTTGCTTCTGTAAGAAATAACCTCACCAAAGTTGTTATGACATCTGGGGGGGCCTCCGAGCTCCTGCTGCATGGGAGCACAGGGTCAGCTCGTCTTGCTGCCAGGCTTGTGTTCCTGACAGACTGACACTGGTGGCTAAATACAGTTTGGTCAGGGAATCACCTGTAGAACTGAAGTAATCTTGATCTGCAGGTTTCTCTGAACAGTGTAGGAGAGCATGCAGTGTCTGACTCTGTTTCCTTTCCTTATTTATTTGAATAAAATGTTAATTTGTTGAAGAATTTATTTTTTTTTTTTTAACTAAGAAAGTTTTTGTTTGTTTTTTTTTCTGGCAACAACTGGGTAAGGATTTATTTATTTATTTATTTTTAATTTCCTGGTCAGCAGGAGCCCAGGCTTGTGTCAAAACTCCATCTCCAAAAGCAACATGTTTGTCTTCCTTTTTTTTTTATTACACAGACAAATCTGTTATTGTTGATTCATTATATTGAAGTTTTGAACTTATAGAATTAATCAGACTTACTAACACTGCGAATGTGGAAACAACCCTTCCAGACTTCATCACTGACTGGCTATTTGCTCCTTTGATTTCCTGTATAACAAGTGCTGTGAATAAATATGCTTTGATAATACAAAAAAATCTTTGTTTTCTAAATCCTTGTGACTTAGCTAGGTGGACCACTGTTGCCATGAAAGTGTTACTATTCTATAATAACAAATATTAAAGTTCTTGTTTGTGTGTTCATATGGTTCAAACCTGCAGCATATGCAAATCTAATGATAATCTGGTCAGAGAAAATTTAGATTAGTTGCTTCAATAGATTTCAAACACAAATGTATAGTATCTGTGACTTCCTCTGTAAACCATTGATGGAAGTAATTATTTTACTTTTAATTAGCAGTCCTCAGAAGAATGAGGAATTTCCCAATTTTCAGAGACCTGTTACCCTATTTTCCCTTTATTATGACATTTTTCTCTACACTTTATTTTCTGTTTCTCTGCAAATCTATTTGTAAATATACTCTGGCTTGCAATGATAGTGTTAGGAAAACATAAATTTCTGTTGTATTTACAAAATAAAACACAAAATAGGTGGAATTTGGACCTTGTGAATTTAGCTTTGCAACATTTTTGCTTCATTTTATCTTCTTTTTGCTAGAAGAAATGCCCAGCGTCTCCTGGGTTTTCTGGAAAATTACCTTATATGCAAAACCTTTCTGTTAATGATAGTAACTTTCTGTAGTCGTTACCTAGGACTGATCAGTCATGGTGCTTTCTGTAGCTGTGGCTTGGGGCCCAGATGAAAATGTTCCCCATTGCTGAAAGATTTCCAAATATTTTCAATGTTGGTAATTTGCCATCAAGAGGAGATAGCAGCAGAGGTATCCACACTGATAAGTGATTTGAAATGTGGTACACATGGGGATTTCTACAGGTCTTCAGTACTACGTAATAATCAAACTACTGCTAGTAAATTGAATGGCTTGTGGTCATAGCTGTAAACTAAATGTCTAATTTACAATTGCAGAGGTGTTGTGACAAGATAATAACTATTGCTTTTAGTAATATATCTTTTTCCTACATCTAGAATTATCCTGCTGCTACCAGCAGCCACACCTCTGGGATTTTTATTTTGAATGGCACTGTCTACCCTGACTAGTTCGGGGATCTCCCACAAGCCAGTCTCGTACAGCTGCATATGTCACAAATGGCAGGAACGCTCTGAGAAGTTGGCATATCATTTTCTCTTCTGATGCTAACTATCTCAGGGATCTTTGCCACAGTGACTTCAATTTCCTCTGCTTGACAGACCTTATCTTATCAAGAGCTTAAAGCATGTTTACAAACACAATACAATCAGAGTCGTGTGTTTTAGATGCCAAATTATTCTGTAAGCCATTGATCTTTATTACAGATTTGCAGGGTGTTGCTAAATATATTAGTAATTATATATCTGGGCTGTCATAGCATCTACTCTTGGGCAATCTCCTTTTCTATTGTATATGATTGATAGTTAGTTATAGACTTAATTCAAAACAAATTTAAAATCTCAATGTTTGCATGCAAACCAGCTCAAGTTACTTTAACATTTCAGCCTAAACATAAGGTGGGAGGACTGCTGATATAACAAGTATCATTTAATCATGTATGAAATGTCCCACTAACATTCTTTTATCTGTCCAAGGCAAGCATAAAGGTCGGGCTTTCTAGTAAATGGCCATCTCTCTGCTTCAAGGACCACAGTGTTAAGGAACAGCTGTCTAGCAATAGAAAAGCAGTAGTAATTATGTCATTTGTTTCTTTTTCCTTCCTTGTGAGAAGAGGAAAGAATTCCTACGTACTAATACCAGATAAGTAATAGGATATTTCTATTAAATGTGATTAATCATATCAAATAACAAGGTAAACTATCAAAAAATAAACATACGGATTAAGAATTCCTTTACATGTGAATCTCTTTTTTGGTACATTGACAGTGGTGAGGAAGAATAGTTTCCATTAAGGTGCACAAGAAATGGTGCTTCAGAAGGTTTGGTTTATATGACTATAAGGAGGGAGCAAGGACAAGACACATACAGGAATTATTGCTGGCATGAGAGAAGCAAAGATGTGTAGATCTGAACATCTCTATAGAGCCCAGACTGGAAATTTTACAGGTGTGATCACAACAAGGTCATGATTTTACAGCTTTAGTGTACCATACCTTCCGCACAAGGATGCTTCTCTTTGCAGGCATGTCCCATATCAATATATAGAAATAAGTGAGGCTTACACACTCCCAATATGTACATGAATTATCTTTCTAATATTTTGCATTAAGTTCCTCTATGTGCAGATTTATTTGTTTAAAGCAGAACTCTTTTGGAAATCAAAATCTGTCATTGAAAGATAACCAGGATGAAAACCTTGCTTTTTCTTTATATGCTCCACATTATGATAAATCTTTTACAGCTAAGTACAACTTATATTGGAATGGAATTGTAAATTATGTTTTTAAACTATTTTTAACAGTAAAGCTGCACACCCCCCTGCCCTATATTGAAATCCTACCTTGGTTGTTGTACTCCTGTGTATATTTAAATGCAGCCTATGTCCTTCTTTATAAAGCTGTTAAAAGAAATTCTTTCTCGATTTAATTTGAAAACTGAGTTTAAGTGCTTTTGTATTCTGCTTTCATCTGTATAGTAAATTTATTGTCAGAAAAACCTAAACACAGCACCTTTTGTTTCTCTGAAGACAGGAAGCCATTAAAATTCTAACAGTTTAGAAACTAAATCCACCTGTAGAGAAATACTGAATTGTTTTACAGAACAGTACAAACCCTGTTAAAATAAGAGAGAATTCAAAAAGGTCATATTACTGAAAATTTAAAACTTTAATGCATCAGTTCACTTCTTTTATTAAAGTAGCAAAATTGTCTATATCACGTCTGGAAAAAATAATTGTATTTTCATTTTAAGAAGTTGGCCAAAATTTTCCAACACACAGGTGCTTCAAAAGTTAGAGCTTTATATGAGAAGAATATTGAGGATCACTTTATGGGAATGTAATGTTTATTTAGCGGTGTGATTGTGCTAAGGAAATATTTTGTTTTCTTTTTACATCAACAAGGTATTTTTGCTGGTAAACTGATTTAAATTGTTGATAATTAGGGTCAGGCATTAGTAATTTTCTTCCATTTACTATATTTTTATGTCTATTTTATGCTTATTTTATGTGTACCTTAGTAATATTGGTGATGAAATAATGAAATTGAAAGCAAACCAACAAAATAAAACATCTTAGGCTTTTAAAGATAACTTCCAGTAAGTACAGTAAATTGCTGCTCATTCATGTTCTATAGCATATATTCATGCAGGTGAATTAAATAGATCATAAGGAATTAGAGAATTCTCTCGCCTATGGGAATCATAAGAAATACGTCTTTTGCTAAATAGATTGTAGGAGTAGGATTTACAAAGAACAGGCATGAAGGACATAGTTTTGCAGGTCATCTGTCCCAGTAAGGTCTATTGACAATTCCATTTTAGCGTGAGCTGGAGTGTTGGGGAGCTGCCCTGGGTGACAGAATTGGCAGAAGGGCCAGGGGCTGTTGAGCCATCGGCACCTGTCAGGTGTTTCCCAAAGCTCCGTGGCCAGGGACTGTGGGTCCCAGGCTGGGCTGCTTGTGCAGGGCTCTCAGGTGAGGAATTTATACAATGAAACATCAAAACTGTGGAGGTGAAAATGATTGTTCTCTACTATTATGAAATGAAACTTTGTATTGAAGGAAAAAAAAATACTGATGTTTTGTACCTTCTTTCTGTTGCTATAAGTGGACTACACAAAGCACAGTGTGGAAAGGAGTCGGTATAGTGAATCAACTTGTTAGTATTGAGAGAAAATATCCCTGAAGGTCCTTAGGGTATAAATGTTTACATACGAATATACCTCAATTATTCACGGCTTTTCACTGAGGCTTTGAAGTCTGGTCACATACACTATTTTAATTTTTCTTTCCTGTTTTCAGCAGTTATCCTTTACCTTTAGCATAATGTGAGGAGATTCTGAAGTAGAAGAGAAGCCATGGTTTTAAATATTGAATGCCCTTGTTAAAACCTTCTCCTGAACTGCTGGTGAGTGAAGGCGGCACCTCCTAGATGGTGGTTGCTGCTGGGCTGTTGGGGCAGGTCTTGGACACAGCAGGTGTGAGGCTTTTTCCCATCTTAAGGTGAAAGGTGCTGTGGTGCATAGAGAGGAGCTGCTCTGAGGCTGGCTGTGCGTGTGACCTGCCACAGGCAGTGCAAAGAGGAGCAACCTCCTCTCTTGGACAATAAACTGTCCAATATTTCTAGAAAGACCTTTGAGATAACCTAAAAATACAGATCTTGAAGATGAATGAGATCTCCAAATACTGTAAAGACCAGTTTTGTAAGAAAATGTGAAAAAAGGATAATATATTAACTCGGAGTACAGTTGAATTTTATAAATTTAAACTGCCTTTTAATTTCCTTTTATATGAAAACTACGTACAACTGTGAAATCCTATTAAATATTAAGAAAAATATAATTCACTTTTGTTCTTTGTAACTTCAACTGTAGATTCAATGGTAATACTTGGCAGGAAAAAATCAATGCTTTTGATGATGTACACAAGACCTTGTGAATCTACAGCTGTCTTTGCTGTTTTTTGTGTTTGTTTTTTTTTTTATAACTAACAGTAATCATATCAATAACTTTGATTAACAATTTAGAAATAAATCTCTTCAATATAAAGTCACACTATCTGTATATCCAGTAGTCAAATTAAATACAATCTAAAGCACCTGAGTAATTGATTAAAATAATCTGACTGTGGGCTCAAACAATGCAGCAATTCTGTTTTTATAGAACTTTGTAGAAGCTCTTTATGGCACTTTTTATTTCCCCACCAGCAGTTTAAACTTCATCTGCAATGAGACTATTGCCTGTCATCAAACAAAAAAATTCCATTATTTATTTTTTCATTTATATACTTCCTTTAATTTTGATGAGGAAACTCTTGTGTCTAGAAGAAAGTTGGACTTAGTTTTAAACAGTAACATTTTTAACCTGTGTTCTTTTTCAGAAACAAACTTAAAATTCATGAGCCAGTTGTATAACCTCAATATTTGTCAGTATTCGGAAAGGTATAGCTCAGTGTCTCCCCAGTGTCTTGACTAAGAATTCTGTATGTTGGTCTTATGCATTCTCTGCCCTGATTTTCTGTTTGATATGATCAGTTTATGTTCCTCTCAACATAGTTCAAGTGTATTGATGACACCAGGGTAATCATAAGGTTTAAAGTATATACTAATATCACTGGCTGCTCATGCAGTAAACAACTGTAGAAGATTGTGAAGTTATCAAATCTGTTTTGCTGCTATCTGGTCTACTGACAAAATAAAGAGAAATAAATTGAATTCTAGAAGGCTCTCTGAGTATCAGTTTTCCAGCTCATTAAGGCCACTAATTATTTAAGGTGGCTGTGCAATAAAGCACAGCCATAGAAAAACAGCATCATGTTTTGCAAGAGCAGCCTCTATTTCAGAGTTCCAGTAAACTTTCATGAAGTATAATGGTTTAACATTGTAGACTTGTTAAGACTTCTGTGCAAAGAATTCATGAGGGATAAGGCATGTCTCTGTACCATTGCTTCTTAGGGAAAATGTCATTTTGTTATTAACAGCTTAAGTTTCAGTATAGACATCAGCTTTCATCCAAAAAACCCTTAAACCATTAATTGGCTATCAAACACCCTATCTATTGAGTTAAGGCGCACTACTATTGTGATTCATTTGTTATACCTGCTTTGCTGTTCATGAACAAATCCCAGTGTAATCTGTGACATCTGAAGGTTTTTTATGTTTATTGCCAGCAAAAGATGCAATGCCAAGAAACTGGAGTTCTCCTGCAAACGGATTAACTGTGATGTTGTTCATAACCCTAAAATTACTGTATAATGGTGACAGAGATCTGCTATCTGCTATTATCCTCATTTTTTCTTCCGGAAGATGTGCTAGAAATAGTAGTTTTTCGGGAGGAACATCACAACCTTTTGCATGCTTCATTACCTAGCTGAACACTTTATTCTGTTTCCATTCTACCACAGAGTTTTAATTGCTTCTTTAATCTGATTATGTGAAGCAGTTTCTTTTCCTTTGGTACGGTACAAATTTAGCTGAAGCTTATAGTTTGTTTGTTTGATTTGGGGTTTTTTTTGTGGTTTTTGTTTGTTTGTTTGTTTACTTTTCTGTGGTTCACAACAAAAATCCTTGCAGAATCTGAAGTTCCATCTTGCTTTACAAAAGCCAGTTTTGTCAGCAGTAGGTTACATTTCACTAATTTGCAAGCAGTATGGCTGTAAATTTTCAGGATTTCAACATTGTTGAAATTTAAAAGCCATAATGCATCAATATTTATAACTAAGGTAAGACATTTCCATTTTGGAAGAAATGGTGGGGAAATGTGAAGAGGAATGGCTTTGTTTGGGATCTGTTTCAGTGTGACTGAAGCCTGTCGGAGCAGAAATGAAAAGCACTTTCTACATTATATTTGTATGACTTCTGTGCCACTATCTCCTTGCAACAAAGTTACTGGTTGCATTTACTAGTATAAACAATATTAATGTATTTGGTTCTGCTTTACTTTCACAGATAAAATCTTGTGGAACATCTTGCTGTCCTGAAACTGAGTGGTGATAAACAGAATATGCTTTAGATTTAGTCTCCTAATTCCCCCGGCCCTAATTCTCATTCAGACTGTTCCTTAGCCTTTTGTTCCTATGCTGGTATTCTTTCTGTTTTGCTTAAAAGATCCTGAATTATAGTAAGATTTCCAGAGGTTTTATGACACTTCAACATGTCATTCTCCAGTGTTAGTGAAGGAAAAAAATAGAATGAAAAATCATGTGCACCGAAAGTCTTCTAAAGACCAGTTTCTGCCTCAACTATATGTTTCTCCAAAGGAAGATGTTGCTCTGCGGGTTTAGATCCAGGAAAAAAATTCCAAGTCAGATAATTTGGAATCTTGCACATTTTCTCATCTCCATTCCAAAGTGGAGAAAATCCCTGTGTAGTACTTCCCTGTTCAGTTGTCTCTTGCTTTCTTTTTTACATTATTGATAGTGGTCTTTCAGGATCTGACATTTCTGTTCACATCGGGGCTTACATATACACTTAAAATGAAAGAATCTCTCCTGTGCTATGAGACCTTAAAGGTTTTGAAATCCTGGTTTTTAACTTTGCTTATTCATTCTGGCAAATAGAGCTTCAAAGAGAACACATTATTGGCATGGAAATTTTCTATCTTAATGAGTTTTTGAGCCCCATTCGTCAGTGGAATCATTCAATAAGAACAAAAAATGAAAGTGAATTTAATTCATATCAGTTATACAACCATAAATCCATTGTAAATTGCAAAATACAGAAATTTAACTGTGTTCCCCCAAGAAAGGTCTATGTAAGCAACGTAAAACTCATTACATATGTTTCACCTTAAAAAAAGACAATTATTTTAAACCTTTATTTCCTTTCTTGAAAGCACACACACAGTTCACAGATATAATATGTATGAATCCTAATAGGCCTAGGTCAGTGTAGTGAAATCCTTGACAGGGAGTACTATAATGAACGAACAAATAACACAGATGAGTAAGTTTTCTTTGGTTGTGGCTTGGAGTGGTTTGTGGATTACAGAAAAATGGGAGACAAGTATGCTGACCTTCCTACTTATAAAGTTTTAGGTTTGTAATTCTGTTTAGTTCTATAGTTCTACTTCTCCCTTTTTTTGTACACACGCAAATCAAAGCTCACCAAAGGCAATCTTGCATAAAGTGACAGCTGTTCATTTAAATCATTCCAACCTCATTGTATTTCCATCTTTCTCTGACAGACATATGTTCAGTGGGTGCATTAGAAATAGATGCACATATTGTTTGCCATCCTGTAGTAACTGGGGACTGGACAATACCAGTTGCTTAGACAGTTGCATTATATTTAAGGTCTATTTAACAAGTGTTGTTCTTATTTTTTTATTTTAATCAACTCATGGCACATATGTTTGAGTAAACATTTTGACTGTTTTGTATTAGATATGATTAATTGATCATAATAACACAAGGGAAATGTCAACAAAATGCATTGCCTCAAGTATGTAACAGGTTAAAACTGGCCTGAATTTGCTAGAAGTAAAGCTTGCAGGATATATTAAGGCCGAAGGATTTGTCTCAATTGGGAGTTTAAACATTAATTTAATGTGAAAATAGGTTATAAAAGTCTATAATATTTTTTTTGCTATGTTGAAAACCACATAGAATCACACCATCTTCAAGAGTTCATTTCTTAAACCAGGCTTGAAAATGTATATCTTCATTTTTTTCTGAGACATAGGTAAGTTAATATACTTGAAGCAAACAGAGGGAATATACAAACTTCTTTTACACATGGGGAAGAAACACAAGTGGTCTTTCCATCACCATTCAGAGCAGGCACAGGACAAAGGCACTGACCCAGAGGAGAAAGTTCTCACGTTTTTGAAGGAGGCAGCGTGGTTAATCCTTGATACCTGGGTACTGCTCTGGGTAACCCTCCTTCCTCAGCTCCCACCTGGTACTGCTTGTCCAACACATGCTCCCAATTGCCACTCTGTAATTTTTATGAGTGGGGATTGGTTCATACTTACAAACATATATTCCAAGTTGTACGAACCAAAAAATATAAAGTTGAAAGGAACTATGTTCCTAAAGCCTAGGGGAATAAAACATTTTTGCTTAAATCCTCATCCATTTCCCTATTTTACCCTCTTTCTAATATATCTGTCATAGTCTTCTGGTATTTCTGTAATTCTCATTCTGGCTATGAGAACAAATAATGAAAACTGAAAAGCTGACTGAAGCAATGAAATTGAACATATGAAGGGAAGCTGCTTTGATTTCTCATTGTCCACTGTTTATTTGGAATATTTCCTTGTTGTTCAGGTGTTTGGAGCCTGTGGCATCATTCTGTATTTTGTTGGTTTGTTTTTCAGTGTGAGTGTTTTTGTGTTTTCTCTTCCCTGCCCTCCCACCTCCCCAAAAGGCCACAAGTAACTCATCTAAACACATTTGCACCTTTTTTATAACCAAAACAAACCACTGAAGAAGATAAGAGTTGGAATATCAGGGGAGTTACGTTCCACATTTCAAAAGTGTACGTGCTGGGGGAAAACTTCTACAAACCATCATCTGCCTTTTCCACTCCTTTGCTTTTCTTTTTTTTTTTCCTTTTTTTTTTTTGCCTTGTGCATTGTCTATCAGCTTCTGTTCAGGATTGGGAGTTGTATTCCTTGGCACAGAAAATGGCATAACTAACAGTCCTTCTCTAAGAGTTAGTTTTTAAAACTATTTTTTGAAAAATCTTTTCTTATGTGGAAATGACACTTTTAAAAATTCCTAAGACAAACTTCCTTCGTCGTTTCTAGCATGATGAATCTTTAGCAGCATGAAAAACTTCTTTAAGGAAATAAAATGACATAGAGAAGCTTTAAGATAAAGGCTGGATACAGTGTTATTACTAATATTTAATAAGCTGTCAAAATTCATGTGAATAATCTGATTCATAACATTGCCACAATGTGTACATACTGGATTCTCTATACTTTGTGCCCTTGTATCATGCTCTAGAAATGACCTAAATGGTTAGTAGTAATATTCATCAATTCAGCAATCCAGAAGCAGTCATTCATTGGGAACAGCCTTTCCTTGAATGTTTGCAACTGAAAGAAAAAATTGCTCACAAGCAATTAGATTCAATTTTCATTTGTTCTTCCCTACTTAGGACCTAAAACTTTTCTCATTGCTGTCTAGAGAGAGTCCGTGAACCTATGTAAAGGCTTGAGGGGAGTGGAATAAGAAGTCTGGGAAGTTTGCCCAGTAACATCAGTGCTCAGCAGTTTCTCATTTAGCTTTATAGTTTCCAACAAGAAAAGATCTTTCTGTGAACAGCGAAATGAATACTGCGTATACCTGTCATTTTCCCTGATTTGCTTTATGCTCTGTTCTCTTGAATATTTATTGATTCCTATACTACCAGTTTGAGACCCTTTCATGCTTATTATGTATACCCTCTACAATTTGATTTCCAAAATCAATATACTGTAACTAGATAGATGTTTCTACTTTCTGCTTACAAAACAAAAGCAGAACCCCAGCAAGGTTACGGTGTAAAATGAGAAAAATACAGAAAAAGTTTCAAGTGCATCCTAAAGTTCATATTTTCTTACAACTTATTTTGAGGGTAAGCTAGTGAATTAGCTGTATAATAAATATGATGGTGTAAAGTGGTTAGAATCCCTTTTTTAATCAGGAAGTTTGTCTTTGAAACTTAAAACACTATGTGCAGTTGTACTGTTTTGGTTTGGTGACTATTTTTTTTATTTTTCCCCCAAGCTTAATTTGTAAGAAAAAAAAATGGAATATTAACATTTTTTAAATACTTCTAAAATGAAACTTTTGGGTATTTTACCTGGTATATTTAGTGCTACATGCTTGCATGTTATAAAATGAAACCAAGTCATTCATTTGGAATGACTTCTCTCTAAATTTTCACATTTACTCCTATGTAGAGCCTGAGGGAGTTACTTCTGGATTCAGTTCTTTCATACTTTTAACCTTGAATGATGGAAGGAAAAAATAAACTTATCCAATCTGTGGATGACAGTGACCTGGAAGGGCCTGCAAACAATTTCAGGGACAAGGTTACAATTTAAATTAACCTTCATAAATTGGAGAAATGATATGAATCACATAGATAACATTCAGTAAATAGAATTGTGAAGTTCCACATTTGGCAAGGAGAGATGAAAAGCACAAATATGACATGAGAGAGTATTGAGTAGGCAATGGTAAGTGTAGGGAGGATGTAGGGGCCAGTGAGTCATAAACTGTGCACATGAAGAGTGGATGTTGTGTTCAGCTCTGTCTTTGAGACATTAGTACAAAGCCCTGTAAGCAGAGGTTTGGATAACTGGGTTTATTTAGTGTGGAAAACACAAGGCAGAAGTAGGCTGATAAGTCTTCCAGCATACTTAAATATTTTAATAGAGAGGGGAAATCAAGTGTGCTTCATGATGTTCAAGAGTAGGGTTAATTTACATGTACAGACTTGTGGAATGATGATTATGAAAGTCCTTATACCTCAGAGATTGTGAGTGTTAGAATAAGTTACTTAGAGAAGTTGTGGGTTTGCCAGTGTGTTTTTCTGAACAGATTAGGTATAATAATGAGAAGATGGACAAATTACCTTTTGCGTTACTTTCTAGACTTATATTGTCTCTTTCACGAAGTTTTGTGTCTTTAGATTTTAGTCGAAAAACAAGTTCAGAACGTTCAGAACGTACTGTGTGGCCCTTTGTTCTATGCACCTGTTTAGTCTTCAGCATTCCTATTGCAATGTTTACAAATTTTATTGATAATTTGATACAACTTTTTTTCACTTATGAAAGCTTCCAAGTATGAACATTATTCAGTGTTAAAGTCCTATAATCAAAATGCGTTTTAGCTCAGCAAAGAATAAGCCTCATAGTTGCTCCACCCAAATCTCCTTATATTATTTGTTCTATTTAATTAATTACAGATAATGAAAGTAAATGACACTAAAGAAATTACCACTCAGTTGTGACAGGCAGTTGTGCACATTAATCAGACTTCTACAGAGGAAAGTAAACAAATCTAATCAAAAGAAAAAGAAAACTCTCGTTTACTATAAAATTATAAGACTCCTAATTATGAATTTAACTCATTCTCACATTCTAACAGGAATATAAAAACTTTTGAATAATTAGAGAATTAAATCTGGAAACAACCTAGATTATAAATATTCTGAACAAAAGCTGTGTCTAAGATACTAATGATTTTTGTTCAAATCAGAAACGTTAACATGATTTCTGAAGAGCAATTCTGATGTTCCCTGCAGCTTAAGTTTTTCACTGATTCATCCATGTATTCAAAAAGCACCAAAGGTGTCTTTTACATGAATTTGATCAATAATGGCCTCATGGTACAGAACCAACAATTAATTTTGGATTTTCAAAGATCTTCAACATTGACTGTTTCTGTTCTGTGAATTCTTGCCAGGTTACATGTGAGTGAGTGATCCCACAACAGTTGAATCCCTTTGTTAAATCCTTACAATTGATTGGACTAAGACTTTTTAATCAGAAAACCTTAAATATTGCGCAGAATATTTATAAATAAATGAAGACACCAGTTTCAGAAAGAGTCATTCGTGTAGAAAATCTTCTGTTTGCTTTAAAGTAGTGCATGGGTCCTCTTGTAACCTGCATTTGGTAAGGGAAGAATGAACAAAAGGGAAAGGTGGAATTTCTCATAATGCTAGCATTTAAATAGGCCTCTTACCTGGAAATATTAGTGAGGGAATTCACAGTGTAAGAGACAAATCTTATTTTGTTCTGCATAAAGGTACCAGATTAATGGCACTCGCTCTCTGTCTTCTTGCCGTGCCTTTACTCCAGAAGCTTCAGCCTGTTGGACGCACTCTGCTGCTTTTAAAGCAAAGTGTTTCAGACTCAGTGCAGCTACTAGAATAAAGCTGTGCGCAACCTGGACATCTCCTTTCTAACAGAGCATGTAGCATTTGCCCAGTAAATTATGAACAAATACACTTTATCATCTATAATACCTATATATTTCTAAGAAACTGTGAGCATTTTGTGACTCTCATTTAAGCATGTCTCTTAGGAGTCGGTACAGTACAGATGCTTCCATCTGAATGAATGCAGCTAAAACTAGTTGTTGTTTTATTATTGTACTTCTTACAGAAATATTGAGAATTTGTATGAGTGTGCTAGAAGTGTTAATAGCACCAAGTAGACTTTCTTTGATACTCCTGCCACTCTCAGTCTTTCTCTTTTTGAGCTGAAGCTTCTGAACAGATTGCAGACAACTGATTGTGTATTGTTGAGCAGGGCAGGCTGTGATCATTTAATTCCTATTCCTTCTGACCTTCTCAGGCTCACTTGGAGAAAGATAGCAGTTCTGGACTGATAAGACCATGCCTTCAGAAATGTATTCTCAGAGGATTTCTCACCCCCCAAGCCCAGTGGCATTGGGCTTTCTTTTAGTTTTTACTGAGTAAACTTAGTTCTAAATGTGGCAGTCTGGTGTGTTAATGGTAACATGCAGGTGCATAATTACAAGGGCTCTGCAACCAATACAGTAAACCCGGCAGTTGCTTGGGGCCACTCAATGCATTACTGCACTACAGCAAGCAGAGCTTTCAAATATTAACAAATAAAATTCCATTTTAGGAAAATAAAATAGCTTGTATATAGCTCAAGCAGCCAGTACCTGATGACATTTTTCCCAGTCTTCTTTCTTCTTATCTTCTGTCTGATGCACAAAGATTTTTAAATTTAGTTGTGTCCTGCTTACCTTTTCTGTCAAATTATTATTGAATTTGCTTTGTAAAGCACAATGGTTGATTTCCAGCCATTTTCACAGGTTGTACTTACCTTTAAGAATGTCTCCCTAATGCTTCCAATATTGAGTTAAATTCTGAATGGGGTTAAAATCAGCAAGTAGAGAATCAGAAAGTTAGTGGGTTTTAGTTCACAGTAAGGTAGAGCATTCATTAGATAGAATGATAATAAAGTAGTATTTTGGAATGTATGGAGGCAGAGAAGACTGGTTCTGGTCTCAAGACCGAATTTGAATGTCAGGCAAGCAAGAGGTAAATATCAAACCAGAATGTTTTCTTGATTATTTTAACCTTGATGTGTATGTAAACATCCACCCATCCATACCTACTCTTTGCCTCTCTTCTGTGTTGAACAATCAGCCAGGATCCAAACAGCAAAGATGACCCGGGTCATACTTTTCCCTTCACTGCACCGTCAGTCTGCGTTATCGCTTGAGGGACTGGTGTGATGCTGCATAGTATTCTGTATGACTAAAGGTGACATAGAGAAATGCAGCAAGGTTGTAAGATGCCAATAGACCCAAAACCATTCTTTTTCAGAATAGATGCCTCGTGCTCAGCAGTCACAGGAAGGCTCCTGCAAAAAAATAAAATCACACTGCGGAAAATAAAATCTTGGGTATTCAGTACTTCCTTGCAGGGCATTGTAAACTCTCCTGAAATTACCACACTGTCAGGTGCTTAAAACCTAAACTATGATGACTAATATCTTGGTGGGGAGGGGAAAAAAACAAGTTTTGTTAACACTTTGATAAGGATGCAGTCTTTACCCTGTATTGACAATTTTAGAAGGTCACTGTGTCAGAACAAATCTTGCTAGCGCCCAAATGCAGTTATTTTGTATGTGTCATGTCTATTCCATTTTTAAGTTCTCTTTCTACTTTTACCGTGTTTAATGTTCAAACAGATATTCACAATCAAGAACAGTTATATCCTAGATGAGTCATAAATTACATCACCCACCCACTACTATTATTTTCTTTATGTGTTCTCTACATTTGGGTCCAATCCTCCTTTGATTTTACTGCAAACCTTCAATTTTGGAGCAATACTCTTAGGTTTTAATCACTGTATTCTAGTTTAGAAATAAACTGCACTCGTAACTAGTGATTTAAGGGATCACATGCAACATTTATATGTAACATTACGAATACTTGACTGGTATGAATAAGAGGTGGGGAAAACAAGTGAATTTGATAATGTTTATATTGCAACAAGAACAAAACCTGCTATGTGAATGCTTGCAGCAACCACTTTTTTGAGTGTATTCTGACCCAACTCAAGGCACTTGGGGCTCTGTAGTAATTCTTATTGAAATAACGTAAGATCAAAGAATAGTGGAGCAAAAATATCTATTTTTTGTAAAGAAATCACAGTTTGAAGTTTTCTACAGGCCTGCAACCTACAATAGAAAAAGTGTTTAACTTGAAACTTTTAGTAAATATTTCTCTTCACAGTATTTTGTCTTCTAGATAAAGGTTCTGATGTGCTAACACAGAAAAAATTAAATTAGATCTATAGCTGAACTGTAGTGGCACTTGCCTGGCTTGGAAAAACATAATGTTTCAAGTGACTTTTTAGCCCCTAAACAGCCAGAATAACTAACCACAGATAGTAAGACTTAAAATAGGGTTATCGAACTAGTACAATACTGTTTGGCACATATTGGCTTGTATGTTGAATGATATGCTTTGTAAATTAACTTATCCTTTACGTTAATTGGTACTAATTACTGCAGATCTGTTTAAAATTAATGTGTTAATCTGTATATCAGTGACTAGAATTGCACATAAAATTCAGAATATCAGTTGCACATTCAATACAGAAAGTCAGCTGGTGATGTAATTTGTAGTTTATATTATCATCAGAGTGACACAACAAGCAAAAGGGTGAATGTTTATACAAGACTAATTATCCTGTACGTATGTGTCAGGATAAAGTGGGGAATGTACTTTATTCTGCTTGAATTAAGGGAGATGGCAAATTTATTAGAATTGGCGTATTTGTTTGTTTTCTGTCTCTTTGAGACTGGCTTACCTCATAAAGAAGAGTGAAATGTGAAAGTTTATTCCATTCCATTTCATCTTCTTCTTCTTCAAATACAGATATTCATTTTGGGCCTATAGCTGCTTTTTCATAAAAAGAAATATCTCATTTGTGTTTGGTTTTTTTTTTTTTTCTTGTTGGTTTTTGTTTTTTTTTGGTTTGGTTTTCAATCTTTTATTATTTTCCTTCTCAAAATTGTTTAGTGAGTACCTAAGAGTATAGCAAAGCCAAATAAAATTCATATTTTAACCTGAGTTCATACCTATTGTTCAACCACATTTACCATAGAAACATGCAAAGTTGAAAAAACATGGTGAAAATGGGTGTTAGATCGTATCTAGTTTTGACTTAGTTTAGGCAAGGTATGAATTTTGGTTGGATATATTTGCCAGTTATCTCATACGTTTAGTTAAACTATAAAGATCCTTTAAGTGTGAGCATACGGTATTCCTTATTTATGCGTATCATGTAGCTTTCATTTTATTCAAATGTACCCTTTAGAGCAATTTCAGCACATTCAAAAAAACTTTGTTCATCCAGAAACATATAAAATGATGATATAATATATACAATCTGTAAAGAGCTTTTAGATGATCATAGGTGATTGTATACCATTCATATTCAGTAGTCCCTTCCCCTCTGGCCCCTCTCCACCCCAAATGATTTGAGAGGAACAAATATTTGAAACTCAGTTTCTAGAGAGATCTAACCAGGTAGGGCCTGTAACACAACTGCAAATTGTGGCTTACACTGTTCAAGAAATATTAAAATAATAGTTTGTATAATTACATTGTATGCCATGCATTCTAATATCTAATTTTTTCCACTTTCATCCAAAACCTCATAAAATAGGCTGTTAAACTTAACTGAGATAGGCAATAAAATAACTGTGATAAATTCATGTTTACAGTCCTGTTGCAAAGACATTAAATTATGATGCTTAAACCTAGGGCCAATCAATAAACAATTTGATTTAAAGTTTTAAAGTGCAATCTTTTTACGGGCTGCTTAAAAAAACAAACAAAACCAAACAAGTCTTTCTAACATTTCAACTGTGTCTCAGCTCTGAAGCTGTGGTTTACTTTAATATTAGAAAGAACTGTCCAGGCACAGATTGGAAAAACAAAACAGGATGTTATTGTTTTGCTTTGTTTTGTTTTATATGTACAGGAAAATAATCCATCAAACTTACCAAGTTAATATTTTTAAATTGAGGTTTTTATCACCATGCAAATCTATGATGTTGAAGTTCACTTTAGAACACAGAATCAATCTGGTTAGAAAAAGGAGCACACTAGTTTTATAAATTGCTGCTGGTTTTGCTTTGAGATTAATTCTAAATCAAGATTTTATAGAGATCTGCTCTAGTGTTTTAAGTAAAATGTTCTTAGAACTTCGGGATTAATGGGAAATCAAATGTTTATCCTTTTTTTCATTAAATTGCTTAAAAACATGAGTTTTATGTCAGCAGGTTGATAGTTGTATTTGTCCTACTATTTTCCAAAGATGCAGCACCTGAACAAAATGTAGTGTATAGAAGTATTATTCATCTGCTTGTGTTTATAGTAGAAGTCTGACCCAATGTCATATTGTTTCTCTTTAGAAGTGAAAAGTGGATTTCTGTTGCATGTTGCCCATTTGAGGCCAGCAAAATGTCAACCTTTTCAAATATGGCAAGAGCTATGGAATTGAAGTTGTAAATGTGATATGAGTGAGAAAATCATATTTGTCCTATGGTTATAGTTGTGGTGTATGTGGGTGTCAGGGCTCTGCCCATTAAGCAGCAGCAGCCATAATACAATAGTGTGTCTGCACCTTTGCTCCAAGCTTGCTTAACTTCCTGTAGAAGCATCGTCTTGTTGTAGGTAAAGCAAGGATTAAACACATTCTGCTATAATGTCTGCTACAGAAATATGTGATAGTAGTTTATAGATTTGTTAAACTAAGTGTTGAGTACATTTGTCAGCTTGGTCTTTTTATTGTAACCTTTGAAATACTTCTTATTCAAAAGCCATTAGAATGGCATCTTATTTGGCATATCAGTCATGCCAAATATTAGCATGAGACTGGAATTAACTGCTAAAATATCTAACTGAACATAGCATCAAAATGCTTGAATAATGTTGTATGTATCTGGATTCCTTCATATATGTATCTCTACATTTGTGTAGTGAATCTGCATTTTGGAAAATGCCTGGGCCATAGCCTGATCCCACACAGTCTTATACTGTTATGTTCTTCAACTTTGCAGTCAACAGGCAACTTCTAAAAGTCCTCAAAAGGTGATTAAGAAAAAGTTAATACATGAAATTTAGCATAGTGATTATATGAAAAATTCAGAGGTGTCAGCACCATTTAAAAACTTAGGGAGTACATAAATCAAAGTAGTGTGTAAACCACTGTTTTGGTCAGAGAACTGCATGGTGATTTAGATGAACCTGGCCTTGGCTAAAACCCAAACCAAGGGCTAAAGATTCCAGTTCACTGTTTGGCTTGATCTAAATAGTTGGCTATTACAGCAGGTTAAAATGTGTGTTGGCTTTTTTTGAAGTAAGCCATATCAACAAGGTATTAAAAATCTAAGGTCGTGCTGTTCTGCTTGCAACACTACTATTAATAATAACCAAGGAAGTACAGACATGGAGCTGCAATGCATCAGACTGCCACACAGAGCCTTATTTCAGATTAAAGCACCTTTTTGGATTAAATTGTGTTTAGGCTAAATCAGTAATGTGTTAGATGATATATCTGACTGAAGAAGTATAACAGCAGCATACTTTCAATAATTACTGTTAGCTCTAGAAACCTATCTCTCTCTTCCTAGGAACTTATGTGATGAATTTTGTCTTCAAAATATAGCAGCTATACTTGTATTTCCACATACACTGTTGTTACGTAGTTGTCTTTAATACAGCTGTTCAGTTATCTTTTTTGCTCATATAAAGATTGTTCATTTTTTTTACCTTATGTGGCAGTTATTGCCTCCCTGAAGCAAAGGCTGGAAATAATTTAAGGAGAGACACCTTTCACAGGGTCGTTGTGAGTTCATATACATTATTGGTTCTTCAGTGTAAAAGTGTTGCCTGAGCCTAAAAAAGGAGGGGGAAAAAAAAAAAAGCAATGACATAAGATCAGTGTAAAGGCCCATTTAGTTCTCTTGTTTCTGACAGTGGCCGAAAGTGGATGCTAAGGGACAGGTTAAAGTTTGTGGAGCAGAGAAGCAGAGATTTCATGAGCCAGAGGTAGTTTTGGTTTACACAGTGACTCTCCATGGATTTCCCTCCCCTTCACAGGCTTCATGTTAGAGACCTGAGAGGTAAATGTTCTGCGTCCATTGCGTTTTGTGACACAGTGGTCCATTCATGTGAATTTTCTCTGTTCGGAATTCGCCGTCTACTAAACTCTTTTGCCGACACCTCATTCCTCTGCCTGAAGACATGATGAATAATCAATCCTGGCTCATTCTCTGCAAGTCACTTGCGATATTACATGGATACAGGAATTATTAAAGAGTGTTATAGGATAGCAAATTCTGATGCTCTTTCAGATCTTCTCTTTAATCATGACACAGTTCTTGCATTAAGCTATTCCTTTTTCTACTGTGAGGAATTCCATTCATAGGTACTGTCATCTTTTTTTTCTAACAGAAATGTCTCCAACTGATGTGTACGTTATACTGCTTTGTAAAGGTATGTTAAAAAAATTAGTTGTTCTTGCAAATTGATCCATAATTACTAGGCTGAAGGGGAAACATGTATGGCCAACTATAAATTAGTATTAATTAAATTTAAATGAATCACAAATTGACAGTTCTTTATGCAGAATTATAACACTTCACCATGCCTGTCTGTTAAAAACAATAACAAAACAAACCTGAACCAAAACCCAAAACAAAAACAAAACACAACCCACAAAAAACTACAGTCACAAACAACTGATGATAGTTATGAATTTTTTTATTTACCACTGATAAGTAAAATATAAATGGCCTACAGACATTTAGACAGAGCTTTTTACAGACTGTAATTACTAATTCTAAAGCATTATTAGATTATTAGGCTGGCCTGGAAGACACCAGATGTTGCTATCAAAAAGAGAACAGAGGATCATTGTAAAAGTTAGAAAGGTGCAAAATACATTTGTTGATAATAGAACTGTAGTTACAGGAGTTTTTCACCAAATAAATAATCAGCAAGTAGTTTTCTCAAAAGAAATGTACCTAATCCCCTAATCTGTGGTGTTTGCATGTAAAAGAGAAGAAAGTTAAGTTAGCTAGAATACATTTTCTTCCACTGATATTTGAGAATAATATTCTACTTTATCTCCAGACAGCAGTAGGTCTGTTGTATCTTCCCTTAGTGAGAAAACACTTGTATTTTTTTCAGCTCAGTTCTGAAAGTTTGGCCTTGTTTCCTATCTATCATGGCAGAAGCTCCTGATGGTGACTGCTGCTGCTGATTTTCTAGGTTCACTGCTATGTGTGTTATGTCTTGTTTGATCTTTTTGTATAAAGCTAGTCAGATAATTGATCTTTTTGGCTTGGTGAGCTGAAGAAGACTAACAATGAAACACAAACTAGAAAAAGTATTTTGCAGTAACATGAACTATTTACTTGAAACACGACAGTTCATTTACTTTTCAGGATGTTAGTTTTTTAAACCTCTTTAAACGTAAGTTATTTTTTATAGTCAGTATGGTTTGAAATGAAAATATACAAAACCTGTAGAGGCTTATAATTATACATATAAAATAAATGTTTTCTGCAAAATTGACTTGATTTTGCAAAGAGGATTATTCCTAAAACTGCACATTAAGTTGATTTGCAATTTCATCAAAACGATGCCACTCCCTGCTTTTCTGAACATTGCACCTGGGGCTTCTGTGGAGCCCAGATCTTTAGTGTTCATATTTGTCTCTCTTTACAGCATTTAAACTAGTGCCTGAGACAGTGTCCTGGAGAGTGAGATGTGAATTTGATTTTAAGAGTTCTGCCTGCCCCTGCCTGAGTGTGGGGGAGCCTGAACCCAGTCTGAAGTAAAGGGAGTTTCACCATTCATGTTAATGGGTTCATTTTGTGTGCTTAGCACTGGGAGAAGTAAAAGTGAAGTCCTTGAGGACATACCCCACAGCTACACCTGAAGCAGACATCTAATTTTTTCCTTATTATGTTGTTTTCATGCTATTAACTGATCCACTCAAAGTAGCTGAAAAAAGTTGGCCTCATGCCCTGAATTCTTGTCAGCGGACTTTCAAGCTTTTGTGTTTTATCTGGGAAACCTAAATCTTTATTGATTTTTTTATTTAATCACATTTCCCAGAGAAAGCACAGTGAATAAGCCACTAGACTGGGGCTTAAGAAATTTTGGCTTGAGCCTTTTTTCACCAGTTTTTCTCCAAGTCATTTAGGTTTTAGTACCTCAGTTACTCAAATGGAATAGATAACACTTCACAGTTTTACAGGATGCTTGTAAGGGTAACTTCATTAAAGATTTAAAAACTGATACTACAGCAAAAAGCCATCTAACTACAGTTTCCTACCATGCAAAATTGTTGGGAAAAGAACATTTTTTGCCATACTGATACCAGCGTTGCTTGTTAACTTACCTGAAATAAAACTCATCCAAACAGAGAAGTGCACAATCTACTTGACATAATTGTTGCATATCCTGCAAAGTAAATTTGGTGGTTTTGTGTTGTTTGGGCAAAGTGCTTGAAAATGTCAAGATTCAAGCCCTGATGAATACTGTAGTTTTGTAAAACAGGAAATTAGAGAAACAGGTATAGTCAAATATATTTTTCACATGAGATGAGATCTCATTAACTGTTCAACTCCTTTTCTACTGTGTGTTAATGTTGCATTATTTTCTCAGTCTCTTACGGTTTTTAGGGAGTCCTTTTAACAGTGGAATGAGGCAATATAAATTCTTTTTTATCTATTTAAATCTGTTACTTATGCTCCAGGTTTTGTGGTAATTCTTGTGTTCCAGACTTGTTCCTTGGACAAAATGATTGATTGAAACAAACACAAACAAAATTCCAGTAAAACACCTCAGACAAAACAAACAACCAACAACAAAAACACAAACAAAACTGCTAAACTTGTAAATTAGGTGCTTTTAGACTTCCTGTTCTTTCCTGGGGTGAGGGTGGGAATTGCATTGTCCTCCAGTGCAGAGCCATGTAGCCGTGACAAATTTATTAGCATTATACAATCAACTTGCACCTCAACTAAAAAATAAAAGAAATCTAAAAAAAAAGCAACCAAAAAACCAGGCAAAACCCCTTTTTCTTTTAACAGCAGTAAATAGGCTTTCAGGATATACTGAATTTTGAATGCCAAATGGAAAACAAAACCCAGCAAATTTTCAATCCAGACTCATGTGATGGTTATTAGCTATGCAGGTCCTGGAAAATTAGGTACAGACCTCTCTGATCCTTTAGTCTTCAGTTTCAATCTTGCCCATGGGTCTGAAGGAAATAGCGTTTTCCTATTTCATCCCAATGAAACCATTTCTAGAGTCCTTCACCTGGGAATGTCCCTCTAATGGCACTGGAAAGGTCAATACCTCGTCATCACGTAGAATTAGTGAGGGTATTAAGGACTGTGGAAACAACTCCTCTGGCTATTGAGTGTTTAAAAAGGTCCAGAGACTGGAAATGAACGGAAAGAAATTATCAGACTCTCTTAGTATATTGAGAACAACCAAGACTATTTTATATTCTTTAAAGCTCTGAGACATATTTAAGTGCAGTCATAAGATGAACTGGTCTAGTGTCTTAGCCATATTATGTACATCTGTTTTACACAGAAAAAGCAGCACACAGCTTTCTTCCTAAATGAAGCAGGAGAAAACTGTGTTGTTAGCAGAAATTCAGAATGTGCAAGGATACCACAAACTAAGCAAGTGATAGATGTAAGCATTTTGGCATAGAATAAATGAATAATAGATAATAAGGTAGTTCATTATGGAAACCACCTGTTTCTACCTTACTTGATCTCAAGTATGGAATTTTAAGATAACTTCATATCTTCCAAGACCACCTGTCTGTAGAGATCAATGTTTTCCATTTACAAAGTACTTCTTAATACCATATTTTACTGTAATTCAAATATCTTGGTGGTTGTTTCTCAATAAGAATCACACAAAACTCAGGAAAAAAATATTTAAAAGAGTGTCATATCTTCACTAATACTAAATTTTTGCTTCTTTGAAGCAATTAATTATCCCTTAGGGTAAATGAATAGCTTAAAGTCTAAGCAATTCTATACTAAACAGGTTAGTTCTATGAAGATTTGTGTGTGTGTAAGGGAATACAGGTTTTCATTTTACAGTCTACAAATGTTACCTAACGTTCCAGTTGTATATGTTTTTATTTGTTTGTTATTCTGCTTGAAAGATTTGTGCCCTTACTGATTCTTTGATTAGGGGAAAAGTACAAGATGAATGTTGGAAGAAGGAAAAGTGATTTGCACTGGATGGTTTGCTTAAGTAAATTTTAGAGAAGTGCCTAGTAAGATAAGTAATGCATAGCAGTGACCTTAAAATAGCATAAATATGAAGTCTGCAAAAAGAGCCCAAGGCCAAGCAATTAGGGGATGGTCACCAGCTGGGCCATGCTGTTCTCTGCTGAAAGTGCCTAATGGAGCTTTGCCATTCAGGGGTGAATTTTGTTTTTTTGTGGCTCCTACCCTCTCCCAATAAGTCCTGCCTCGTCTGTCTTTCCAGACATTTTTCTTAGCAGACACTACAAAATTTGTCTTGATTCCAAGTACTTCTTGTATGCCACAATGGGAACTATCTAGGTATGGAAGGGCAGAAGAGACTGCAGGGTCTGTTTATAGCTTTGAAAGAGAAATATAAAGAATCTGAGAGTATGCTGGGGAAAAAAAAAAAAAAAAAAAAAAAAAAAAAAAAAAAGAGAGGAAAAAAAAAAACCAAACTTGTTTGGGTGGGGAAAGCACAAACAAATGAGAAAATCAAACCAGATAATGGAGATGCCTGACTGTAATGTTATAGTTTGGATTCAGAGAATCTTTAGTTCTCAGCATGTTTTCCCTGCAGGGGTAGAGGGACAAGACTATTTTGTAATATTAACCTCAGTGCCTAACAAATGTAAACACCTGTACACTTCATGCAATATGTGGCACATATAAACATTCATAGATACACATTCCTTACATGGTATTTATGAACACGTAACTGTATGTTTATTAGGAGCAGAGAAGTGTCCTGTAGGTTGCATTGCATAGAAATGTTTTAATATTACAGTTATATTTGTATTATATGGTCTTTACATGTGCTCCATTTATTATTATAAACAATTGCTTAAATATTAATATTAGAAAGAACTGTGTGAAAAACTTCAGAGCATTCAGACCTGATGCTTTGTTCGGGCTGGGTTTTTGAGCTCAAGCATTACTACTGCTGTTTCCATTTAGAAATTTCCTTTTCACCAAAGTAAAATGGAAGCACAAAGGTGAGTTACTTTGCTTTTGCAAATGTTATCAGCTGTTATTAGCAATTAGCTTACAGAGGATTTTTTTTTTAAATGTCTAACTAGCAATGTGATACATTGTGCATGAACAAAACGGAAATTTTTAACGAATGTAGGTCATCTTTGAACAAAATTAGCATTCAACAAAATATTCCTGTTATAATGCCTCAACTTTAGAAAGCCAAGCCTATATAGACTTCAAAACACGGTAAGATGCTGCCCTCTTCTGCTTGTTCCAACTCAAGTTTTTCTTTACAGTGTCTGCAGCGCCTCTATGCAATCTTTATTCTGTGTGACAGACACTACGTTAGATCCTCTGTTGTTTTGGTTTTGTTTTTGTTTTTAAGTTTGCGAGTACTCTTGAAGAAGTAAGCATATACTTAATGTGAACAGAGTACGTATGAAAAGTACATAGAATATTTTAGCAGAAGTGTCTGATATGTTTGCATTATTTTAATCAAGTTAAATAAAGCAAAATCCCACTTCTCAACTCTCTTACAAT
The DNA here is from genome assembly GCF_964273445.1 of Streptopelia decaocto. Classification (NCBI taxonomy): domain Eukaryota; kingdom Metazoa; phylum Chordata; class Aves; order Columbiformes; family Columbidae; genus Streptopelia; species Streptopelia decaocto. The sequence goes on from NC_138665.1 coordinate 9,696,552, forward strand.
GTAATACGGAGGTATTAAAGGATACAGCTGGACTTCAACCTGTATCAGGACACTCTGATTGTCTGATAATCAATTTACTCATTATGTGTTGTGTCCTCTTGACAAACCTGTCCATTATGCAGCAAGACATATCTGCAAGACACTGCCAAAGAATTAAGCAGATTTATGTTATAAATTTTAGCTTCTCTGGGTATAGACATACTGCCTTCATTCATAGCATTAGTAGTGAGTTTTAAGGATCTGGGGTTAATATTTTTTTTTCATTTAGAGAGAGAGCGCGCTACTTTCATCTTAGGAGAAATAATAGATCTATGGCTTATAACTGCCCTTTAGTAAAAGAATATCCTTAACAGAAATGTGCTTGTACATTTAGTTCAAGATATCCAGACATTGGAAATTATGGGAATGAAGGCAAGAGGAGTGATGAAATAATTTTTTACTTTGTGTCTGCATTACAAATTTGGGAATTTGAATCTCCCAGCACTTCTGTCATATAGTTCTGCTGGCTATGAGGTAGCAGACACGGACATATTAGTGCAACATGAAAGTGCATTTTGATGCATTTCAGTTATTAGAAACACTTTTTTTTAGAAGAAAATTTTTCAGAGCAAACTTCAAAATAGATTTCTGACATTGGTGAAGACTGTTTTGCTACCTACCTTCAGAGATGCTTCACATTGCAAAAAGAAAAAAAAGGCTTTCCCAGGAGACAACGAATCTGATTTTATTATATCTTTGCTATTACTTATCAAGTTGCATTTTTTTTAACCTTAACTCATGAGAAAACAATTACTGTAGAAAATAATCAAATTGCTTGAATCCATCTTTAAATCCGACACCACACTTTCTTCTGCAGTCCTTCGAACAGAACAGTTATGATTCATGACCCAGTCAGTGTGGCTTTTTGTAAACATAGTCTTTCCACATATTCAGTGACATTTCTGTAATGAATCATCAGGCATGAAAAATGTCCGTTGTCGCAGGCTAACACTGGGAGAAGTCACTAAAGTAATAGGTTACTGTTGTGATTGCCATAAAATGTAGCTGGTTAAAGATGATTCTGGGATTCAGTATATATGCTGACAGGTATATATATTATCATATGTCAGTGCCAAGATGTTGATTCATTAACCTTGTGGAAATCCATAGGAAGTGTAATATCTATGGCTTGATTGAAATTTAGTTATAAAAACATTTGTTCAGTGACTGTTGCTGTAATAGTAGTGCTTTTCTGACTAGTACCATACTAAGTATATCTGTCCCAGTTTTCAACATTACATTTCAAAGCTGATGTAACATCAATTTTAAATCAAGTACTCCTTTCCAGAATAACAAAAGCCTTTTGGCAGCTATAGCTGCCAGCACTGAATTACAAGCAAGTATGAGAGAAGTGGTAAAGGACAGGTGCTTACAATGATGAAATTCTTCTTTTGTGAAAGACTGAAAATTCTTCATGACTGTTTGCTCAGTACCAAAATGTTGTCTTTTCATTGCTTTGATTTTAATTTGAAATTGACTCATTTTTTGATGGTGTGTTTGATATTCCAATAACTGTGTTTTGTTTTGTTTTGTTTTGTTTTTTAAATGGTCAATGTACAATCAGCTAAGTTGGACTTAAATATGATTTTGAGTTGTGAAATTGTTTCATGCCATTAATGAAAACTTGATGTTCTTGCTGTTATCTCAACAAAAGAGGAAATACTTCTCACTTAATGCTGTGGCTTCATACTTGGAAATTACAGACCAGAGGTTGATCAACAGAGGTTGATAAAGCTGATAACAGGCTGGAAAGAAAAAGTAGTTCTGTTAACAGATAATAGTGATATTTGCTAATTGCTCCTAACTTAGCCTGAATTGCTGAGAACACAATAGATTTTCACAGCCTTTAAATGTATATAAAAGTCATATTTTGTTTTAAACCTTTCTTCCCATGAGTTAAGAGTTTTATTGCACTTTGGTTATATATTGTCCTTATGAATCAAGAGTAATGGGACCAGTATGTACCCAGTGAGAAGAATACAAAGCACAGAGTCAGAACTTCAACAACTACCAAGGAACTAATGGTGTGAAACATTCTCTGGTCTCTACTGACGTGGCAGAAAGGTGGGAATAAAACAGAGGTCTTCTCAGAGTATTCTGGTACCTGCTGACAGCTGCTTTGCACAGTAATTTGATGTTATTTATAATTTGCTGCTCTTAACAGCTGTCCAGATGCTGTTATCTGATAAAGTCTGTATGAACAGTCAAAATGCCATAGTAGAAGAGCATTCATAGATCTGTACCTCTTGTTATCTAGAACTGCTCGTTCTTTTTGCCCAGATTTTATTTGTACTACATATTAATCCATTATAATTCAATCTACTAGAAAGGGAGATGTGTTAAAGCTGTTGTAATATCAAAACAAAAGTACAAAATTAGAAAATGCCTTCTTGTTTTAGTGGTCAGTTGTTAACCCTGTGATAGTGGTTTCAAGCAAATCCCTTAGTGAGTTTAAATAGCTTCAAGGAGAAGAAACAGGCACTTTCACTACTGTAGCACTTTTCTTTCCTCTTGCAGATTATTTGCAGGACAGTGCCTGGCAGAGACACTTCTTACTGCACATTCTATTGAGCGTTCTCACATCATAGTAACTGGTAGTCTTCCTACATGTAAGCTATACAAATACAAAATAAAATGTGGTTGTTAAAATCTGGACAATGTTAGAAATAGTATTAATGGCTGGAGGCACTACTCAGTCTGTGAAGTCTGTTGCAGAAATTTCAAAATATTGTTTTCTCATATAACCAAGGAAAAAGTTCTTACTGAAATGTCACCTTGTGCATGGTTTTCCATATTAATCAAATCATTCATTATCCCTTTCTCCTTTAGCTGTGGTCTTGGTGCTTTGATTTGTGACCCACATTATGTTACTTAGATGTGTTCCAGCGAAATTGATGTCATGTTTGTGTTTGGAATGTAAGAAATATAGTCTGTGTCCTAGTAATGATGGGCTAAAATGGAAGGATGTCTTGGGATACTAAAAATCCATCAAGAGATGGAAATACTACTTTGGTGGTGTTGGATTCCTGTAATGTGAGAGAGATAATACGAGCAGAGTATGTACAGTGATAACTAAACTTGGTGTTGATGTTTTTTGTGGGTGTATGCTACTGACAATAGAGAAGCATCTTAAACATATATGCAGATATATAATACATTTACTTTTTGTTAATTAAGTAACTTGTTGAAGTAGGACACTGGATGTAAATTTAGATACTAGGAAGCTGAGATGTAAACTAGCTAAAGTAGCAATAAGAGTAGCAAGAAGAAAAAATGTGAAATTTGAAAATATACAAGACCATATTTCATCTGTCTATAAAATGTTTATAAAGTTTCAGAAATGTAGGAAACTTTGCACTGTTGAAGTTGTGTCTACAGATGCTTCAAACTTGCAAGCCTAGAATTCTAGTTCTAGACCAACAAACCTTTGATAGACTTTAAACCTACTCACTTGTCAGGTGTATTACTGGACTGGAAAAATGAATTTCTGAGTTTTGGTGTTTATAGTAGGGCAACTTATGGGCTATTGTTCGTAGTATGCTGGTATTCTAGAGACAGGAATTTGTGGAGTTGCTGCCTTTACTGAGATTTTACTGTTTACTCAGAAGTTCTTAGGCAGGGAAAAGTATTAAAAAAAAATAAAAAAACAAAACAAAAACAACAAAAACAAACAAAAAACGGCAACCAAGAACTTGAATGTGTATTACCCTTGGGAAAAATACTATTCCATGTAACTATTACAAACATCCCATTCCATGAAGGATGTTCTACAGCAATGAAGAGGCTAACTGAATAGATGCAGGTGAACACAAAACACTTTGCTGTTTATCATGAAGCAGAAAATGCCATAGTTGGCAAGTATATTAGGGTAAATAGTTGGGTTTTGCTACAGAGGAATGTGACCGTCCTTGTTTATTAGTGTGGAAATCTAACTCTGACTTCTGTAAAAAAAATATATTGGAAAAGATATTTATATTGGTAACTCTAGGATACCAGGAATTTAATTATGTCCAGACCAGCTAAGAGGGCTTTCATTATAGAAGCAGATGTTTCTTAGGTTGCTGCTGGGTCTTAATCTGTTTTAATTCTCTCCTCTGCTCCCCTGTAAGGGAGCACAGAGAATACTAAACTCAGTCAGAACATTTCACTTCTGTTCTCTGTGTACATATTTACAAAAATCTCAGATCGTATTTCCTGCAGGAATTAGTCTTGAACACCTATTAGTAGACAGTGATATTTCACTCAAAAAAAAAAACCAACCCAAAAACCAAAAAACTCTATTCAGGCCTGATATTCCTATTCTGAATTCAGATCAGTTGTCAGAAATTATTCTGTCTGAATGTGATGTAAGTATTTTAATTTTTTTTTACAACACAGCAATAAAGACAAAGAGACAAAACCTCAGGTTTCCTGTGTCAACGGAGGCAGCAGAGGTTTTACCTTTGTCCTGCTGCCTCATACAGTGACTTTGTGCACCATGAGCTCTCAGCTGAGCCCGTTCCAGGTGGCAGCCAGAGACACCAGGGCTGCCTCTGCCAGGAAACATCCCTGTCCCTGCTGCGTGGGCAGCATTTGACAGCATTGCTACCTTAACTAAAGCCAAGTGCCAGCTTGTGTTTTAAAATGATAGACATTAGATAAATCTACTATAAATTTAGAGTATACTTCCATAAATAGCTTCAAACATGTCTAAGCTGTTTACATTTATGGTTTTGACCACAATTTCATGACCACAAGTTCATTTCTGTATGTGATTTGGCAAATGGCTGTGGATGGGATTTAGTCTGTGGCTCAGCCTGTGGCTGTGTCACCATGGGGGGGTGTGGGATGATTGGATCCAAGGTGGTGTCAGCCTTTCCAAGACCACCTTTTGGGACAGTTCTCATTTCAAAAGAAGGCAGCTCTACTGCAGAAGCCAGCTCAGTATTTCTGCAAGGTTTTGCACAATACTGTAAGATAGTATGAATAGTCAGTGTGGACTGTGGATAATGCACAATATAAATACTCTTAAGATCTGTCTTCTTAATTGATGAGATAGTTATGGGAAAATATTATGTTAAGATATACAAATATTTCAGTAAGGGCAACAATAGAAACACTTAAATAAACAAAATCTACAAGTTTGTGAAGGAAATGACCCATATTTGGCAAAGCATGTGAATAACCTAACAAGCATACAAGTAACCCTCAACTAATCAGTGAAGTTATTCAGATGTTTAATTTAAGCATATTTGTAAGTAATTTGCTATTTCTCAGTCTTTACAAACTCACACTTACAGGGACTATCCAGGGATTAAATATACCTCAGCAGCACTATCATTTCTCTTTCCAGACACCTCAGGAAAATCACCATCTTGGTGGAATAGATCTTTAAAAGACCATTAGAAGTAATTTAAGGGGCTCAGCTATGAATTCAGTTAATTAAACTGGTTGATAGTGTTGCAGTAGCACTGAGAATCGCCACTAAAACAAGACATTGTTCTGGCAAGAGAACATCCCAACCAGCTGTTTACTTCTCGACGTGACTCCTAGTGGTGACTTTTTAGATTCTGGAATTGAGCTCAGGGATGAAATGTTTAATCAAAGTAAAGCACCAGTATATTGAATGATTATGCTGTCTTCAAGTGTCTATTGGGACATTGTTGTCTTTTCCAGGACCTCTAAGGGAAATAAATAAAATGTATCAGTACAGTTTATGCCTGTGGCTGCATCATACTAAGAACACTCAAGGGATGTTTTGGGACATAGCCACAAAAAACATGCAGCACATGCCAAAGAAGTGCTAACAGTCTACCAGAGAATGTGCACCCCCCCAAATATATTGGTGAGAGTAAGGAGAGGCTAATACTTCCAAGTAAAGAAAACACAATAGTTTAAATAACCATATTGAGGTTTGAAATCTCCGGAACTTTACCACATCTCACTATATAGTGTATTTTTTGTTGCTATTTTTGGTTATTTTTATTAAGCTCTGTATATTTACCATGCGAGGCAGAGAAATTGCTTGCACAGATAAAGCTTAAGAGAAGCTAAAATATTTGCAAATAAGAAAAGATTGTTTATTTTATTCTAAGTAAATAGAAACGGTTATCTATCCCAATATTGGGAGTAAAGTTCCTTGAACTTTTTACTGTAGAACAAAAGAAGAAATGTAGAAAATTTTACAGGAGAGTGAAAAACAAATCCAAATCAAATAATATTTTATTTTCTTTATGGTGCTGGCTAAATTAATGATGAAATCCGGCTTGAACTTCTTGGACTGGTTCTTTGAGACGCAACAAATAGTTTTCATCCTAGAACAAGGATATAGGTGTGGTTATAAAACTCAAATGTACACAATTTTGGGTGTCTAGAAAAAGGTGAAAATCACTATGGAGATTAAATGAAGGCAGCAAGCATCAGGTTCAAGCCAAATGAAAGGAAACCCATCTGTGCACAAGGCATTAGTAAAACGACAGAACTCCTCTTAATTTTAAAGTTGAAGTGATCTTTGCATGAATGCCTGATTTATACTGAGGCAAAGTATTTACTAAAAACTAAAGAAATGATAATGTATGAAACAAGTTTTATCATTTCGGAGAACAGCGTGTTATGGCCAAAATAGAACATGGGTGCAAATGCTGTAGAGTTGCAGAGAGGAGTGTTCTCTGTTCAGAGCTGTACATACAAAGCTGTAGTACTTTGCAAGAAGCATTAATTAGGCATCCCTTTGAATCTTACATATGTTTTTAAAGATATTTAAAAATTTTGTATGTCTGCATTACTCATTTAGTATTCCAGCTGCATAAATATGACAGTACTGGTTAAAACTGCCACATATTTTATTTGCGAAGATGCATCACTGAAAACAAATTGAACTTCTATCTTTCCAGTAGAATGTTTGGATATAAATCTTAGTTCTCATGAGAGAGAAAATGTTAATGAACCAAGTCTGTGGAGATAACTTGTTTTCTTCTACATCAGAGTTTTTTTCCTTTGGCTTCATATTTTGAGGGCATCAGGTGAACTGCAGGTTAAATAAAACTGTTGTCTACTTGCAGTGTGTTAAATAATTAGAATAAATAACTTGTGGTAAGGGGAGGTAGCAGGTAGGAAAGCTGGATGACATAAAATTATAAAGAGTAGATCACTGAGACATGCAGATCCAGTAAAACTGGGTACAGTAAGGGGTCTTGCTTCTGATGTGTTGCTCTGTTTTTTTTTTTCGTTTATGGCCTGAATTTAATTTTACTGTTCAAGTGTAGGATTGTTTTTGAAAAATTTTTCAGGTTCAAATAGAAATTTTGACAGAACTTGGAACATGAACAACTCTCAAAGTGAGCAAATTGGCATGAATATATGCTCATGTATCTGCTGCTCAGAATTTTATACATAATTAGTAACAATGTTTGAGCATTACAGTTTATCTATAAACAGTGGGGAAAAACATAAAGAAACCTGATTGAATAGCAACATGCTGTTATAAAATCTCTTTAAGTAAGCATCTTTTATTTGACAAACTGTCTACTAAAAAGTTATTTCTCCCCTCCTCTAAATATCCATGTTTAGTGGTATTTTAAAGGATCTGTGAAAAATAAGGCAGAAAGGTCAGATTTAGCTCCTTGGATGGGGAGAGGTGATGCAGGGGCACTGGAGCAGCTGGACCCTTCATGTGCTTATGGGGGTGCAACTGGTTCTGGAACCTGGGAAAGAAAAGAAGCTGCTGCCAATGTCACTAAAGCTCTTTTCCCTCCCTCATGTCCTCTGTCACATGTGGCTGTGACATCTTCACAGTCAATGTAGCAGCTCTCAGTAGCATCTGTGCCTTTGCTTCCCCACTGTTTAACCAGGGAGTTTCTTAAACAGAAAAGTGTCTTAAATAATTTTTATTTACCTTGTTGACATAGCTGAAGAGAATGACATAAGGTGTCATTTAAGGTTATAACAACTTACGTTTGCACATATTTTAGCAATATTATATGAAATGGACTAGTAATGGCGTGATGTGGTACAGAACAACTGTAGTTATGTGTGCTGTTGTCTGTTGGCTTTTTTCCAGCATTTTGTTCTAATGAATGAGCTTTTTCTTCCTTTTGGAAGCTGTGTCACTAAAGCAGTATGTTCAAAGCTTAGTTTGGATGATTTTCCTTCCTTTGCATTCCTCAATAAATACTGCTAGAAAGGCTTAAGAACAAAGGGAGGGTTGCCGGAAATTATCCAAGCCACCTCCTTTGCTTTTCTTTCCTCTTGTTGGAGGGTAAGAGAATATAAAACATTATTATGTTATCTCTCTCTTCATTATGAACATATGAATAGAGCAATTTCCTTATTCACACATCTTTACAAATTGCTAGCTTGACTTCCTGTCATTTAAAACTACAAATGTGTTTAACAAAGAAAATAATAGAATCATAACAATTATTACAGGCATTAGGGTAAAATGAAAAACTCAGTGGCTTAATTAAAAGCTGATTTCTTTATAAGTAAAGGTTTAGGTTGCATCAGCTGGGAAGTACAAGGAGAAAGTACCTAGCAGCTTCATAACATCAATTATAACTTCAGAAAAGTAAGCAAGCTATTGTTAATATTTAGCTCAGTTTTACATTTGTGATATTTTTGCTTTAGCTTATTTATTAAATAAAAAACCACAAACAACCAAACCAACCAAATATCCCCCACAAAACTCCACCCCTAGGAAAGCATGGATATTCCAAGCATTAAGCACTCTCAATGTAAATCCTGCAAAACAACAAAGCTGACACCTGATGTCAAATACCTAGATAGACTCATCAAAGTTAGTAGAATTAAGTGCTCAAAAATAAAGCATCTGTTTCAGTGCTTGGCTGTTTTGGGCTACAATTAAAGATTTAACTCAGCAAGCATTGGTATAAACTTAAAAGTTAAATGTATTATATTAGTCTTCTAGGAGCCATAAAATTAATGAAAATTTGCCTTAGACTGAGATTTTATTAGGTCATTGTCAAGTGATGACAGGTCCCTGTGGCACAGTTGCTTGAGGTCATTTTTCAGCACTTCTTTGCCAGGGGCAATTCAGCCTAGAAAGGACTATACAGATTTTTTAGAGCCAGCACGTCTTACAGGACATATTTGCTGAGCAGTACCATTCTACCTTTAAAAGATAATACCAGGGGGATCAAGACCTCTTTGAGATGACTTTGTTTATTTACTTTTCTGTAGAGGAAGTGTCATTAGGAGTTCATGTTCAATAGGAGTGTACAAGTTGTTTTGGATTGTGAACACAGATTGCACAAGTTTCCTCACAAGTTCAGTATTCTAGAAGTTTGTCTTTGGGTCATTGTGGGCATTCTCTTGCTAAGAATTCTAGAATTCTGAATTAGATAGTAGCTTTTCTTGCAAATTAGGGAAGAGGCAGGCCAGCTTGTATAACAAACATATAACTGTAACTGTTAAAGTAATGTGTGTTACTTTTTGAGACATATGGGTTACACGTGTTTCTGCTTCCTCTTAAAATAAACTTAACAGGTTAAATTAGCTTTACTACTGCCCTATGTTACATATTGTATTTTACATTAAAATGGACTATGGTCATTCACAGTGTTAATATGGAAGTGTGTTAGCTAATGAGTAAAGGAAATAACTTTTTGAAAGGTTTCAGCATTTTGTGGCAAAGCATATGTCTTGAGGCAACAAAATAGTTTTTGCAGTGAAGGGGACTGAATCACTAGGAATGCTTAAAACACCTATTTCAAGCACAGAGTTCCTTTCTGTAATTATTGCATGTTCAGGCCATGACTCATTCTTGGAACCTCACGGGTCTCACGAAGCCGTTCACTGCAGCAATTACTGAGGAACCAAAAAGGACAAGGAAAGTCACAGACAGCTCAGTATGGTTGACGCTTCAACTTTTATATCACAAGAAATATTTCCTTTGAAGATACTTAGGAAGTAGTAGTCAAATACTCTTCACGAGGCTGAAAGTATTTCCTTGCTTCTGCAGAGTATGAAACATAACCCAGATCACTGCAGGAGGAAAAAAAAAAAGGGTGTATGTGGTAACATACGGTAAGATGCATGAGGTGCTCTGTGGCAGAAGACTACCAATTGTTAGGTGTGGAACCCTCCTACACCCCTGAAATCCAGTTAAATTGAATATTTTTGTACATGTTCTGAATAAATGAGAATGAAACTTTACTGCCATTCAAAATATTGAATTACAATACTGGATGCCTAAGGTATCACCACAATTTGTATTTAAACTGTAATTCTTTTGTGTCCAGGAAATTTTCTTTCTAGTGTTTTCTGCAGTTTTCAGTTGATCCAGATATCTTTGCAGGTCTGGTTTTGGTGAAATTTTTGGTGAATTGTCTCTAGGAGAGTGCTCAGACATTACAGTGATGTAAGATTATGATCTTGTTTAGATATTGGTTATAAGATACACTAATATATGAATTTATTTCCACATTTTAAACCTGATATTCAAACTGTGCACTTGATAAAGATTTGAATCCATATCTGTTTTGGTTTTGCAAGTGTATCTATTTGAAGGTCTCCTAGCAGTATCAGTCGAAACGGACTGAATAGAATCAGTAGGAATAAATCAAAGCTCACAACTGCAGTCTATGGTTGTGTCATTTCCCTTTACGAATTCACCTTTCACTCAAATGGAGTAATAACAACTTATGCTGGTAATATGGCAGCCCAAAAATGGGGAAAAATGTTGTTATCTTTTGAAAAGCAACAGGAAATATTATTAGTGTGGTAATTTAAAAGGATTTCCCACCGTTTATTTTTTTTATACAGATTAAATAACTCTTTGGTAAAATGCCTTGTGGAACATGGTGTTTTATATAATGAATGCCTACTATTTGCTAGTAGTATTAACAGTAGCACTTAAAGCTTTGATAACAAAGACTGTTAGCACAGTTGCAGGTATTCTGTGAACACCTGGAATATTCATTATTCCATCTCTTTATATACATAGTTCATGGGAACTCAAGTAAACTGACTTCATAATCAGTGTCTATAATTTGTGATAAATAAGAAAACATTGCTATTTTCTGTGGAAAAAAAGATGCAATTACTAAACTTGTAATTATAGAGCAATCCACATCAACTTGCAGTATTCAAAGACTCTTGCTGTTGGTCTTCTGTTGGCTTTTTTTCTGTTATACTTTTCATTTTTCCTTCACTGAGATGTAAATACCTACAGTCTAGAAATCACTCTCATCAAGTAAACAGTTGCAAACCCATAGTATGAGCACATAACTGCTCTCCCCATGGATCTAGTTTTTATTTATGTCTGTTCCTTAATTGATTAGCACTCCTGGAAGTGTCTTGTACAACAGCCAGTTCCACCAAAACTCATAAGGAAATTAGGTCAGTATTGGCATTTGGAAAAACTGCAGTTTAATGGGTTTGGTATGTGAAACAAATAGCGCTGAAAAAAAATTGCTTTGCAATAAGGAGAGAATGAGAAGAAATAATAGGGATAGAAAAATGGTTATGTGTTTAGGGTCACCTTTGTACACTCTAGATTTTGAAATGTGGACTAGCTATTCATATTGCATAATGCTTTTCCTACAGCTTTACTCCTAATGTCTTTATATAGCTAAAGCTTTTACAAACAAAATTCATTGGCTCTTCAACGTACAGAAGTTAAAAGCTGGACACTATATGAAGAGTCATTTTTAAACTCTGGCCTCTATTTGACACAAAAAGCAGGAATGAACTTAATACTTCTGACAAAAGCCCTCACTCGCCTTCCCCTCTGTTCTTTGCAGGCTATGAGTAAAACATACAGCTCTGCTACCTGTTGGAAGGAGAGCTGCCTGTCTGCTGCTCTTTGGGGTGGGGGACTGAGGGGGCCAGCTCAGATATTAAGTTAGGTCAAATAATATGCCATATGGCAGCTACCAGACAAATTATTTTTGAAATGGAGGGTAATAAATAGTCTTTCAGAGCCTAAAATGCTCATTTTCAAGATAAGATTTCTGGGCAAAGGGTATTCTTTCTTTTCTTTGGGTAACATTTCCTTATAAACAATTTCATGTGGAAAAGAGAGCAAAGACTTTCAGGTAAAAAGTAGAAACGGCTTTCAGGTGTAGTCTGCTTTCAGATCTTCAGTAAAAGAAGCAAACTTCAAAGATGAATGTAATTTGAATTTAGCTGTATTAGTGTATAAATGATTTAGCTTTACAAACTTTAGTAGGTCACTTAAAGAACAATATTTACCTCCATTCGTAAAAAATAATTTTTAAAATAATTTAGTATTTTTGTGATACCAGACTAGTTCAGAGTTCTCCAGATTTTATTCTATAGACATAGTTTGTTTAAAAGATAAGAATTGCTAAAACTAAACAAAAACATTTAAAATAGCTGACTCTTTTTTTTCGTTCCACTTTTACCTTAATGAAGGCTTCTGCCTATTGCAGTTTAGGTTGTAATAGGGTTTGTACGTGTGTGTTTTCATCTTTGCCAAAACCACGTTTCCGAGCATTTGTAGGGTTCCTGTATCACTGTTGGCAGACTGTAGAAAATGCAAATAACTCAACTGGCTGATGTAACTTCTTCTCCAGTGGAGACTTAATGAACTGGCTTATTCTAAATCCAAGTCTCTGTGGAAGTAGATCAGTATCATTACATTTTTACTGAATTCTAGACATAATGCATTAAATTCAATAGATTAAAATTATATCCTCTTGGTTATAATTTGATTTCTTATGTATCTATAAACTGAATTAGAGAAGTAAGGGTGGCAAATACAAAATAAAGAATGATACAAAAAACCTACAATCCTTTTGTCTCAGCTAGATGACCAACATTTTGATGCTAGTCACTTTATTGCAGCCAACTGTAAACTACATTTAATGACTTAGGAAATAAAATGTGTTTAAATATTATGGTGGTAAAATCAATCTAGATTATTATGAGAAATAAAACAGCTATATTTTTGGCAGTAATTATTTTTTAGGATATCAGTAAAAGTAAATGATAATACAGAAATAATAAACGAGCAAGTGGTGGTTTAATCATTTTGCAAGGTGCTAGAATGATCTTTGAATAAGGCTAATTTCCCTAATTCAGCTGCATCAGCTACTGTAGGGAAATTAAAGTGTTGCTGACGAAGCAATTCTAGCAGTCCTTCCACTCTCATCCCAAATATGAAATCTTACAAATGTCTTTACTTGCGTAACCTTTTGAACAATGGGCACTTTTTCTGTCATGTTTCACTCCTGGACAGTGTGAAACTATTTCACGATCACAGAGGGCAGAAGTGGTGTTGTTGCTGGGCCTGAGGACCATAAATGGTGGAGAGGTTTGGGGAAGGATGAGGGATTAGGGCAGTCACAGGGAAGGACTCGTGGAAAGTGAGTGTGAAGAGTGAAAGCAGTTCATGTAGTGAAAATTCACCCTCAGAAAATCTGCACTTTGTTTTTTACTAGTCTGTTTCTGGAGCTTTGGAGGAGCAAAAAAAAATGTATGCTGTAATTTGTAAAGCTACATGAGCAATACTGTTCCATCTGGGAAATAAACAAGACCCACAAAACAGCAAGTGTGCTTGCAGCAACTGGTCACCCTGATCAAAGGCACTGGTGCAAGAAGCAAAGAGGGAAATGGGAAAAAAACATCCACTTTCTGGTTCGAAAACAGCCCTGATGGCAAAGATTCCCACTCACAGTCCTGTGTGCCTTTCAGATTCCCAAAGACATGAAAGGGCGGCTTTACAGTGATTGGTATTGACAAGAGGAATTTATTTAAAGTGAAGAGCCCAGAATCATGTCGGGATGCTTTCTGTCAGAGGTGCCCATGCTGGGGAGCACCGGCTGCAGAGTCTGTCTGTCTGTACGGGATGGTACTGCTGTGACTCGTCCCCAGGCCCCATTCAGTTCAAGGTCAGGAGTCTGCATAGCACTGAACTTCACCAAGGCTGATGTCAGGTGGATATTTCCCTGTGAAATTTGCTGCCACTCACAGGAAAATTTTTATTGACTGCATGAAATGCTCTAAATTGTGCAGTGCTGCTCTGCCTTGCCTGGACCTTTCTTGGGTGTTACAACTTATTATTGTGAACTAGGTCTGTCTTTGTCAAGGAAAAAAGGTTATGTAGAGCAAATATTTTAAAAAAGAAGGGAAACACCCTACCAGAAAAACACAAACTTCCAAAGTATGGTCAAGGAGAGGAAGGGGCTTCTTGAGCCAAAAGTATTTCTCCATGCAAGTGGATTGGTAAGACTGTTTTTTCTTATTTTATTATGTTGTACTCTTAGGACTTTAAAACTGACTTTTTTTTTTTTTTTTTAAGAATTGTACTGAAGCCCTGTATTTTCTGTGCATATAAATATTTCTTCATGTAATTAGTTATTATGCAGAATGGTAACTACCTCAGCGTCCTTAAGAAATGAAACTTTGCATTATAGAGTGGTATTATTATGAAAAAATTCTCTTCCCTTCATTATTTTTGCATTTTTTGTCTTAGTAAATCCTTAATTATTCGCGTGGCTCGTGTAGATCAGATAGACATGCAAAATATATGGCAATAACCATACTAGACAAAGGAAAGCATGTCAGTGATTTCATAGAGCTCAGTTTCTTAACTGGTTTGTGATTTTCAGTCAGTGGAATAGTATAAAATAATTTCCATGGGGTTTCTTTAGATATAGTTCTATAAATAATACCTTAATAGTTATAGATGACATGCAGTACCACATTAAAGGCCCTTTCAACTCATGTAAAATACATGGCCTAGGAGAAGACCCATCTATGTGTTCTATGAAAAACATAATATAAGACTTAATGTAAATTCTGCTCTCATAAGAGCAAAAAAGAACAGAAACAGTTTTTTTTTACCAAAGCTAAACTTTTGTGGGCCAATTTTGATTTTGTGACAATTCAAAACTCTTCTGTGTGTGCAACATATTGAAGATATTGGGAGACAATAAGATGGCAGGTTAATGTTTGAGGGAAAATGTCATCCATATAAAACAAACCGTGCAAATGGGAACTATTGTATCTGAAACTCTACTAAATCAAATTCATGAAAGGTTATATTGTAGAAATTCTGAATGCAGAGCTCTCTCATCAGACTCTCAGCATAAAATTAAGAATGAATAGAAAATATAATGTAAAACTTTCCTGATATAACTCATTTATTCACTGAAAAATATACAACTTGAACAATTTAGAGGAGCAAATTTTTTGAGTACTCGGGCAGGGGTCTAGACTGCCGTTTTGAAAGGCAAAGGGTGTAGAAAACACTAGTATTCCAGACTAGTTAAGTTCTTAGCTTGTAAAGTATGTAAGCATGAATTCTTCTGTCTTTAAGACTTAGATTTTGTGGCAGATTGTATTTTCTGGGAGTACTGTCTAAACATATTTGGCTCCAATTAAGAGATGGTCACTGTACCTTGGAATAAGGTGCATATGTGGGTTAACTTCTGAGCTAACTCGCGAGGCAGCCCAGTGAAAGAGACACACAGGCTGGAGACTGTTGGAAAGAGATTGCAACAGAAAATCTAACTTGAGAAAAATGACAATTGATGGGTCGTCTTCATAGAGCACAGAAGAGAGGCTCTTGAGTTAGTTTTTGAACACTCCTTTAAAGCCCAAGAGAGGAGCCTGAACAATCAAAGGCCTTCAGAATTTTAGTCACACACTGAAAAACTTTAAAAATTGAGATTGTATTTTTCGTTATTTAAAATATTTCTTTCTGCAGAAAAGGCTATTTAGTCATTATTGTGTTATTCACTATCTCCCATTTTTAATCTACAAGAGAGGAAAATTAAAAGGCATATAAAGTTATAGTGAAAAAATAAAAGCTTTAACCAAAAGCTGAAACTATGTAATTAATTCTTTACTTTCTCAATTAAGTTAAAGCCAGTAATGTAAAATATCAAAGTCATAATTTTAGTTAATGTTGTAGCTGTAGAATTACTTCACTTCCACATTTTTTCATTGTTAGTTGACAACCATTTAAGAAGTGGCACTTATGAAATGAACAGCTAGAGTTGTCACCATCTCTGGTCAAAATCTTATTCCCATTTCTCTGTTTCTTATGAGTGAGGTGTTTTAAAAAAAAAGGGAAAAGCAGGAGTGGCTTTGCAAAAGATATTAATGGCTTACAGACTGGGAAAAGGGTGTGTATGGGTGAAGGGAACATGTCCTGAGAGGGTACTTTATATTTCACCCAGCACAGGTGAAGGTTGGGTTCTTTAGGACAAGTCTGTTTCTGTCTCCATTAAAAGAAGAAGTCGCTATATTGTACCAGGTAATATTATTGAGGGAAATATTGTGAACTTGTGACATAATCTTAGGCAGACTTGTCTCCTGCATCTGATTTGCTCCTGCAGACCTTTGGTTTAGATCAAAGATTTTATCTACTGTTCAGTGGGTGTTGGGTTTTTTTTTCTTTGGATGGTTTGTGGTTGTTGGTTTTTTGGGGTTTGTTTTCTTGTTTTCCCTTTTTCTAATTGTAATCAGTGTAATGTCTTTGTGGCTTGTGAGACTTCAAATATTCTCTAGCTATGGAATTCAATTAAAAATCCACTGTGACTAAAAGAAGTAATTTTTTCATTGATAAAAAAAAAAGTATTTAATAAGCATTTAAAGAGTAATAAACTAACTGTTCCAGGGAGGCTAACTTCCTGATACTAGGTTCAAGTTTTTAAAGTAAACAACAATGAAAATATTGTAGAGTAGGAATTTCAAAATTCCAAGCTAAATAAACTGAAATATAAATCTATTTAGTGACAATTCTGAGAACTGTGTTGAAGTTCATTGTAAGTCACTGTTGTTTCTCCCATCTCCGGATCTGTTTATTGCTCAAACAACCTCAAGACACTGCAGAGCATCTGATGGAATGGAGAAGATTTGGTTTGTTTGTTCAAGCTCAAAATGATATTATGGTTCATTAACTGTCTCTGTTTTCATTAACCTGTTCACATTGTTTCCATACATACCTTCTCTGTTCTTTAATTTCTTGAGATAAATGCTGAATGGGACAGTGCAAACAATAACCGATTTTGGGAAGGTGAGTTTAGACAATATTGACTGGACAAGCAAGAAGCAGAAAAGCTAACTGGGTTAATACCTACACAAGGTCTATGACCACAAGCTTGATGCTCACGACATACTGTCAAAATTTATGTTAGCTGAGCTAGGGTACAGTTAGCAATCCCTACTCTGTACTATAGATTAGCATACTAGCCTACTCTGTGTGCATATATATACACATCTTTATGCATATACTTGCATAGTAATAACTATATAGGCCAACAAGGTTGGGTGCTAGTTGACTGTTGCTAAAGAATATAGCAGAATCATGGTAGCTTGACACGCTACTATGAAAAAGGGAAACAGTGTTGATGCTGAGATTTTGCAGTAAAATACCATCCCAGGACAGTACTTCAGATATTTCTCATCTGTGAGAAAAGCTGGTTGGGTTGAAGCACATCGGAAATCTATGTAGGGACCTTAAATTCATCATGGTGTAGATTTCATTGACATACAAAACCAGCATGCACATCAATGTGTTACATGTATGCTTCTTCTGGTTTATCTGTAGCCATTTCAGTAAGGGTCTGGTGCAGACTTAGTTTGCTAATTCCTCGGGAAAGGTTAACTGCTTATTAAAGACCTCAGAACTACCGTTTGCACATGTATGGTGTATATAATTAACCTCCATATTGCATCAGGGAGCATAATGTGTGAGGCCAAATAACAGAAAAATACAGAATTTTCTTTCTTTGTGCCACCTGAAGTTGCCTTGAATTGCACAAATACTATTTAAAATGAAATGGTTATATTTTAACTTACAAAGACCTAGAGCTGTGATTTCCCTAGACACCCATAAACTATGTAGACTTTCATTACTTTCTTTTAACCTTCTTTTGGGCCTCTTGTACTACTTCACTTTCAGTTCATTGATGCTCAGCTTCTTTTAAAAGGGTATATCTGAATAAATACAAGTTAATAAAGGACAGAGGGTGCAATGGGACTGGCTGGGTCATAGAGCTCGGTTCCCTGCAATTGGTGGCAACAAGATAACAGAAATACATTCACAAATTGTGCTTGTTTCCAAGGTTTTGGCTGTTGTTTTTAGCACTCCTGCTTGTGTTAAGAAGCTGTTAACATTCTTAAACAGCCTTTATTTAGGGAAGATGCACTTTCTTCAAAATTTCATCCAAGACACAAAATATATGCAATTATTTGCTGTGATTAAAAATCACTTTATTTTGATTAATGGTTATAACCATAGGGTCCGACTCGTCTATTTTCAAAAAGGGATTAGTATTTTTGTCTTACTGGCATAATTCTTAGGATTCTGCTTGTGAGATTCAATAAATTCCCCAGCATGTAGTGGAAAAGTTATCACTGGAAAACACAGGTAGATTGTAACAGTGAAATCAGCTGAAGCTCATCTTGCTTTCCATAGCATGCATTAATAAAATAAGCATGATAGAAAGGGCCCCAAAGCAAAAAGGTGAAAACGGAGCCACAAAATTTCCATATAAGATTGTGCTGATTTAAGAGTCATACCCCGGCAAGGGTTTCCAGTTGGCCCCTACAACCCTCTCCATAGAAATTTCTACATGAGAGAGGAAAGAAGTGTTTGTTGTATCCTCTTATGGCTTTGTAATCATAGACAAATCCCAGCACAGTGAGTTTTGGTTCTTCCAATGTATTACAGAGCATTCCCTCTCTCCCCACACGTCACACATTGAAGTTTCTGTAAATTAGTAATGTTGATCAATATACAGTTTACTCAGATAACTCATTCCCTTGGTTTAACCGGGACCTCTATTTTTCTTTCTAAATTTTGTATCTCATATTTGATTTATAGGCCATACAGTAACTCATTCAAGGTTAAATGCATGTTTGGGTGCAACATGGGTCAAGCGATTTCAACTTGTCTGTTTAGTTCATAAAAGAGAACAAAACTCTTTATGAAATAATAGTAGAATAGGAATATATTGTGAAACCAGGTGAGTATTGTGCCTGGTCAGAAAGTTTAGCAGAACATTTTTCTTAACTGGTATGTGGTCCTAATAATTGCAATGAAGAAAAGATGAATATTTCTGTGAAAAATACTTTCAAGATTGTAAACCTTTAGGGATTTAATCTTTCATCCTCAAAACTTCATTACTCTAAAGACATTAACTTTGTAAAGAGTTTGCTATATAAAAGAGTTACCATTCTGACAAAGAACCTTGAAAAACTCGCAAGAATTTCTGATGAAAGCATGTTAGAACATTTGATGTAGATAAATAACAACATGCATATTCATGTTTAAAGTTATTGCAAAAGTTTGATAAGACAGCAGTGAAAACAAATAATTGATTCCAGATAAGATTACTTTGGCAAAAGAAAAATAACTTCAAGATGAAATAGATACAGTAACAGAAAATAATAATGAAAATCAACTTTACTGGGGAATATCAATAGGGTTAATGGCATAAATACAGTTACCATCTACTTATTTCTTAATTTTGCAAAGCTTGTTTCTTGAGATGTTTGACCGTTGCTGTTAATCTGTATATTTACCTGCATTTTATCATCATGATTATGGAGGTACTGTGTTTGAACAGAAATAATATGGCTTCTATCAAAGTGAAAGATGACAACATTTGTTGTCATTATCCTCTTGACTGTCTTGTCATCATGCCCTCTTGAAAGACACCCTTTTTATGTTCATCTTAATTACAGTCAAGATGCAAATTCTGCATAAACTCTCCCAGTAAGACGCTTTTCAAGAAAGAAAGAACATGTTTTTATGTGTCTATAATTAAACTGGGATGGTGGATACTTTTGTCTGCATATTCTGAAATACAGAACACCATCAAGAGTAATTTAATACTGATAGATTAGTCTCCGAAGTAATAATTCCTCCTACCTTCAGTTTGTGTTCTTATGTCCTGTATTATTAGTTGTTTTACACAAAGTATGTGTCGGTTTCTTCTCCCAAGTATCAAGTGATTGTGCAAGTGGAACTGGCCTTAAGTTGCACCAGGGGAGGTTTAGATTGGATATTAGGAAAAATTTCTTCACGGAAAGGGTTGTTGGGCACTGTAACAGGCTGCCCAGGGAAGTGGTGGAGTCACTATCCCTGGAGGGGTTTAAAAGACATGTAGATGTGGTGCTTAGGGACATGGCTTAGTTGTAGACTTGGCAGTGTTAGGTTAACAGTTGGGCTTGATGATCTTAAAGGTCTTTCCCAACCTAAACTATTCTACGATTCTATGATGTAACCTTTAAAGGCTTTTAAAAGATACCTTACCAGGACCCACAAATTCAGTATGTCCTTAAGGTGCAGTGGATGGAAGTGGAAAAGGTCAATACTACTATATAAATTCTTCAGTTGGAAAGTACTATGATGTACTTCATTCCTTTTAATCTGTCTCATCTGCTCTACTACATGCCAAGTGAATTACAGCTGTAAATAAAAGCAGCTTCTGATGAACAGAACCAATTTAAAGTAGTCATTACTTTAAGTAATAGCCTAACTGAAGTAGTCATCAGCTTTAAGCTGATGTTTATTAAGAATGTGATCCTGAATATTTTTTTGCAAAAGGAATTTGAAAGGTGAGATGCAGCAGAAGCAGTTAGACCTAGCAGGTGGATTAGTATTAATAAAATTCTTTCTATTGAATATTACTGCTTTGAATATTAGTTCTGTACTTGTGAATACTATTCATAGCTGGTGAAGAAAATAACAAATGCAGTGGCATATGTGCTGATCGTATACATTGCTATTACCAGTCGTCTTTATATGCAAGGAATTGAATAAATTACAGTAACACAGTTTGGCATATGGCATAAAACATTTAGATAGGATTTGAAGATCTAAGCCTTCGCTAGTTATGCAGTGTATCATGTGCAGTCTTTTAAAATATTGAATGTCTCACTGATCTTGGTCCTTAAAAACAATTTTCTTCAATATTTGCATTCAATTCAAACCAATCGTTCCTTACAATTTAGGCTTTTACTTCTTGCCTAAAGAGCTAGCCTTGAGGTAGCATGAAATCACACAGCTCTTCATGCTCCTGTATATGTGATATTTAGACTTGAAGCGGGGAGGGAGGTTTCAAAACTCAATTGCTTTGTGTCAAACCTTTGATGTTTTTCAAACGTATCTTTCTTTGTTTAAAAATTAGACCCTATAATACACGATTTTAGAATACATGTAATGTTATACAGGGCTGTTGCTCTTTGGGTACAATCCAGTTCTACTGAAGCAATGTGTTAACTGGTATTGCAGCAAGATGAGCTTTAGCAAAAAAACAAAACCAAACCCCAAACAAAACAAAAACAAACAAGTAAAAACATATCAACCCCAACAACAACAAACCCCTCAGTGTTCAGTGCCTCAGAGGAAATCTATGGTTTATAGCTCTCAGTTTCATTGAAACCAGTATTGCTTGCCTGTAAAGCAGGTGCAATAGACATATACATGTATGTGTTCCTCATTTGTGGTAGTGGAAAAGCACAAAACTCTGTATTCTTAGTTAATATTTTGAGGAAATAGGAAAGTCAACCAATTCAATATTTAGCTGTTGATAACTATCACTGTTCTTTATTTTTTACAGAAGGAAAACAATGTTTTCCACAGGTAACTGGAAAGGGAAAACTATGTGAATTGATTCAGTCCACCAAGAATTAATTTTATAATTTACTGCCTTTTTCGGTGAGTCATTTACTGGACAGTTAAAATTGCCTCTGCATTTAATGGATCTTAGCACACAGACTGCTTTTCTTCTTCCTGCGGCTAAGTGGAATTTTAATTTCTGCAGCCCAGATTTACCGTCGCTTTCATTAGATATGTGAATTTTAGCCAACTGAAATATGAATGGAGA
Source organism: Streptopelia decaocto (assembly GCF_964273445.1). Lineage (NCBI taxonomy): Eukaryota > Metazoa > Chordata > Aves > Columbiformes > Columbidae > Streptopelia > Streptopelia decaocto. The sequence continues at coordinate 9,718,400 of NC_138665.1, forward strand.
TTTAACAGACTTCTACTGAGTGTTTAGAAACAACTTCTAGTTATAAATTTCAATGGAAGAGTAATATTCTCATTACTTTTTCTTTGTAACGTTTAATTTGGGTGGTGTGTATATATATATATATATATCTATCTTTTTTTTCTGAAGTATCTTTTTCCTGTTGGCCCATGGGTTTGTGAGGGCTGCCAATGTTTCACTTTGTAGTTCTCTGAGTGAAAAGGAATTGAGCCAGGAGATACAAGAGAGAGTCTCTCACTTTGTCTGCTGTGTGTCTCTGGTTGCCTTGGGAGTATCCTCTTCCTTTTGATGTGATTTCACACTGTAGGGAAACCTCCTTGGTGTCCTTCGACCCTGCCAAGTCTGAGATTTTGCTGTGAGACACATGAATTCTTTGTCAATCACAGTCACTCACTTAAACCCGTTTCTGTGACAAGCATCATTGTCTGCTCCTTAAAATATTTTGGCCTGTTAAAGTCTGGCTGATTGTACCCCTGGGGAGGCCGGGGATGGACACGATGCAGCAGCAGCACTTCCAGGGCTGTCCAGCCACAGTCTCATACAAGTAGTGAGAGATATATGGAGTTACAGACAAGCAAAATGAGTTTAGGAATCCCCTTTCAATGCTCCTAAATGACATTTATCTCATAAAGAAATCCCAACAGTGACATTTTGTCATAACAGAGAAAGTAATATTTTGCCTTAAAAGCTTTATCTTGTTGCCAACTCTGTGTGATAAAAATAGGCTGCAGCCCTTCTCTCATGTTCGAAAGGGAACGTTACAAACCTCAAGTACAGAAAAACCTTTCCCAAGTGTACCCCATCCAGGATCCCTTTTTCTTTTTTATGTCTTCTGTATCTTTTGTCATTTTGATGTATAAAAGGAAAGTGGTTTAGGTGCCACTCCTTCAGAGGTCATCATAAACCAAAAATTTTATGCAGCTTCTCACTGTGGTCAACTCCTTTCCCACCTAAGATGTATTGATAAATACGTATCATGACATTATGGAGGCATCTATGACTCAGGCACTCTCTGTATTCTACTCTCTTTTGGAAAAAGCATCATAAGAGATTGATAATCTCTAGCTTAACTCCAGATACTTTTTAGGAAATGAAAAATATTTTTTTGTGAAAAATTAGTAATATCTATATACAAAAACAACAAAATAGAGACAAACCCCCTCCACTTAACTTTTTAAATAGATGGTTTTAAAATCATTCTTGTTTAACATCTTTTACCTTTTCTGATCACCGATGAAATCAGAAAACATTCCAGATTCTTGAGATAATGCTTAATAAAAGATTGTATAAACAAATAGCTAAACTGCAACATGAAAATTCAGTTCTTTAGAGAATTATATTGACAGTATTTTCTAATCAATTTGAGAATTAATATTTCTGGTTACAAGGATTCTAGCTGTTTTCTTTTTCTGATGTACAATATAGATTATGAATAAAATTCATCGATTTATAGACTGGGAGTCACTATCAAAATGTTCTTGTGTTTCCTCCTCTGTTTTAAATAATCCATCTTATAAATCATCCTGCTGTGCCACTTAAAAGTTCTGCTGTACCCTCTTAACAGTTCAAATATTCAAATTATCTGCTAATTTGTAACCATAAAAAGCATTTTATTGTTTCACTTGCCTGCCCTGGGAAAATTTATCCCACTATTGAGTTATGTGACCTTTAGATTCTTTCACAAATAGTGAAGCAGGTAGTTATTTAATTCAGGCTTTTAGTCAAATCTAGCTCATCAGTCTGTATGTATTCTTGAACTCCTGTCTTAATGCTGATAGAACCTGGTTATGTTATTCATTTAACAACGTCCATTTTCAGAAAGAAATGTTATTTTAAATTAGATACAAAACTAAGGGAACTGTTACAATTGCAAATGCCAAATATGTTTTGAAAGTGAGAGTGTGCTTAAAGATAGACATATGCTGAACTGTAATGTTTTCAATCTTTTGCTTTCTCCTGAATTCTAACAGTACATTTCCCTTCGCAAATTTTTACTGAAACCACAGTTCTGTCTATTAATAGTGAAAATGACCCCTGTGAAAGAGGTCACAGAACACACATATGCATCTAACTCAAACACACGGTTCTACAAATTCGGCTTCCATATTAAGGCTGACTATTTCAAATCATATTCAGATTCCTCATTGACCAGTGATTTATTGTGTGGAAAACTGGGCTTTCAATGCTTGAGAATGAAATCAGAAATGATTGTTGATCTTGAAAGAATAAACTAATATAGCCAGAGATTTTTTTTCTGCAACATACTCAGTTGACTTCCTTAAGTGCGTGGTTTTAAGTCAGATATATAGCACAACAGGTTGTAAACTAATAGCAGTATAATATTTCATGACCAAAGTGTGTTTGAAGTTAATTTGTAAACTCTGTGAGTCCTTTGACATTTACAGAAAAGGCATAAGCCAAATGGTGACAATTTAGGTAAAATTCCTTGATACTGAATCGGCTCAATGGCACTGCAGCACACATCCATGAAAGCTATAATATTTATGAATTAAATGGGTTGGAAAATTCAAATCCATCTTCATAATATTTGCTTTTCCAGTTTTCTTGTTCTTTTTGATTTTTATCATGGTGCTTGTCAGCTATCCTATCTATGAAAGATCTCAGTATTGGGTTGTATTCTGACTTCTTTATGCATTTTGCAGTAAAAATTTCTTTAGCTATAAGAAAACCGGTATATGACTGAGATAAGTTGCTAGAAATTATTATTAAGAAAAGGGTAGGGACAAGGCAAGTGCTCAGATGACTGGTGTGCTCCCAGGTGACATGGCATTGCATCTGTACCATGCTGCTGTGGTACCCACCTGTGGTGCACATGGAGATTACAGCACTATTTCTCCTGCTCTCAGTAAACATGAGCATCAGCTGCAAGGGTAGCTTGTGCCTTAGATATCCACACAGTTATCTATACGT